>NC_134706.1:127831528-128190546 GCF_043290135.1 Rhipicephalus microplus
CATGCACAAAGCGTACATTATTGCTGGAGAGGTGAGCAGTGTTTCAATAGAGTTATTGGACTGGATGGTGACCAGGGGCTGCCGGAAGCTGCTCCTCACTGGAGGACGTGGAATGGTCACGGGCAATCAACGTCTCTGTTTACACCGGTGGCAAACCGCTGGTGTATCCGTTGTCGTCAGCGAAGTCGACATCTCTCTGCCACAAGGCGCTCTGCAGGTCATAAAAGACGCCGAGGCAATGGGCCCGGTTGGCGGCATTTTGAACGTCTCACTGGTGAGTCAGCGCCTTTTGACATATTGAGCCGTTCGCAGTAGACTGACCATTCCTCCAAATATGTACATTATGGTCCACTGTTAAAGGCAACACTCCAATGAACATCATCAATATTGCTCGACCTCGGACTGCAAGTGAACAAGGAAACAATCTTTATGCATGCCACTATTCTGTCAAGGGGAATAACAACTTTCAACTACCAGTATTTTTCGGCAAATCTAAGCCGGTATGCTTCTGTATAATAGCGAAAACTTACGAAGCTGTGCACGCAGCTGTTTCTTCAACAATGGACCCACCTGTACATTTAGACAACTCGCAACCAAAACAGGGAGAATGACGACCATTTTTTCCCGTAGATTTTTGGTAACACGCCCTGAAATTAACTTAATGTGGACGAATGGAAAGAGAATGTGGGACTCACTAGACCAGCCTTCTCCTTGGCAGTATTTGTGTACGTGCCTCAGTATTTACTTCATGTGCAAAAATTAGCAGAATGTAGGAATGTTAGCATGACCGGTTCATTCACCACTAAAAATCCTTGAGGTAAAGTGTCCTGTATATGTCATCATTACACAGTAAGACGTGTCAAAGCACGTGTTCGAGCTTTCAAGCACGGCCGATTCAAACATTGCACTTTTTTTACTGTTTTACAGTCACACTGGTGCCTCAGACCCGATGCTAACCAATAAATTACCTCACTTTGCTTTTCGAGACATGCGTAGCTGCCTCTGCCTTAATAAATTTTTAGACACAAACTCGGAACATGTGCGGCTATAGTTCTTCCGTCGTGAATTTTGTCGCTTGGCCACGAGTGCGTTGCTCAGTTTTCTGGACACGCGTGCAGTAGCATTGAGAGGAACTACATTCTTGCTCCAGTGGTCGCCATCAAAGGCATTGCCAACTTCAAGTATGTGCGCCGCAGTCTCATGTGACCGTGCCACGTATTTCACAATAATGAAATGGTATCCTCAAGATTAATAATATATAAACATATAAATGATTAAGGAGCATTACGATGCATGATATATGGGTGGTAATCAACATGAAATAAAATGCAAGTCCCCCTCTTCATCAGGATTGCTGCTGCGGTAGTCTGTAGCATGGTCGTCTGCGCTGTAGTTCACTTCGTGCTTTCCTTTACGGTGCTCCTACAGGTACAGTTCATCCTGTCTCGCCCGTGTAGCTCACTGTCTCCTACGCCATAACGGCTAACACGCGGTCGGTACTTTCTAGTCTAGCACACCGCCTAACCAAAAATCCGTAGTTTCAGAATTACCATCACTAAATACACAAATATTTTTGCGCAATTTGTATGATTCCTAATGGTAGAAATTAGTTACCATCGTATGGCTGTATCCAGCTCTACACATTAGGTGAAGGTATGCTTTTCGAACATTAACGCTAACTATACGGAATTATGAACACAGGTTGTAAGGGATATCAAAGGTACCCGTTAATATTAACAAGAACAAACATCACTTTATTGAATCTGCCATTTCTCTGACGTTATCGTTACACAGGTTGCCATAAAGCTTTTGAAGAATTCTTTTTTAAACAGCTTTACAGATTACCGGTATTATTTTTTTATTCAATATACATTTCCTAGGACTCCACCCATATTGTTATGCGCTGTTAAAAGAATGCATTTTAAGCTTTCTACAGTCCCTAGCTTTCGCATCACTGTTAGGTATTTCATTACTAAGTTCGTTGTGATTATCAACTTTTACAGTATTTAAACATTTTTTTCTCCTTTAACTCACACCTCTTCTGCATACAACTTTACACGTGAGGGTAGGTTTTACTTATACTGCTGTTTTCATGCAGTGAATTGTCTATCACCCCCTCTTCCTTTAATACTGTCGATTGTGCCATTAAGGTAAACAAATAAACAACTAATCAATTAACTAAACATGGTAAGCGACAACAAACACTTCGTGTGCGTGCGCAGTGTCACGAAGACGGCTGGATAGCCGATATGGCCACTTAGGTGCAAGAAGTCGACTACAAAGCCAAAGTCGATGGTACGCGGCATCTAGACCAACAGTGCCGGAAAATGTGCTCACATCTCGACCACTTCGTCGTCTTCCCCTCGATGTGTTCCGGTCGCGGAACGTCGGGGAGATCTCTATCCAGCTACATCGACTCCGCGTTGGAACGCTTGTGCGAGCACCGTGCTGCGGATGCGTATCCCGGTAAGTTGACGACGCCAGTGGGTTGCAATACCTTCTCCGCGTTTTTTTAGAGAGAGGAACTAGCAAAGTTCCTTATTATTTAATAATCTTCATTAAATCCGTGAGTTCCTTGGAATGATTAACTCATTTCAATTCCCTTGGCGATTGATTTATTTTTTTTTTTGCGCCCCGTTTGTGTGAAACTGTCTGCTTCAGACAACACTTTAAGTCAGCCGCGTGACCGGGCCCGTAATTCCTCCCCCCCCCCGGAACCCGAAAATGACAATTTGCCACGGCATATTTAACCCAAAATGACACTTGACCACATCTGCCTGCTTTTCCTCCACTTCAAATCGCGATGGTGCCACCTTCCCTCAAAAAAAAATTTTGCCTATGCCCCTGCCTAATGCGCCAGAGGTGTATTTAACATTATACATGTAAGCACAAGAACACCGCAATTATGTCTAAAGTCAGTACTGAAAGACTCCATTTGTTCGGGTATCATATTGACGTGACACGTAAGACGATTATAATCGTTTGGGTTTAACGTCCCAAAACCAGGATCACTGTAGGACGCACAAGCGGAGGGCTCCATAAATGTTGACCCCCTGGGTTTCCATAGCATATATGAAAATCTAAGTTGATGGGCCTCAAGTATTTTCGCTTACATGAAAAATGTGGTGGCCGCTGACAGAATTCCATCACGTAATCTTCAGCTCAACAGTCCAGCGCCATAACCGCTGGACCATCGTGGCAGTTTACAAGTAAAAAAGAAGAAGGAAGCCGGGTTCGCCGTTAGTATGCAGCAATGAACACGATACACACAACTTTTACTGTTATGAGAAGTAGAACGAGCAACTAAATATGTTTAAGGATTCCATCTTGTGTCAATTGTACAAAACGCTGGCGTAAGGGAGCAAGACTATCCAGTGAGCGAAGTCGCTTTTGCATTTTCTGTCGCCCCAACACGGAGCAGTGAGTGCGCAGTACGTATACAAGGGTATATAAGAGCCGTCTACTGGTGTCTGAAAACGGTGCGCATTACCGAGCTTTTTTGATCAAAGATCCTACTTGCTGCTAGCGCTTCAGCCCCTTCTTGCTGCTAGCGCTTCAGTCTCTTCCCGACACGCCTTCATGCTCCTTCTCAAGATGAATCCGGCCGGTGTGTTTCATCTCTGCTCGGCTTTAGAGCTTTAGTATTTAGGGTGTTGTAGGTTCTAGCCTTGCGAAATTCGCAGGGAATCGTCCCCTTCCGGTTTCCACTTTGCTAATTGTATTGAACTAAGGTCTCTTTTCGAAACTATGCGAGGACGTGCTCTTAGAAAGTCGTGCGTAGCGCGACGCAAACCCCGCGTTGGTCAGTTTCCTGTGAGCTATTCCGCATGCCAAGTTTTACCGCATGCAGAGTTTTACACCACAACCCAACATGATTGTCACTCATCATGAGTCACATGCGAGATCTGTAGCATTCAAAAACTTCAAGAGAAGTCGCGACAGAAGATCCAGTAACCACGCGAGAAGACAATAGCGCTTGCACTGTCGCGTGGTGAGCTTAAGCGTCGAAGTTCCTCAAATAAACATCGATATTTTTTCTTAATCTCACGACACTGGAGTGTATGATGTTCTATATCATCACAGATCTTGAAAATGGGGCACAGTGGCGTCGCGGAAAGTCTGTTAGAGCCGCGCCCGCCTGCAGTCTTCACAAGCTTTTGCTCGCACATAAAACAGACTATGTACGGAGCGTTGCCATCGATTTGTACCTTATACGGAGAATGGTGGTGACGCCGACAGCAAAGGTGTGGCTTCAGTCTTCGCCTGAATGCTACCGCAAGACAAATGCTATTGTTTTGTTTCTTTGTCTGTTTTTCATAATAAGTGGTGCACTACTCCATCCATGGCTCACTTATCTCGTACACTCGAGGCTTTAGGCATTAACCTTTGAAAGGAGGTATTAAGAATGCTCGCTTCGGAGGGCACCTATTCAAACATTGATTACTCTTCTAAAGAAGTTAATCATGCACTCCTTAGGACTGGCCATCCAGTGGGGTTCCATCGGTGGAAACTCTTTGAATAACTCCCAGAGTGCTGAAGCAGTATTCGCTGGAACACAGCTTCAGCGAATAAGTCTCTCTTGGAAGTAATGGAGAGGTTCCTCAACCAAAGCCACCCCGTAGTATCCAGCTTCGTCAAAGCTGAAGCCGTTACCAGCTCAGAGAAGAAGCCAGAAAAGAACCACCTTGTTGACTTGGTGACACGCATTCTCGGTGAGATACTGGCCTCCTTGCTCGATCTCAATGCCCATATGAAAACGAAATAGAAAGAAGGGTTGTTGCAAGCTACTTCGCTTAACAAGAAGAAACTTTGTCATTTTATCGCTGAACTGCTCTGTTAGCACATAGCAACGTCGACGTTAGCCACAATGATAGCCATAATCACCAACCTGGACAACGTGAACACTGGATTGTTCAGAGAAGCACAGTTAACACACACTGAAAAAATGTGGTTGATCCCTGTTTCGTGGGAATTGTGTGTAACACAATAAATTTACCTTTGTGTAACATTTTTCTTGCAATAATTACAATTTCACACAACTGAAAGCCCCGCTCAGATGGCAAGCAGACGCTTGCTATGGTGGGATACTTCGTAGTGCAGAACATCAGCCACGACGACACCTTGAATTTCTCGCACCATATCGCCGAAGCCTCTGATTTTAACGGTTTCCGCCAGGGCCTACGTAACAGTGTATCGCTTTTGCATTGATTTCTTGGGAAGCAACGGCGTTCAAATAAGAAGCTCCCGAAAATATCATACTTACGACGTTGTCATATTACGCCAAAAAACTTTTAATTTGAACTATCTTAATGGCTTTGACGTGCAGACATTTCGGAATGAAAGTTAAGAAATAAGACTTTGACCTTTGTTCACTCTTCTAATAGTCAATCTATAATGCTGAAATTATCAGAAATTGGTTTCTAAAAATATTTCACCTGTTTAGACTGATTTGGTGCTGGAAATAAGTGCCTATTTATTCAGTAAGAAAGCCTGAATAATATACAAATTTGTAATTGATCTGCGTGCTCACGCTTCTAATGATCTAATTTCGTGGAGAACTATAAGAGCTTTTTTTTTGTGATGCCCTTTCTTTTTCATCCGGCAATTCTATCGCAGGCTTCCAAGATTCCTCGACACTGAACGAGAACAGCAACCTTGGTTACCTTGGCTTAGGTTCAAGCATGGGCGTTCAAGTACTAAAGGTCATCGAGAAATGCACGGGACTGGCTCTGTCAGTGCAAGGAATACGCTACATCACTCTTGACGGGCTGCGCACGATGAGCAGAAAACAACCTGTAAATTGAAGTCGAATGCGAATCAGGTCACCTTTTGGGAAATTGAAACTAGTCGAAGCTGATGCTAAATACTTTATACATCTCCGCACTGACACACATAAAAATAAAAAATGACTATGTACCTGCATGCTTCGTTAAAAATGTCGTCAAAGGACGATAATCGTTTGACAGTTCTCTTTCGTACGGCAAATTTTCAGCGCAGCCTAAGAAACAGTACGTTCTTTAGAATTACGTATCTGTGTACTCTCTGTAAAAGAACACACCACATAATGCGTATTTATGTTGCGTCTCAGATATTTGTAATATTTGCTCTATTATCGACGATGCTTACAAGTATGAACGCAGCCACTAGTGCAAGATTTTGTGCCATTGTTTCATGCAGTGGCTGACCACGACGAATAATTATGACAGAAGTTGGTAAGCGCCACAGTTAATAGGAGGAACAAGAACAAACTTTTGTAATGGGTTGGATCATTGGACGGCCCACTCGTTGCGCTATTCGCATTGTGCAATGACTGGTTATCCTTTTGCTGCTTTAAAACGCTTTGTAAGTATTATTAACGGAAGTGCTTTCCCGAGATCAAGCCTGCCCAAGGCAAGTTTACCATCAAGTCCCAAGCACCGGTGTGGCTTAGTTGTAGAACACTGGGCTGGCACCCAGTGGACACGAGTTCAAGCCCCACTGTGTAATCGGTACTAGGTTTTCGCGCGATGTGGTTACTGACACCAGCGGTGGCGGCGGTGGAGAACTGCGTAGGTCCCGAATGGTAATCTCATAAAAGCTTTCGCTGTAAAAAAATGAAAGAAAGTGAAAGAAAGAAAGCTTCACCGAGATTCTGCCAACAGCTTAACAAATTGTCATAGTAAATATAGGGTGTGGAAAAATGAGAACATTGCGCTTATTTATAGCATTTAACGAACCATAACCTAGTCTACGGGAACTTCACTGGAATGTCGAAGAACCATTCCTCGCCTAACTCCAGATATTCGGCAGACGTATGGGTATACATCAGCAGTCTACATATATGATCATGAGGTCACACAAACCATCTGGCTTAATAAAATTGCGTTTTTTGTCACCTGCCGGTTTAAAGCAAACAAATAATACAGCTGAAATAAAAAGGTTGTACTTGTTAGGGACATTTACATGTCTAAAATATAGTATACCGGTAGATAAAGTGAGGCATTATTTATTAAAATACAACACTATGATCAGGTACGCGAAGTACGGATGCGGAGCTGTTACAAATGCACAATTCGTAGCATCGATCATTTATTTTTAAACTATCAATAGTAACAAAGTTATCCATGGTACTACAATAGGTGAACTATCGGTAGAATTACCAATAGTGCTGTTGATATACGATGGTTGGTAGAATTGCCACAAATATAGCTATTGATAGGGCTGTGAATAAAGATGTCATAGTGCGGCACCAATATTTTCAAGACAGTCACGATAGCCTACTACCGCAGTATTCATTACGTTTATCAGGAATGTTTGGGTGAAAGAAATAAATTATTTTCGCAACAAAAATCATGGTTTATACCCTTTCAAAACCTCACGTTCAAAAGGAGTCAATCCATCTCTTGATCAACAAAGTGATTTTTTGTTGAGACGTCAAAGCTCTTAACAGTAACAATTAACAAATTTAGTTTCAAACGAATAGTACCTGGGGTTTACGTCTCAAACCCTTGTTATGATTATGAGAGACGCCGTAATGGAGGGCTCCGGAAATTTGAATCATGTGGCGTACCTTCACGTGCACCAAAAGCGCACAATACACGGGCCTCTACCATATTACATTTTTACTTTCAAATAAAATGGTGCAATATATATATATATATATATATATATATATATATATATATATATATATATATATATATATATATATTAGGTATGAAATAGTTTTTCCAATAGGCCAAACGTACAGACACAACTTAGAGGTTGTCTTGATTTTATTTCCTTATTTTGAACGGTTTCGACCGGTCTTCCTACACACACACACACAACACACACACACACACACACACACACATATATTTATATATATATATATATATATATATATATATATATATATATATATATATATATATCATAACCCATCATAAACGCTTTTGCGGGTCCTGCCCGGTGGAGTCTTCCTTCGTATTTCAATATGTACATTTTGATACACTGAAGCGGCAACGTGTGAACGAAGGAAGGTGAAAACGAAGTGGTCTCTCTTGAAAGCAGCTCGGTGTCGGCAAGGCTACCCTTCGCTAATCGCCAATGAACAACCCCGCCCCATGATAACAGTTTTGGTGAGAGGTTCTGGGATATATGATAACGGCGCTTCCGACGAACGACGACTCATCGGCCGCAGAGCTGCAATGCGTGGACCTTCGCCGAAGTCGACTACTTACTTGCTGGCCTGCCACTTGCAAAGGCGTCTCCCGACAATGACAACGAGCCACCTGCTTCTCTTCTTCCACTGCAGCCCTACGTCCAGCCCCCCACCTTCGCCAGACAAGCTGGGGACATGTCGACGCATGGCGCAGCTCCTACCAGCGGGCGAGTCGGCTTAGAGGCTGGGATGAGAGGGGGTGGGATATTTGCCGCACCCCCTCTCAAAGCCCCGCCCATCATGCACCCCCCCCCCCCCCCCTTATGTGCTGCGATGTAACTCGGTGTTGCTCCCCTTGAGCCGAAATCCTGTCCGCACCCATGTTCGTACCTTCTTTCTTTTGAGCCATTGTGAGGCCCTTAGTAGCGTAGCGAGATAGTTAGGCTTATTGGCGCTTTTACTTCTTTCTTGGGTCCGTATTCGCAACTTCGCGCACTTTCTTTCAGAATGAATACTTACCAACTGACTCGGCTCTCTGTTCTCAATGTGCTTCGCAGCGAGTGTCACGAAACACTGGTGTGACAGCTTGTGAGTGACACTAGCGGTGAAGTGCACTCTAGTTAGCTTGTGTTGCTGGGGAATACCTGCCACAACCTAGTGTCCTATTTTACGGAAGAAATAGGGTACAAACGAGAAGAGCACAAGAAGACATAGACGAACGCCTCTCCTCTTGTGTTGGTCTCGTTTGCACCTTATTACTTCCGTAAAACATGCACCAACTAGCTTACCGAAAAAAATCACAGCATATCCAAGGGCTGAATCATGATGAGTGGGGCGAAGCGTCTGTCCGTCCGTTCATGCATCCATTCATCTATCCAACCGTGGGTCGATGTGTCCATCCGTGCGTCTGTCCGTTCGTCTAGTGAACAACTTCAAGTACTAACATCTCGCATCTTTTCACCATATATTGATTATGTACAAGTACCGCCATCAAGCGAATATTCTAAGAACTAAACTCCCCTGTGGCACATACGTTATAGAGGTGGTTGCTACAGAGGACGATCGGGTGACGCCTTAAGGAGCTTCGCCCCTAACATTCCGCTAGTGTCCTGTTAACGTGCACATGCCCCCAATCATCAATTGCAAGATACTCACTCAGCATTGTCGGTGCAGAGGGAGGATCGTCCAAGTAGTACTTCATGATCACATCACTGATGATGACATCTGGCTCTGTGATAACGTTGCCACCTTTGTCGGTCCTGACGTGCGGCCGCGTCAGGATTTCCAAAGGGATCCGTGACTGGCTCCCTCATGGGGGTTTCGAAGAGCCACCATGTAGGACCGCGGTAAGAATCGGTAGCGCGGCAATTTTTGTGTGCTTTTATTTGCTTTGCGGTGTAAGCTTGGGAGGGCATGCCAGCCGCGGGCAGCCAGCGTTGCTTGAGTGACAAGCGGTCGAAGCGCGACTGACCGGTTTTGCCACGAGCGCAGACACGCGGCGCCAGCATATTACACTGCTTTGTTCAACGCCAGAGACGGTCGAGCGTTTCCAGTTACTACTAACTCAAGGAAAAGGGAACCAACCGGGGCAACGAAAGGGGTGAGATTATAAACGTCGGTGTGACGGCCCCCTAATTGCCTCTCGGAACGGGCAGTTGGCGCATCAACGGGCCTCTTCCGAGACCCCGCGCACCGCGGTGACTCCTCGCATCGGTTCGGCGTATGGTCCGGCCACGTACTGTTTGCGCGCCTGCAGAATCGGCGGCGCGCGTTGCGAAAACTCTGAAGTCACCGACGACCTTTTCTGCCGGTCCGGCTTTGGTCCAGTAACTCTCAGAAGCGGGCTCGCGACACGGGAAATGGTGACGGCCGCCCGTTCGACGCCTGGGTTGCCTATTGTTGAATCGGGCATGTCTTCGACTGCGTCCCCGTTTATCTGGGCAAAGGAACTCGTAAGCAGAAACATGCGTGGTCAGCGAGCGGTTTCTCGTACGGCGCACAGAGCCAAGAGGATTATAGCCCCGTCGTCAAGAAATTGACGTGGTAGAGGGAAATAGCCCTACGGCCGCAATACCGAGTACGGCTAGCTCTGTCTAGATAATTGTGCGCCACGAAGCTGGCCCTGGCCTCTATGCTTTTTCTAGTTTTGTTTTATTTACGTTTTGGTTGTTGTGTTGTTTGGGGAGAGTGCATGAGTCCCACGTGCACGAAGGCGGGATCCTCGTGGCGTTTTTTTTTAATCTACCCAATGTATTGTCCAATCAAAGGAGAAGCAAGTGATTATGTGCCGAAAGTGTGATAAGGGCGGAGCACCAGGAAGGGATAAGAAGAGGCCCCGTGGCTCCGCCGAGTGTTCTGAACCGAGCTTGCGGTGTTAAGCACACTCGGCTCCGCCGAACCCCGTAGGGTCGCCCTACAGAAGTCGGTTCATTTCCAAGTTGTTTTTCTTTTCTTTTTTTTGTAACATTGATGTCCATTGTTTTGTAAAATCTGTAAATACAAGTTTTTCTCAGCCCTCTAGAACTTCTTCAGCGTTGCTTCTGCTTCATCGTCAAGCGACCAGCAGGCCAATAGCCGCTATTGGGATAGCGGCGTACGTTTCTTCTCCCACTTTGCTACACCACCTCGGGTGGTGCGCCTCGGGCGCCGAGTGGGGAGAAGTGGTTTCGTCTACATCGAGAAGAGAACATGATTTTACTGGCGCAGTCGACAGGATTGGTTTGCTGTGGACGGAGTGGAAAAAGGAAGAAGCTGGCTGAGAGGAAAGATGAAGTACAGATGAAGACGCCAATCGGCACCAGACCAACGGACAGACACTGCAGCAAGTAGCTGCGGCAGCTGGAAGCTGCAGATAGCCTGGTGTTCCCGGAAGACACCGAGAGAGTGACTGGGTCAAAGCGGTCCTCGAACGAGTTCTCAACACCCAAAAGGCGCGTCCACGACGAGGTGGGGCATCGACCAGAAGCCTGCAGCAGCAAGCCAGAGCGACGCCACGACAACGGGACCGAGCTAACGTGAGTTCCCTTTCTCATTGCTGTATTGTTGTTGCGGGGCAAACAGGCTAGCACCACATTCAGCAGGATGGAGGGTGGGGATAGGGCGAGTGAGGATGGGAGTGGTGACGTCCCTTGGACGGCACGAGACCAAGCAGATCATGATTTTAAGATGGCTCGGGAACGAAGCCGGCAAATGGAGTTGGAGTTAGAGCTCGCTAAATTACGTCCGGCAAGCCCATCAGGTAGCGTGAGTGATGCTGGCGGAACATTTGAGCGCTGCTCCAACAGTGAGTGGCGCAAATATGCCAAATTGTTAGTGGGCGCTTTCCCAAAATTTCCCGCAGACGCGGAGGTCCCAATTTGGTTCGAGTCAGTGGAGCACACTCTGGAGGCATATGAGGTACCTCGAAGTTATTGGGGACAAATAGTCTTTCCACTCGTGGCTGAGCGCATAGAGTATTTATCAACTCGGCTCACACCCGCCCAACATCGGGACTATGAGACCGTAAAGGAAGTAGTGCTTGATGAACTGAAGCTGTCTCCCTTAGAATACCAAAAGAAATTCACAGGGGCACGTAAGCGAGAAACAGAGACGTGGAAAAGTTTTACAACAAGATTGGGCAGCTACTTAAATTTTTATGTGGCTTCAAGAGACGTGTCCACCTTCGCGGAGCTTTTGGAACTACTGGTAGTGGACCAATTGAAAACCGTGTTGTCTCAAGAGGCATTAAAATACTTGAGGTTACGTGAGGGGGCAGCATGGCACAAAAGCACAGAAATTGCAAGGCTCTTGCACACCTTTGAAGACGCGAACGGCAGTGCGGAAGCGCAGGAAGGACAGCCGCGTAACGCCAGCAGTAGAGGGGTAGAAAAGACGACCGACCACCAGAGTAGCAGCCCATCGGGTCCGAGTGAGGGTTCGAACACGAGACCGAAGGGTTCGTATAATTCAAGTAGGCAACTGAGGAAAACTGGATGTTTTGAGCGTGGATCGAACACTCATATCAGACTCAACTGCCCGCACTATCTTGAAAGGGTGGCGCCGAATCCTAGCGCTTCGGAGGGAAATGACAAACTCACTGCTCGAGTCTGCTAGATAAGGTAACGCCTGCCGACCGCTTGTGGAAGGTAACTCTGAATTGCAAAGATAAAACTTTGAATGCAATAGTAGACACGGGCGCCGACATTACGGTAGTGCAGGAAAGCGTGGTTCCTGAAGAATTTGTCCAGGCCCATGGCCGCGTAAGCCTCCGGGCAGCATTTGGTGAACAAGTCGAGGCCAAACTAGTAGAGCTCCCGCTAACGCTGAAACAGGGGCAACCGGTGTTCGCGGAAGTTTCACAGGCCACACTGGTCTTGTGTGCGGTCACAGATAAACTAAGCGTGAGTGAATGCCTGCTCTCGGCGAGTGATTGGACAGCGTTGCAGCAGAGCCAGTGTGAATACAACGAACAAAACACGACACTATCCCCCCGAAACTTCTCCGACGAACGAGAGGCGGCCGCAAAGCTAGATGAGAGAGTAGTAGAGCAGATTAGACCGACTCCGGATTATCCGCGGTCAGCGCAGGGAAGCGTACTACAGCCCAGCGAGGTCGAACGCACCCGGGAGGAAGAGGTGGTTACAGCCGTGGAGGTAGAGGAGGGAGAATTAGGGCCGGTTCGGATGGAGACAGAAGGAGAGCGTAACGCTAGAGAGAAAACACCACACACCGTCGAGAACGAGGCAAGTTGCGTGTCGCAAGGTGGCGCAAGTGGCGAGAGGGGCGATTTCGAGGCGTTGCGTGAGAAACAAAAGAGTGACGAAACGTTGGGCCGGGCATGGAGAGACGCCGCGGAAGGGTGAGGTGGAATGCTGGTGATTGACGGGTTGCTGTATCACCGAGAACAGGTACTGGGTCAACCGACCAAGTAGTTAGGGTTGCCGACCACCCGGCGGGCTGATGTGCTCAGCCTGGCGCATGAGTCGTATTGGGGCGGACACCTGTGGTTTCGTAAGACGAAAGCGAGAATTAAACTTAGTTTTTTTGGCCAGGTATAGAAAAGGACGTCCGAGACTACTGCAATTGTTGTCACGCGTGCCAGATCAGGGCTGACAGGAGGCAGACAGACCGAGTTCCCATAGCGCCCCTCGTAAGGCCCCGATACCCCTTTCAGAAAGTCAATATTGACGTCATAGGACCAATTGAGGCGCCGACAACTCGCGGCCACCACTACGCGTTGTGCATGATAGATCTCTGCACCCGCTTGCCCGAGGTCATATGTCTCAAGTCATTGACAGCTAAAGCTACCTGCGACGCAATGTTGGAAATTTTCAGCCGCAGCGGGATACCAGAGGTAGTATGTTCAGATTGCGGGAGCAATTTCACCGCTGCGCTGACCCGCGAATTCCTGACGCGCCTCGGCTGTTCCCCTCGGTTTTCGACACCGGACCACCCGGAAAGCAACGGAGCGGTCGAACGGTGAACAGAGTATTCAAAAACATGCTATTTCATGTGATATCTGAACAGGGGCGACAATGGGACAAGTTCGTGCCACTTTTACTGTGGGCATATAGAGAAGTTCCTCACGACACTACGGGCGTGTCCCCGTTCCAGATGATGTACGGCAGAAAGCCCGTCGGTCCGCTCGCGATCATACAGAGGGCTTGGACGGGAGAACAGGAAATTCCCGCGACAGTGGCAGACAAGCCGGCGGAGTATATGCGAAAACTGAAGCAACAGTTGGAGATAGCCGCGGAAGCTGCTAACGTGACCGCAACTAAACAGCAGAGGGCGTACGCGACGCAATACAACCTTCGTGCGAAAGAAAAGGAGTTTCAACTTGGGGAGCAGGTGCTTGTTTTTGATAGCAACCGTTCCGGTAAGATGCAACCGAAATGGGTAGGTCCGTGCAGGATCACAGGAAAGTACCGCCAACACTCCTATTACTTAGAGACGCCGGCGGGTAAGCGTATGCTAGCGCACGCCAACCACCTGCGCCCGTACACGTGCCGTGTCGCTGGCATTGGTGTCATATTCCATGACGACCACGAGTTCGGGGAAGTAGAATACGTGCCGCGTCCTGTCACCTCGCACGACAGAGCATCTATCCTACCGGCGGGTAGCTTGGCTCATTTGCAGCCCCCTGAGAGAGTGTTAGTACGGGAGGTGTTTGAACGCCATGCGGCCTTATTTAGCAGAGAAGTGGGGATCGCGCAAGTCGGCGAACATAAGATAAGGCTTATGCAAGGGGCCACGCCGAAACGTAGCCGCCCTTACCGCATGCCAGTGGCCTTGAAGGACGAGGTTTCAAAACAGATAGCGGAACTGCTCGAGCTTGGTTTAATATACCGGTGCGAAAGTCGATTTGCTCACCCCCTTGTGTGCGTCCCAAAGAAAGATGGCACGGTGCGCCTGTGTGTCGATTACAGAAGCTTGAATGCCATAACCGAACCAGACGCATTCCCGATGGGATTGCTGCAAGAATTGATTATGAATATAGGTCAGGCTAGTTATATAACTCTCATTGATCTCCGACGAGGCTACTGGCAAGTCCCCTTAGCGGAGGGGTCACAGCGCATGACCGCGTTCGTGTCGCACCTTTGTCAGTTTGCTTGGAGGGTAATGCCGTTTGGGCTCAGGAACGCGGCAGCCAGCTTTCAGCGGAGTATGAACCAGCTGTTAGCACCCCATGAGGCGTATGCCTGTGCCTACTTGGATGACATTGCGGTTTTCAGTGGATCCCTACAGGAGCACGTCCGGCACCTCCACGCTGTGTTCTCCGCCCTAACGTCCATAGGTCTAGTAGCTAACATGGAAAAATGTCAGGTGGCGTGCGCGTCTATCCGCTACCTCAGACATATTGTGGGATCGGGAAAGCACGGTCCGGACCCCAGCAAGCTCGCGGCTATTGAGGGGCTGCAAGTACCCCAGAATAAAAAAGAGTTAAGGAGTGTTCTAGGTCTGTGCGGGTATTACCGGGGTTACGTACCCAATTTTGCTGGCATTGCCAAGCCCCTTACCCAATTGACGGCTAAACATTTTCCTAACCACATCCCATGGACGCCCGAGGCCGACGAGGCATTTGCAAAACTCAAGGGTGCCCTGTGCAGCGCTGTTGAATTAACCACTCCAGACATTCACAAGCCGTTTTGGCTTTTTACGGACGCTTCCGCTATCGCTGTGGGAGCTTGTTTGGCCCAAATGGCCGATGACGGTACCGAGTGCCCGATTGCTTTTGCCAGTCATCGCTTCACGCCTGCTCAGATGAAATGGTCTACGATCGAGCGCGAGGCGTTTGGTGTCATTTGGGGACTCAAAAAGTTCGACACCTGGGTATTCGGGGCCAAAATCTTTGTCGTCTCCGACCACAATCCACTCGCGTACCTCACTCAAGCTTCGCCACAAGGGGCCAAATTGATACGTTGGGCATTGGCTTTGCAGCGCTACGACGTGGTAGTGCAACACAGAAAGGGTACAGCGCATGCTAATGCCGACGCGCTTTCCCGGCTGACAAACCAATGCTGGGAGGAGGTGCAGTAGCCTGAGAGCCCCGCAGCGGCGATCAGTGAAGGAGGGGGAGCGAGTGTTAGGTGCCACGGGACGAAGTGATGGATTTATGGTGCAATCATGGCAATAACACTTCAGAATGGTGATGGAACTTTTGAACATAATACAACAGTGTGTGACAATTACCAAGTGTAGTGGTGTGAACTGCGTGTGGTGTCTGTTTGCTTTTACGTGCCAATATTTTTTGTTGCGTTTTTGTAGTATGTTGGGTGGGGCAACAACGCCCGATTGTTCTGGGGCATGTGTTGCAGTGTGTGTCATGTTAAAGAAAACTCTTGCAGAGTGTTCAAGGAATTGCCCACGGCAGGGAATGTCAGATGTTGCATGCATCATAAGCGTTTGGTGGAAAGGCGTGCGGAGCGAGCAGCTCTGGCATGTTTGGTCGGGTCTACTAAATACCGCGTTTCAGCCGCATGATGTTTTGAATAGGCTCGCTATATTAAGAGAGCAGGGCAGCTCACTAAGTAGCTTTGTCATGTCAGCTGGCGCTGAAGACTGGTTTGTTGCATTGTTTTTTTTTTTGAGCACCGAGACCAAGTGGGGCTCTTTGCGCGCTTCCTTTGCAGGAGAGAATTTGCGCATGCTGCTGCCGGCCAGGTGCAGCGCGACCACTGTGTAGTGGGTGGGACACCCCAGCCGTTGGCTGCAGCTGTTAACCCGCCGTTCACCCACTGGTTGAGCGCGGTCCGTTTTTTTTGTGGGTTTACTTCGGCAACACTGTAGGCAAGTTGTTGCGAAGTCTTGGATGGGGGGTGTAGGACCGCGGTAAAAATCGGTAGCGCGGCAATTTTTGTGTGCTTTTATTTGCTTTGCGGTGTAAGCTTGGGAGGGCATGCCAGCGTTGCTTGAGTGACAAGCGGTCGAAGCGCGACCGACCGGTTTTGCCGCAAGCGCAGACACGCGGCGCCAGCATATTACACTGCTTTGTTCAACGCCAGAGACGGTCGAACGTTTCCAGTTACTACTAACTCAAGGAAAAGGGAACCAACCGGGGCAACGAAAGGGGTGAGATTATAAACGTCGGTGTGACGGCCCCCTAATTGCCTCTCGGAACGGGCAGTTGGCGCATCAACGGGCCTCTTCCGAGACCCCGCGCACCGCGGTGACTCCTCGCATCGGTTCGGCGTATGGTCCGGCCACGTACTGTTTGCGCGCCTGCAGAATCGGCGGCGCGCGTTGCGAAAACTCTGAAGTCACCGACGACCTTTTCTGCCGCTCCGGCTTTGGTCCAGTAACTCTCAGAAGCGGGCTCGCGACACGGGAAATGGTGACGGCCGCCCGTTCGACGCCTGGGTTGCCTATTGTTGAATCGGGCATGTCTTCGACTGCGTCCCCGTTTATCTGGGCAAAGGAACTCGTAAGCAGAAACATGCGTGGTCAGCGAGCGGTTTCTCGTACGGCGCACAGAGCCAAGAGGATTATAGCCCCGTCGTCAAGAAATTGACGTGGTAGAGGGAAATCGCCCTACGGCCGCAATACTGAGTACGGCTAGCTCTGTCTAGATAATTATGCGCCGCGAAGCTGGCCCTGGCCTCTATGCTTTTTCTAGTTTTGTTTTATTTACGTTTTGGTTGTTGTGTTGTTTGGGGAGAGTGCATGAGTCCCACTTGCACGAAGGCGGGATCCTCGTGGCGTTTTTTTTAATCTACCCAATGTACTGTCCAATCAAAGGACAAGCAAGTGATTATGTGCCGAAAGTGTGATAAGGGCGGAGCACCAGGAAGGGATAAGAAGAGGCCCCGTGGCTCCGCCGAGTGTTCTGAACCGAGCTTGCGGTGTTAAGCACCCTCGGCTCCGCCGAACCCCGTAGGGTCGCCCTACAGAAGTCGGTTCATTTCCGAGTTGTTTTTCTTTTCTTTTTTTTTGTAACATTGATGTCCATCGTTTTGTAAAATCTGTAAATACAAGTTTTTCTCAGCCCTCTAGAACTTCTTCAGCGTTGCTTTTGCTTCATCGTCAAGCGACCAGCAGGCCAATAGCCGCTATTGGGATAGCGGCGTACGTTCCTTCTCCCACTTTGCTACACCACCGTGGGTGGTGCGCCTCGGGCGCCGAGTGGGGAGAAGTGGTTTCGTCTACATCGAGAAGAGAACCTGATTTTACTAACCACCACCCTCGGAAGCCGTAGGCTAAGCACGCGCTAGACAAGCAATAAATTGCCGCGAGTAGATTGAAAATGGCGACAAAATTGTGAACTGCAAGGAAAGGTATCTCGTGCTTCAAAGGCTCATACGCACTTGCGGAAAGCACCGGTATCATGACCGCTTGCGATAAGCGACCAAAAATCCGTCTCGACGCCACCGGCGCTCACCAATGCGTGCAACTTTAACTAGTTACAGTCGTCAACACGTAGCGTTCACGCCTCTTCGCATAGCTGCTGCGGCAAAGTAAGCTGCCCCAAGATTATGTTTCGACATATCTGAATGGTTTAGAGGTTTGCGATTGCTGTTACGTGACTTAACGCCTGAGTGACAAATGACTGGGGCAACATAGCACGTTCATTCTACACTTGCATTCATTCGAACCGGAACTTAGCCAGATGGGAAATGGAGCGCGTTCTGTTGAACATTTATTCGGCCTTATGTGTACTTCGGCCACAGTATGCGTACATGAGCCATTTGAATAAAATATAAAGAAATTACACCGTTAGATATTTATGAAGAGAGAGGTGGGGAGCGAGGAGTATTACGGCAAATTACTAAAACTTTGGTTCGGTTAACTGAACAAACCTGAACGAATATATTAGTTCCGCCATAATGCACACTGCAGATGAATTTGGAACCTAAAGCCATTTTTTAACGTTAATCTAAAGGCCGGACCATACACACCCGTTGGAGCGCGTCAGCGCATGGCCTTCTCACGCGGTGCCGCTCCCTCTCCCCTAAGAGAGAGAGAGGACGCGATGTTGCTCGCCAACTCTCTATAGGGAGAGGGAATGACGCCGCCTCAAAGAGCACCGCGCTGGGCGCTGCAATGGGTGCTTGTGGTCAGGCCTTTGAATCCACGGGAGATCTTTCACTTCGCTTTGAGCGTTATGATAATTGGGGTTTATCGTTCCCAAACCACTATTATGACCAACGCCGTTGTGGAGGGCTCCGGAAATTTCGTCAACTTGGGGTTCTTGAACTTGCACCCAAAGCTATAAGTATACACTGGCCTCAGGCAGTTTCACCTCCGTCTAAGATAATTTGATCCCGCAACCTCCGGGTCAACTGCCTAGCACAGTGACCACTGTTCACTTCCCTGGTGTGTGCCTGTGGCATAATGTACCGATGTCTGAATAACCTCCGTACCTTTCACCACTGTGTGGTTGTACCCTAACCTAGTGAAAGGGTGGCGCAGAATTGGGCAGGCGCTAGAGACACATTCGCCATAATAGTGAATTCCTTATCACGAGTAAACAGTATCTGTTTTGTTAAATTCACCACATGGCCACTTTGAGATGCGTTAAATTGTTGTATTAATACGTATTACTCCCTTCATGCTATGGGCGTAGCCTGAAATTTCATTTAGCTGTCATAACAAAATATTCTCTATGTCTCTCTATGTATTTTTATTGCGTGGGATTCAGCACCAACTTACTGTTGGTGCTGTATCCTATGCAATAAAAGCATTGCATGCACTAGTACCAGCGCATTTGAGAAAAGATCGATTAGTTTGGGTGCCTCTACATCTAGGGTTGTTTCTTATTGCAATGGCTGTTTCTTTAGGCAAGTCGTGAATAGGTGGACTGATTTTAGAGTACTTTTCTTAATCCGCTTACGTGGCTGCTGCAAGATTTCACAAACGTGCGATTATGGAAGTTTTTAGACACACAGCCCTGACAAACTTGGCCGAACATCGGCATTCAATATATCCCTCGCGGAGAGCCTTTTGTCAAACGCTTAAACCAGAAGCCGCTATCAGGAGGCTGCGCGGCCGGTTACCTAAACGAAATTTCTACAAATACCGGTCTGCTCATGCACTTCGGCGCTGTGCGCATTCTGCGGTCAACTGGAAACAATCGATCATTTTTTTTTACCTGTAGGTGGTACACTACAGTACAAAAACCTTTTAGAAGTACTTTCACGTGGTATAGGAAGGAATTTATTTGTGCCTGTCATTTTGTCTTTGGAACCTTCATTTCTGGGTTCTCCAATGCGAAGGTTTGCGTGGCTGTCAGGAACTATATTATTGAAACCAATTATTTGACACAGTAATCACTATTATTAATCTAAGATGTATACAACTATATATTCGTACAAAAATAAGGGTATATGTTTTTTATTAGCTCTTATGTAAAGAATAAAAGCTTATTATTAGATACACCCATTAGATCAAGCACCAATACTTCCTAGAGAATCTGTAGTATGTCTATGATATAACCTTTGTTATTCTAAAACATCATGTTGTTTTATAGAGCCACTCATTCTTGGCCAATTCCCCACAGTGGGTATGCGCCGCCGTCAACAGGTGAACAATAACAAGAACATAAACGGGATGAGAAATACGAAGACGAAGAATGAGAGAGAAAATAGAGCCTAAACTTGGCTTTCTAAGGCTCAACTTAGTTTTCCAAGACTCCATTGTACCTTTCTGCACCTATGTGGCTATATCTATGGTCAACCGGCTCCATCAACGCTAAACATTATATATGCCAAAATATAAACATAAACTTAAGAAAAGCAGCCTATAGACTTGTCCCAACATTTATTGACATAAGGTTACTTAGATTCTGTTTACTTAGTTACTCCATACTGGATCGAACAGTAGCATGGATAACTGAATTTAGGAAGCCGACCTATTTGCCTGCGAACAAGAACGTAAGCGGCGTTCTCACTTAGCGGACCCTATCGTAAATGTCCTTCAGCCTTGTAAGTAAGCGTGTGTTACAGAACACGTTCACTGCTTTTCTCTCTGAACTGCTGCATCATTCCATACTACCACCGTGCATTATCACTGGTATAATGCGCTGTAAACGTCGTTCATTAGCGTTCCATTAGGTCGAACCTCCGTTAAGCAAATCTAGAGTATGGCAGTGGCGAAGCTCTATATATACGCCTACCTGGCAACGTTTTTGCGTAAAAAGCTCTCATGGTAGTGTCGTAAATGTGTGCAATAGTTGGGAGCTGCATGCACTTACCGACGCTATGTGCGAAGAAGAGGCAAAATACAGGATTCCTTGCGCTATAAGGGAACGGGAGCAAGTCAAGCTGACCTTCCATCTTTCTTTCTTTCTTTCTTTCTTTCTTTCTTTCTTTCTTTCTTTCTTTCTTTCTTTCTTTCTTTCTTTCTTTCTTTCTTTCTTTCTTCCTTTCTTTCTTTCTTTCTTTCTTTCTTTCTTTCTTTCTGTCTTTCTTCTTTTGCGCAATGGTACGGAAACTCCAATATGGCGTCACCAGCCAAAATTTTAGCCTAACCACGCGTATTCTCGCCGCGTGCGGTGTCTTTTCACTACCGGGAAATAACAATTTATTCATACGATAAACATTGTTTTCGCTCTTTAGTGTCCATTTAAGAATTACCTTGGAGAAAATAAATTAGCATTTAATTAACGTTAATGTTTCGCAGTGGCTGCCACTATTAGACACAGTAGAATAAAACGACAGACAATCAGACCAAAGAAAGCACACGATGTAATATGTCTGTTTTCTAAACAATGTGACGAGTTTGACTCATATCGGAAGAAAGTTGTAAAGTTGTTGAAAGAATCATTTTCGCCAATGGAGTCCGAACCCATAACCTTCGAATAACGCATCTGATGCTCTACCACTTGAGCTACATACTACGTTATTAAATAAAAAGAATGGGGCCTTGGGGGGGGGGGGGTAGAGTTTACAGCCACCATATCAATACGTCATCAAGAGAAGACCAACGCTGCGTTTTTCGTTTGGTTCGACAATTCCGCTCCTTTAAGGACACGAGCCAACAAGCCACCTCTCGCGAACGGTCCCAGCGTAAGCGGCGCGATACAAGAACGTTGCTGACCAAATAAAACGGATACAACTACGTCGCTCAATGGGCGGGTGGAACGGTCGAACCCGGAGGCTATTTGTTGCGACGTCGATAGAGGGTTCCGGACAACGTCTGCCGGGCCACCGCATGATTGCTTTGAGCTCGGCAGGCCGGAACAAGTGGATGGATCGGAAAGCGTGGGGTCGTCGCGAGGAAAAGTAATGACGGGTCAGAACCACCTGGTCTAGTCGCATTAGTTTGCGCACAATCACAGAGGTTCACAGGGTTCTGTCTGGTATTGTGTGCGGGATCTTCCCTAGTAGCAAAGGAGACGTTGCCACTGTCAGCGAGATTATTACGGGCGTTTTCGGCATTGTCAGTTTGCTTTAGCGGTAGTGCTTTCGTTCCAGAAGATATGCCTACTGTGCTCTATTCTATACACGGTTTCCCTTTGGTCAGACACATGTTACGGATTCTTTTTGATGTACGAACATGCTAGACCGCAAGTCTTAATAAATGCGAGGCCAATTCTGAAACTACGAGAACTACAAAGAATGCTGTATAGTTTGTGTCCAGATAATTACAAACGCCGGGTTACTTTCAACATTCTCGATTTCATTTCGGGTTTCCGGTGCACCGTCATTGGTTGGTTGCGAAACTTTATTGAGGTCCTGCAAGGCGCGCGTCAGCGCGCAGCGGGCGTCTCCCACGTCGGGACCGTTAGGCCAAGCCTATCGGCCGCTCCGCGGGCCTGCTGGACGGCCCAAAGTTGGTCGGCCAGGAGGGAGCTGCGAAGGGCCGCCTCCCACCTGACCGATGTAGTGTTGGGGTTAGTGTACATTGCCTTGCACTCCCAGAGCATGTGCGCCAGCGTGGATACATCCCCACATTCGGGGCAAGCGTCATTGGGGAACACGTCAGGATAAATAGCGTGAAGGGATCTCAGGTTAGGGTGCGTGTCGGTCTGCAGTAGTCTGAGCGTAAGGGCTTGTGGCCTATTAAGATTTGGATGAGAAAAATTATTCTAATGTTAGTGTTGCGAAAATGGCTTGCTCGTAAAAAACTGCGTCCAGGCCGCAAGATACTCTTACGTGGTGATGTCACAATATCTGAAAACTTCAGCGTACTTTGACGCGCACTTGATGCGAGCTTTTAGCTTTCACCGAGCCGGACGCACGCAAAGTTTAAGTGTAGATTACATTTGGACCCCCTGTAAGTAACCAGAAGCATTCAACGTTAATCTATAGTATCCTTTCTGAAACCCTTTGATACTTCATTTGTGAAAGTGAAACTCATCACTATTTTAGCACGTAATACATTGTAATAAATAAATTTAGTAATTAGAAAATAATTATCATGGGCAATGGACGTTAATGAAATAAAAAAAAACTGAACATGGAGACACGCCAATTCGCTAAAAAGATGCGTATACATATCCACATGACATGGGAAACGAAAAGCAGAAATAAAACGTGCATATTTACAATTTGCGTATGCATGGCATCAGCGCCGGTAATGAACGAGACATCAGCCTACCAAAACCACGCAGGCTGAAAGACAAGCTTCACGCGTCTGTCACAGACGACAAGATTTCGTCTATTTAGGGGCAAAAAAAAAACTGGCCCCGTGTCTGCTTGTTTCATTGCAAATGTCGCCGAAAGACGATAGTCTTCCCTCTAAAGAGAGTGAACAAAACGTTTATTTGATGCTCTGCACGAGAAAATTGGTGAATGGCATTCTGGAGGTGCTGCGTTAGAGTGCCTCGATGCGTGCAGCCGAGGCGAATGAGAGCATCGACGCACGTCACACGTGAGACATGAGGGCTTTCCGGTAGATATCTTGCAAAATCAAGCGCGCGGCATACCGGCCCGTCTCGGAGGCGATAAGGTGTAGAACGTAAGGCTACGGATAGGTGCGACCACCGTGTCGTCTTAGCAAAGCACTGGAAACACTTGCCTTTTCGTGCAAGCGTTGCATTGTCAGCGCAGCGTTAATAAACGCTACGGTCCTTAGAGTTACTTATGTATGCCTTTTCTAGTAAAAAGAGATACATACAGAATATTTACGCGTGGTTATTGTGCCTCAAGTCTGCACAATAATTGTTTTTTCAATTGACAATCGCATAAGTATGAACCCTGAAACTTGAGCAACATCGGTGGGCGCTATCAATAGGGTTAGTTTTTGGCCGTTCCGGGTATCGTTTCGGCGGACAAACAGATAAGTCCGCCGATAGGCAGACAAAAAGACAGACAGACTAAATATTTTGCGTTGAAGGTCCCCAAGAAAAAGCATCGTCTTTAAAAACATTGCCATCTGAAGGGACTACTTCCTGAATATCTCGGCCTGACTAGAATACCCGCAATAGTACATTTGCCGTCATGTAGTGCTTCATAAAAAAACTAAGAAGACCTATGATGACAACTCGTAAGCTTAATCCATGACAATTTAGCTGCACCATTCATGGTTCATCATTGACTTACGTTGTGCAGGAGGAGTATACTATGCATTACATGAACTTCTGATATGAGATGGAATACGCAGATAGCTAGCGCCATCGCGGCCGCACTGCGTAAACTTTTTTTACTTAAAGAAAACTGGGAAATGCCCGTGTAGCCACAAAACGTTTCGCATACACCATGTTTGTGATATTGGTAATATGTAAACTTGGTTTGGTTTTTTTTTACTGGCTGCAATTCGTGAAACAGAGGCTGTACGACGCAAATCCATGGTACTTGTACAAGTTCAAACGAACATGATCTGCCACTTGTCTTGTGACTTCTTGTTGTGTTGCGAAACTAGCTACTATGGCAAAAGAGGCACGCCTGAGGCTCTTGAACGAGTTGTTATTTTCACAATCGCGCCCTATTCGCCATAAGCACAAGTACAGCCTGGAAGAATATTTCTCAAACAGCGACGTGTTCAGGAAACCGCTTTTTCTCACTAATAATGCGCGAATAAAATAAACTAAATGCGAGAATTGATATGTCAACACACTAGGCGCATTCGGCGCGATACTGGAAACCACGTGCAACCTAAAGTAGTACGTAAATGCTTAGCAAACATTTTGTCTTTTTTCCTTTTTATTTTGGCACAGTTCCCTCTAGTTGGACAAACAGTACTTGGACAAGTCTGGCTTTCCGCCTTTGTGGGCTAAAATGAAAAGATAAAAATATTTTTTTCTTTGGATTCATCACTCAGATACCTAGCTTGGCATACACAAGTCAGCAGTTTCCCAACTGTGCCGCTAGAAACCTGCGCACTGTTAGGAATGAGGGGCCGAGATATCCCACTGCTGCCAACACTGTTAGGATCGAGGTGTCGGGCCATGCAACCACGTCAATGACTGCGGCGACCTTGGGTAGCGTGGTCCGAGCTGGAGCCATCCGGGTCTGAGGAGAGGACGAGTCGAGGGGCCGGAGTGGATGGAAATAAGCGTTTATGTACGATATTTACATGTTTAGAGTAGCCTGGAACAACATGAAACAAATGAAGAACACCTGAGCGTCTCTGCATTTCCATTTTAGACACGTTTATACATCTTTCCAAGATTCACTGCGAGGGAAGACAATTGAGTTCAGGTCCCTCCAATAGGATTGTTCTATTCCACTCCGGCCCCGAGCAGGCAGTCAAACCTGTCCTAAACGTATGTTAGCGCGACGAAAACAGGGACGGGAAAGAAAAGACAAACTACAGCGCTACCTTGCAACTAAAGTTTCTTCCTAAAAAAAGCGGAATATATGACATCTGAAAAAAGCAAAGCAAAAACAGGAAAAGAACCATCGCGCAAGCTCATAGAGACAAAACTCTATAAATCACTATGTGGCTAATGAAACGTGCAAGCTATCAGTGAGATATAAAACTTCTGCACCTGATAGTGTTATGGAAGGCTGGCTGATGCAATTATCACCTTCAAGTGACATATAAAAAGCTTCCATGATTTCTCAGGATCATTGGTCGCTGTGGCAACGCAAAACTTCAGTCTTATCAAAATAAGAGTTACACCCATTTCTTTGACAATGAATGGCCAAATGAGCACCTGTGCCATTTTCTACATTACGCGCATGCTTCTGGACTCTTGTATTTACGCATCGACTAGTTTGCCCATTGTTAACGTTGTTGCAAGAACATGTTATCTTGTATACTGCACTGGTTCGACACTCAATGAATGTACTCTTATATCAGTTTTATTGTGCATTTTTCCTCTTGTCACAATTTTCTTCGTTTAAGTTCCTTTGCACAGCTGGACAAACTTGCCACAATTTCCGGCCAACGCTGAAAACAACTGTCAAACCTGTTTCTAGAAAAGTGCAAGGGCACTCACACATGCTTGCACCGGGAAGAGCAATACGGCACCACTGGGCCACTTCAACGACCTTGAACTTCTCGTCTAGACTTCTCCGGCTGGCAAGATTCCAGGTTGACTCATCGGGCACTGCTAGCTCCTCGAAAGCCCCGACCACAATGCACCAAGGCAAAGTCGTTGGTGCAGGAATGTGGAAAGCGTTCTAGCGGAACAAGTCCAGATGGGGGGTCCATTGTCAGGTGTTCAACGCAGAGGAGGCGGCAGGTCAGGCTGTAATGGTCCCTCTGGGTAGTCAGGTGGGTCTAAAAGATTTTAGGTTTGCGGGAGCAGCAGAATCGGTGCTCCACTGTAGATGAAGCTGCCTTGGAATATAGCTCCACACAGGACGAGGATTTATGGTAGAAATCGATAAGGCCGCGGCCTAACAGCAAATTGTTTATTAGGTCATCGACGTTTGTGCGGCTCTTCGTACATCGTGCAAACGGGAAAATATGATGCCTTTCAGCTTTCTGCTTTCCTTTTCAGTGCCGGTTCTTGTCCTCGCGCGAATGAAATGCTGTACTGTTTGCAAGGCGCATGATAACGGGGCTGATTCTGAAGATGTGCAAGATACATAATTTTTTAACACTTAAAAACAAATTGTGGTACGAATCTTTCCTTGCTTATTTGCACTGTTTAAAGAAGTCATGATTTCTTGTATTTTGTTGTTGTTTACCAATAGTGTAAACTAATTTGTACGTCAGTTGGAATGTTATTTCTACAAATGATTATTGTGTACACTAAATCCTCTGCAATAACTCCAGAACTGAGGTGGACACTATAAAAAACAAATATATAAATAAATAAGTTTTTTCCTCTGAAAAACGAAACTAGTATTCAAAGCAGGGGAATAATAGTTGGACAAAGTTTAACTGGGCAATGAACACCTATATAACTATATTGTTAGAGAAAGAACAAGTTATCCAGAAAATAGAAATCACGAAAATAAAACCGCAGACGACTAAGTACAACACACAATGAAATATAAATAAAAACAAATAGGTGAGTTTTAGTCAATTAGAAAAAACTACCAAAAACTGAGAGAAATATTTATCTAATCGATGGTTATGAAATAGTACAAGAGAAAAAGTGCATTTAACACTTTTATTCAGCCCATTTTTGTACTACCATGTTTCACAAGTTCACGTGCATAGCTGTACATGTAAATTAGATCAGGTATTTGATATGACAAGGTTTGCTTTCCATAGCTTGCGGCGAGTAATACATCGAGAACTTTCAATATTTTCCCGCTATGTGGACGCGCTGGCAGTTTCAATTTATACTGCAGCGACCACTGTCGAAATCTTCCCGGGAGAGGCATCGCATTTTTCAGTTGCTTTTTTTCGTTAACGTTTTCTACACAAGCGAATTTCGCCTCGCTAAAATTCCTCTCGGGAAGTATACGACGACGCATCCCCTGAAGCACGCAATCCGCTTTCGCACCTCGACTCGCAGTCTTTACAACCGCGGAAACCAACCACGTATATCCTCTCTTGCCCTGTAAATGTAATTTCCGGTGAATGCGCATCGCTGACTTTCCCCCGGCGCGACAGCCGAAAAGGCGGGTGCTGAAACGATTGTAAGCCGCATCGTCACTACATGGAAAAAGGGGTGTTCGAAGTAATGCGAACCATACCTGCCACCATGAGCCGAAAGGAATACCTGACACGGCGTTGCGTACGCTTTTTGTGAAAAAAAAACATAGAGTTATATACACACCCATAGTATATATATATATATATATATATATATATATATATATATATATATATATATATATGACAAGAATACAAGTTTTGCAGGTCTGGTGCACATATAGTCAAGAATTAAAGGACGACACTTACGAAAGCTGAATACTTTTTCACGGATTCACGTTTCTGCCATGGCACGGCCTTCGTCAAAAGAAACAGAAATACGAGCGTGTGGCCGCTTTTATGAGAAGCCATGGGCACGTAGGTACAAAATATGTGCAATACTCATACGAGTGTCTCAAAATTCTCAAACATACCACGACGAAACAACAAGAGCATTAGAAAAAATAATAATAAATGAATATAGTAGACAAGATCATGGGCATAAAAAAAAGACATTTGTAACGCTGACCATTTAACACGATGATTATGCATGAAGGAAAAAATAACATTTAAGAAGTATAGAACACGTAAGGGGTGCTTCTTGAAAGATTTTGCGAAAATGCAAACGTCAGGACACCGTAAAAAAGCATGACACTCCGCGTACGCTATCAATGATGCCGAACAACACACGATTGAATTTATTGATAAAAATGTTCTTGCATTTCGTGATAATGATGCCATTTGTAACCTGATTTGAATAGCGTTACCATAGACTTGTCAAACAAACGACCTGGTAGATGAATATGCTTGGACAAAGCTAGATGTGAGAAACTGTTGGCGCGTGATTTGTGGTTATTGAAACAAATGCGAAAGGATGTTTTGATTTGACCCATGTATTGCATGTGGTACAATGAGGATTCAAGTATGTAAATGATGTTGCTGCTTTCGCAGTTCAAGTACCCGTTAAACTTAAGCGAAAAGTTAGATGGCTTGCTTTTGCGAATACTCGCAGTGGTCATGTGCGCAAAAACTTTACATCGTGGTTTGTTACAGGGGTGATAACCAACAGGAGCAATGAATCTAGTCTTGGAAGAAGTTACAATGTTGGACAAGTTTCTTGATCTTCGATATGCAACTCGTGGTAATTCAGTGAAGATGTTCTTGAGCCTATCGCTCTGTGTCACTAAGTTGTAATGCTTTCTTAGCATATGCGACACGTTAGGAACAGATGCGGAATGCGTTAGAATGAGGTTGATTCGGGAAGGTGGCGCTAATCGCTTGTCACGGTCGAGACAATTGGCCCAATGGAGAGCATCCTCGATTATTTGAGAAGAATGTCGTTGTTCGATTAAAGCTTTACGGAGCTGGTCACACTTACAAGAGTTGTCCAAACAAATTCTTTTACAAAAGATAGCTTGGCTATAGGGAACACTTGTTTTGTGATGTTTAACATGGCTGCTTTTAAAATGAAAATATATTTGTCGGTCAGTGGGCATCCTGTAAAAATTCGTCATTGGTTTACCATTGCTCAAAGATACAGCTTACGCCTTATGCATTGAACCTTTTGATTGATGTATATGTAGAGCTTCACGTCCCAAAACCACCATATGATTATGACAGATGTGGTAGCGAAAGGCTCCGAAAGTTTTGACCACCTGAGCTTATTTAACATGCACACAAATCTAAGCAAACGAGCCTACAGCATTTTCGCCTCCATCGATAATGCAGCCACCACTGCTGGAATACACTCCCGCGACCAGCGGGTCAAGGGCCGAGTATATAGCCACTAGACCACTGCCGCGGCGGGGTGCTCGCTTTTGATGTTTGAGCGTAACGGTGAATGAGTTCTTCGTTTTTCTGTCTTTCATTCACCAATAGTCCGACGGGATCCCCTTCCGGTCGGGGCACAAACATAGTGGAAACGAATAAAAACCCGACCAATGTAAAATTTCATCCTCATCATCATCCGCCTGACTACGTCCACTGCTGGACAAAGGCCTCTCCTATGTTCCGCCAGTTAACATGGCCCTGTGCTTGATGATGCCAATTTATACCCACAAACTTCCTAATCTCGTCTGCTCACCTAACCTTCTGTCTCTCCATAACCCACTTGTATTCTCTGGGAATCAAGTTATATGCCCTTAATCCTGTAATGCCCAGGAGAAGTTATGCCTTCAGAAACATTGCGGGAAATTGCTTACTGTTTTTACTCTTCTTGTGCGGTTATATTTATGTAAAATATTATTGACAGTTTGTTTGAGGCATAACCTAATTAGTACTAATTAAAAAGATTATTTACTATCCTTCAATATGTAATTCGCTGTACCTTATTCATTACATGTCGAATCTTCAATAGCTGCTCATCGTGACACCTATACTAGTAGCTTTTAGGAGCCTTATGAAGACATTATTTATAATGTATCGGATCTGATACTGTGGACATTACAGGGTTAATGACCAGTGGTTATCCTGTTTACGCGCCACATGCACGGTCTATGTCCATTTCTTTTTCTTGATTTCAGCTATGATGTCCTCAACCCCCGTTTGTTCGCTAATCCACTCTGCCCTCTTCTTGTCTCTAAAGGTTACACCTATTTTTCTTTCCATTGCTCGCTGCGTCGTCCTCAATTTAATCTTAACCCTCATGGTAAGTCTCCAGGTTTTGCTCCGTAGCAAAGTACTGGCAAGATACAGCTGTTGTATACCTTCCTCATGAGGGATAGTGGCAATCTACATGTCATAATTTGGGAGTTCTTGCCAAATGTGCTCCACCCCATTCTTATTCTTTTAGTTACTTCAATCTCGTGGATCGGCTCCGTGGTAATTTCCCGCCCCAAGTAGACATAGACTTTTACAACTTGAAGTGCACTAATACGTAGCTCGAAGCGCTGCTCTCTTCCGAGGTTGTTGCACATTACTTTTTCCCCAATGCTATTTACCACGTGCTTACAGGAGGTTTTCAGAGGCCTGGAATAGGAACAGTAAGGAATAAGAGTTATTGGTCAGTATCCTAGTAACCTGCGCTTCGCCTATGACATTGCATTGCTGAGTAACTCAGGGGACGAATAGGAACTCATGATTACGGAGTTAGGCAAAGAGAGCAGAAAGGTAGGTCTAAAAATTATGCTGCAGAAAACGAAAGTAATGTAAAATTTACAAAATGAAGAAAAAGAAAGAAGTTTCGGCTCCTTGCACAGCAGTTTGATGCTGATGCTGATGACCTCGGATGAATGGCGCTTACCCACAGAGGGAGATGGGACAAAAACCAGGCGGCAGGATACCTAAATGAAATTAAAATTAAATTAAAGCCAATCTGAAAAAATAGTGTAGAGATAATACTGCCAATAAACAAAAATGTTTACTGAGCAAGCGGTAAAGCCATCTCTTGTTTTTGAAAGATATCGCTACGAATTACAAAGATCTGAATTGGTTAGGGTTCACTAGCACGGTAATCTTTTAGTTGCATTGATGTAATCAAACACAGTGGAGCATATGTCTTTGTAGCAGTAACCAAATGAAATGATGCCAAGTGATAAAAGTACTGGTAGATTTACTTGTATTCCTAGCTTTTGTAGCATGGCTACTAAAAATCTTTTTCTGTGATAGAAGTAACGATGACAGAATAAAAAGAAAGGTTCAATTGTTTCAATTTCGTTGCAAAAAATGTACGGCGGTGACGCTTTGAGCCGAGCTTTGTTAACGTAATCATTTAGTTGTAGAACTGCACAGCGCAGTCTGGTATAAGTGACCTCTAACTGGCAAGATACACGCCACTGTTTATTCCAGCAACACCTTAAATGCTCGAAATCTTTAAATTTATCCAAATTACCTATTCCTCATTGCAAACAATCATTTCGGAACCTTAGCGCTGTTACGTAAGCCGTATCTGGTAAAACTGGGATGGTGGGCCCACTCGGTGGTATTGCTGTTAAAGAGTCTGCCATTTCGTTCAAACATATACCGCGGTGACCTGGTGCCTTAAGAAAATGCAGTTTTTTTTACGTGTTTTGGTACTAAATCCCGAAACGTATTCATCAGCTCTGCATTTGCTGCCGCAGAAAGTACATTACATACTGATAACGAATCTGCAATGATAACTGATGATTCGCTTGAGGGCTATTTGCGTAGGGCCCTGTGCACAACTAGAAACGTCTTTTTCTTTAGTTTTGTGCAGTTTACTTTGGTCAGAGTTCTTGTTTTATTTGAGTTTAATTCACCTATTAGCGGTGCGAGAACCACGAATGAGAATTTTTGAGGACTTTTGGTGTCACAACAATAATATGTCACCAAGCGAAGTCGCACTTCGGTGCTACGGAATAGGTCAATAACTATCATAACCTTATTTTAACATCCGCGTGAAGACCATTAAACCAATGTTCTTGCCCTCCACTTCCTATCCGAATGCCGTAGATAAGCAGTCAATGTATAGCCCTTGGGTTCTCATCTGCACAATGCCTTATGCACTGAACTACACTGGTTGGCATGGAGAAACGCTTGGTGGTTGAATTTTCTGCCATTTGTTTAGCGAGAATGTGTTGTCGAAAGGCCAACCACTGTCCGATGTGAAGTACATCTGTGACACGGAACAAACAGTATGACCTTTGCACGTAGTTCCAAGCATTGTACGGCGTAAACTTACAGGTAGGTGTGTTCAAAATAGCGCTTGCGAAGCTCGACCTATATAGCGTGCAGGATGCTGGTTATCGCCCGCTTTCAAGTAAAATTAGTGGTTTCTCCGGCAGCGCTGAAGTAGCATTCGGCCCAGTGACAGCTTTTTTGGGCAAAAACATCACATCTATGAAGATGGTAGTCGCAGCTCTTGCACTATATATTACAGAAGCTGTTTCGCTAGGCTCTTTCCTTTATGGTGTGTTCAACGGCTAGCGTGAACCATAAAATGCTGGTATCACAGCTTTTAAGATAGGGTTTTGAAGCTGACGGTAAATTGTGAAATGAATGTCTAAAACATTTTTCACGTGAAAGGCCAGTATAAAACGGAAATTAGTCGTGTTAGAAGATATACAAACATGTCATAGCGGTTGTGCTTTAAACAAGTCGGCTCACCGTCGTCTTCAGACCGTTCGCAAACTTGCGGTCGGCCGTCGTCTTTATACCCGTGCCACACAGGCATAGAAAATTACACTCGATAGCGAAGGAATTCAGTGTCCGAATGACATTTCTTTTTTTGATGGCGCTGCTACTTGACCGATGTGACTGATGTTTTGCTTCATGATGTCGGTCGCAGCACCTTCTTCGTCAGCAGTGGGTGAGTAGCAATAAAAAAAATAAACAAGCGCGTACAAGCTTCATACACCTCAGATAATAAATAAACGTAAAAACTAACATATACACTGCCATTAGATTTCGTTGGTTACATTGTTTCACGACGTTGCAACCGACCGTGTAGCAACTTAGGCCAAAGCTAGTCAGATCCGCAGAGTAAAAAGAAAATGGTGCCTTTCGCACTTATTTCAGAGCGTTTACCAACTGAAGATACGTTTTGAAGCACTTGTTTAAGTGATTAGTGTAAACAAAATACGCAAAACGTTTTCTTCCAGTCGAATCAAATGTCGTTTTATACAATTACTTCATCAGCTGTGCCGTCGAGAATACGCATTTCTCAGTCGAATGAGTTCTGGTGATGACATTAGGTGACGAATGGCATGTCGTCGAATGCCATTTCGCTCATCCGTGTGGTACCGCGCGAACGACATTCAATCTGAAGGCACTAGGAGGTAAATGCCATTTTCTCTGCCCGTGTGGCAGAGAAAAAAAGAATGTTTTTGAACAACCTGGTGGCAATTGACTTCCTGGTGGTTTTGTACGTGGTTGACATTCAGAGTGTGGTCAGTGATGCAACATGCATAGATCATCATCGTTTTTATAGCAGTCATCATAATGTAACTAGTTTGGAACTCTGAATGTGACAGCCAGGGGTAATACCGTATTTATTCAAATGTGACGCGAAGTTTTTCTTTCAGATTTTCGCTAATAAAGTCGACCCTCGCGTACCGAGTACCGCTATTCTATTTTTTGCTTCCTAGACGTGATAAAATCTCATCCGTCGCGTTACAACTGTATACTAGTGTTACAATCGAATAAATGCGGTGTGTGTAATATGTCGCGTGATGCTTGCGCAACCTAAGTTCTCGTGTGGTTTCTTGAAGGTTTGCAAGGTGAGTTTCAAAATAAAAGACTTGTGACATTTTCCAGAGCGCCTACCACTGTGCCTGGGGGAACATCGATGCCGGAGAACATCAACTACGCCCGCTTTGGAATATTTTTTCTTTCATTGAAATATTTTTCTGGCTGTGGCAGTCGAGAATAGAATAATAACGCCGCATTGAAAGGTACTTTTTCCTTGTCTGATCATGGCGCATGGCAGCATGGTTGACGTTAGCATTTGTTTGTACACCCAAATGTTTGCGACCACGCTTGCCAGGGTGGCGCTCCATGTACACCGAAACTCCAGCGCTGGTTTCCAATGGGTCAAATTTGAATCTGAACGCCACTTGCCCATCTTGTCGCGTGCTCGCGCCGAAGTAATGAGGAGTGACGTACATGACGGAATCAGTTCACGTAGACGGTATAGTGCTGTGACGTCGGCCCTCTAGGTAGACGACTGTGGTCTCAGGTCGCCAACAGTAGCACGTGACCCGGCAAAAATTATTTGACATGGCATGTGCAGTTTGTGCAATTAGTTGTCTAAATACATGATTATTCTTGACAGAAATAATGAGACTCCTAATGGAAATTTGTGCACCTCTTTTATTTTTTACCGTGAATTGAAGTGATATTCGGGGCCAAATTTCCCCTTTCATGTGTGTTCGGGTCCCCGTCATGCCTCACGATCGACGCATCGAGCAGACGCCAGTCCTGTCAACGGAAGTATTATTCTGGCGCGTTCGAGCACTCCTTATGCTCATTTATTCTAGCGCGTCCAAGTAATCGTTAATGTGGCACTGGCACATGATGCAGTCGCTGTCGTGTCAGTGAAATGCCGGAGTTTTCATGTGTTCGTGGTTGCAAGCCTGATTATGCTAGCCACCGTAGCATGATGATGCTGGCGGCAGTAGAACACACGATACCACTGGTCAGCAAAAGAACGCCGCACGGGTGTTCTGGGGCTTGAGCTGGTCAACCTCCTTGAGGCTGGCTCGGCCACAAGGGCTCGCCATGCACAGTTATGCGCACGTGCCCTGACCTGCGCATGACGTGTCCCCTTCGCTTGGATGCGGATCAAAGTCAAGATCAAGATCAAGGCTTGCGAAGGCTACGCGGAAGAGCGGCAAGGGTTTCAAGCTCTCCTCCTCGCATGGCGTCGCGCCGCTTCAAAATACCGGTGTTCTCAGCTTGTAAAGGACCGGTTCAAAAAAGTTCTAGTATAAAGCTCTCCATTGGACACACAAAATTTAACCGTGTAACTAAGAGTTGTAATGGGGCCTGTAAGGGGCTCTTCAAGGTTTCGAGCTATTTGCTCTTCTTTGTGTGACATTCCAATATGTGGGTATCACATTAATTGTTTCGCCCTTGCGGCGAAACGTTGATGTTTTACAGCGAAAGCTTTTGTGAGATCACAACATGGGTCGCTTGCGCCGTAGCTGTCCTGCACTGCCGTCGCCGGTGTCCGCAACCACTATTGCGCAAAATAACGAAGGCAAACTACTAAGTAGATAGGAAACACCAAGGACTGAATAGGATTCGCACCCGCATCCAGTATTCTATGGCAGAGCCACATCAGTGCTTGAAATTCCTTTGCAAACTCGCCTTACGCTGGCTTGATGTCGGTGAAGGAATTGTTTATTGTGAGAAACAAATAGATTTGGTGGGAGGATTTCAAGGTGAATGGTTCTGCCACCGCAATCTCCGCCGCAAGCGTAGCTACCGCCGACTGGTTCACCCTCCACGGTCTCCTCCCGCCGTGAAGCTCTCGGCGAGTGGTGCCCCGTTCTTGGACTTTTTCGACCGGCTCTCAACTTTCCTATCTGCTTCTTTTTTTACGTCTCTTGCCTTTTCTATCTCTTCAGCTATTTTCTTCTATTATGTTTATCCTACCTGTCCCCTTCCCACCTTTTCCCAGCCTCTACAAGGCACTGCACTGTGTCGCCCAAGAGGCAGACAGAAATTAGGAGCCTTTGGGTCTTCTCAAGAACCGCTACCACCCTAAAGAAGAGTTTTAGAAAAGCAAAGGCATAACACAATCCGAATTGCGTAACGAGTGGGTTGTCAAATGCTACAACTCCATACAAAAGCTTCACGCATAATTCTTCATCGTCATAAGCCACGACATAAAAAATTGGACAAAATTCTTTCCAATTGTGTAGCGGGTACCACTTTTGTCAAAGAAATGGCGAATGACAGCATAGTGAATGCCTCCGTATTACAAATTAAATATGATCAATAATGGCATAGTGGGTACAAGGGAAGTGTTTGCTTGTAGCAACTACCCAAAGAGTGTTTTAAAAGGCTCTGTAAAGGTGCACTACCAGATTTCGCCATTACTGTGCTGCGCGTTTCGCGCAGGCCTGGCGGTTTATTTTCGCAATGTGCCAGTTTACTTCTCCATTTTTATGCAGCTTGTTTAACAGTACTGCGGTCTGTAAGATTGCAACTCTATTTTGTCGTTGAAGCGGCTTCAAATTTCAGGCGTTATTTTTACACAATCAAGACACCAATTTTTCATATCATGCCACATGTGGGAACGCAGTGACTGACACCAAGTCATGCTACGAGTAGCTGCATACATACCTCGTGTCGTATTCTCGGAGATCACTGTATTACGGCCAGTGCAATTTCCAAATGTAGGAGTCATGGAACGGCTTTATCGGGACGACTCACTGCTCTACCATTGTTGAGTACGAAGTACTCGAAATCGTTGAACTTTTTTTCTGAACACAGACGCTCCTTCCTTAAGTCTGTTGCGTCCCATAATTGAATAAATTTTTCTAAACACAAATAAAGTTTATGTTCTTCTTCTTCTAAACACACAGGCTGGGGTCCCGCACCGAGGCCTTTACCACTGCACTGTGGTGAGCTGAAGCACGCCACTACCCAAAAGGGGGGCAGATGGGGCATGTAATTTTTCGTAGTGGGGCTTAGCATACGCGCCAGCCCCAACCATATTGAATTGCAACGTCAGACTAACTGCTCCGAGGTCGACATTGACTGTCAGTATGTACTACTTGTGCGCAAGCCCACAACGAACTTGTTGCAGCTAGAATTTATTGAAGTATTGCCATGATTAATTAAAGTGCCACGAAACTCGGAAAAGCGTTGAGAAAACCTATAACCGCAGTCATCAACGCCCGCCGACGAATGAAGCGCGATTAGGTGAGGAAAAAAAATAACAATACTAAAAACTCCATTAAAACCTTTCTTCAAATAGGCGTAATTTTATGTATGTGAAACTATGAATTTCCTTTTAGAACTCGTTACCCCGCTTTTTGTCTGTCCGTCCGACCGTCCATCCACACGCTGTCTGTCTGTCTGTCGATCCGTCCGTCCGTCCGCCCGTCCGTCCATCCATCTGTCCGTCCGTCCGCCCGTCTGCTACGTCCATCTAGTGGACACTCCAAGTACCGCCATCTCGCATCTTTTAAATGCGAAGCATTTCTTAGTGAACTTCAGCGACTTTGAGCGTATCTATCTATCTAGCCGCTGACTACTTTTAACTCTCCTGGCCGTTTCGATAACGATATCGATACCAAACTTAGTATGACATAACATGAGTGTATGGAGAACATATATGACTGGTCATGACATGAAAATCATGACATGTATGTCTTGAATGTCATGATTTACATCTCATGGTCCTGCAGCTCTTGCGGTTGTTTCGTTCACATGGCATGTTTCAAAACTCGTATGGTATGGCATGATTGCATGGCGAACACAAGTGACAGACCCTAACGTGAAAATGATGACATGCGTGTCAAGTAACAACATGACTACATGCCACGCTCATGATGCGCTCGCGGCCGTTACGCTAGCGTCACATATACCAAATGTGACATTACAGTACGTGAATGAACGACGAAGGTAAGTGAATGGTACAAACATGATAATCATGAGATGCGTGTCATGTAACAACATGACTACATGATACGCTCGATCGTGATCCACTCACGGCCATTTCGCTAGCTTCACACGTACCAAACTCGGTATTACGGGACGCGAACGGACGACATAGGTAAATGACACATCCGAACATGATAATCAAGACATGCGTGTCATGTAAGATGACTACTTGCCACACTGATGATGCGCTCGCGGCCGTTTCGCTAGCTTCCCAAATGCCGAATTCGGTATTACGTAATAATATTAATAGCGAAAGTTGGGTGTCACAAAACGAGCGCTCAAAAAGGGCGCGCCGCCAAATTCTCGCGACGAACCGCCGGAGTGACGCCGCGAGGTCTAAAAAAAAGAAAGAAAAAGAAAACAAACATTTAAAGGCTCCTCGGGCGCGCGAGCCTCTCCTCTCGGAAGCGTGGCTTCGCCGACGAACCTCCTCACCCCACATCGGCGGCCGAGCAAGCCCTCCAAATTTCTAGAACGAAAGAGGCGTGGTCATGCCGGGTTGAGACATCTGTCGGGGACCACCCTCCTACAGTCTCGCGCTATCCCCCAGCCTTCGCTGCGTATCGCGCCGACGAAATGAGGAGAACTTTCTGGAATGTCGTGCGGAAGGTATTTAACCGAGCAGTGGAGACGAGAAATCAGGAGAAGACGGAAGTTAGCGCCAGAGCGCGTAGGGTATCCTGCCGTGTAGTCGGCGAAGGTTTTGTCTGTAGGGACAAAGCAGGAGAAGACGTGAGGTTTCCTGGAAGAGAAACTTCGGAGGAGAACACGGAAGTTAGCGCCAGAGCGCGTGGGGATTTCGCCGTGTAGTCGGCGAAGGTTTTGTCCGTTGCGACAACGCAGGAGAAGAAGAAGAGGATTTCCACCTGAGGGGTGAAGGCTCAAGCTACAGGCAAGAGCGTGTGTCTACTGCTATCGAGCGAAGACGCGTGGCAACAGCTGCGTGTGTGAAGCCGACGTGTTTCCGGCGAAGAAGTTTGAAGCTTGGAGAGAGGCCAACTGAAGACGCGAGGTTTCCTGGAAGGGAAACTTCAAGGGACAGCGGAACGACAACAACGCTAGACTTTGAGTGAGTGATTCTCGGAAGAGTATCATCCAGACTTTTGTTCCAAGAACTTTGGACTGAATAGGTTTCCTATCTCTTTAGTCTTTAAGTGTCTTGGTTGTTCGATGCATGCGACTGCATTGTGATGCGTATTACTGTCTGTGTCCGTTGTTTCGAGTGTGGCTGATTGTACTGTGTAGTACGTTGTTTGATTGGTGACATGTTGTCCTCATCTATTCTGGAGTGTGCATTCTTGTGTATGGTTTTCGATCTGCCATTATTGAGAATATAATTGTGTCTTGTTTATCAACTCTCGGCTCTGACTTGTTCTTTGGGCCACAGCCGGCGTCCGCTGGCGCGCCAAAAAGGACCACTTCTAAATTGTCCACGCTTTCATGGTGCGGGTCGGGGGGCCGATACTTCGGCCCTTGGAATTAGCCCGGCGATCGCCTCCCTAATAAACGGGACCTGTGTGGCAATTATTCTGGCGTCCGCGACGAGGACCTTTTGGTGCACAGTGTGTCCAAAGTAGTAGGAAAGAGCCTCGAGGTTGATAGTGCTATCGGAACGATTTTGTGTGTTGTTCAGTGTTCTCGTTAACGAGTGCAGGAGAGTGTTTCGATAGACTGATTTAGGCAGATACTTTTTGCACGTGGCAAGGTTTTATTTGCGAGACACCGTGGATCTCGAAAAGTTAGTTGCTCTTGGTGAGAAGATGGGACTTTCTGGCGCCGAACTACGGAAATGGGTAAGCGGTGGAGAGAGAAAGCCTGGCAGCTGAAAGGGCGAAAGAAGAAAGAGAGGCAAAGGAGCGACAGCTGAAAGAAGGAAGAGAGCAGCAGTTGAAGTTGGAGCTGGAGAGAGAAAAGCTGGCCGCTGAGAGGGCGAGAGAAGAAAGAGAGGCAAAGGAGCGACAGCTGAAAGAAGAAGAGAGGAAAGGAAACAGGAACGGCAGCACGAGATGGAACTCGAGCGGCTCCGTTTGCAACAGCGAAGTGAAACTCCTGTCCAAGCTAGAGTTGAAAGCAGCGAACGGGAAGCTCATGGCTTACGCTTGAACCCAAGCAAGCTGCTCGTAGCGTTTGATGAAAGGAAGGACGACCTTGACGCGTACCTTTACCGATTTGAGACAATTGCAGGGAGCCAGAATTGGCCGGAACATCAATGGGCAACTGCTTTGAGTACCTGCTTGAGTGGTGAAGCGCTCAGTGTGTACGGCAGGCTGACGCCGACCGATGCAGCCAACTACACAAAGGTGAAAGCTGCTTTGCTGAACTGATTGAGATTTACTGTGGAAGGATTCCGGGACCGATTTCAGACAGGAAAGCCAGCTGATGGTGAGACGGCTACACAGTATGCCGCCCGACTTCGCCATTATTTCGACAGATGGATTGAACTTTCAGGGACAGCACAGGAGTACGATGAGCTTAGAGAGCTCCTAATTAGAGAACAATTTCTTACTAGTTGCCACCCAAGCCTGTCGCTGTACTTGAAAGAGAGGAGAGCTAAGTCACTTGAAGACATGCTTGAATTAGCTTATCAATTCTTGGAAGCACAATGTGGCAGTAATTTGGCCAAAGTCAAGAAGGAGTGTCCCGAGGATTCGAAGAAATCGGCTCCCGAGGAAAAGAAGCGTGCACCGGAGAACATTCCGCGATGTTTTCTGTGTAACCGAGTTGGTCATCGCGTGCGCAACTGTCGTACTAACTTTACGAGCCCTACGGTAGTAAAATGTTTCAAGTGTGGTCAGACTGGGCACAAAGCAGACGCTTGTCGGAACGGAGTGAGTCAAACTCGCCAGGTATCTTGTGTGCAAGCGGCACCGAAATCTGATAATAATGCCGTCACCGATGGATTCGTAGAGTGAAAAAGTGGGGAGAACATTCCTATGGTGGGTGCTGTAATGTCAAAACAGCCAACCGGCGTTACGAAGGGAATGCCAACGCTGCCTGGAAAGGTTGCGGGCAAGAAGATTACGGTTCTAAGAGACACCGGTAGCTCCACGGTTATCGTGCGGAGAAATTTGGTTCGGGGAGGTGAGTTGACAGGCAGAACGAAACCGGTTTGCCTAATTGACCGTACGGTTCGGATGCTTCCCGAAGCAGAGATTGAGGTTGAAACCCCGTACTTCAGCGGGAAGGTTACGGCTCTATGCATGACGACCCCCCTGTACGACCTCGTCATCGGAAACATCGACGGGGCGCGAGGGCCGAATGATCCAGAATGTTTGGGAGAAGACTCTAAGATAGAGCCCTCGCCAACTCAGCGACCGCGAGATACGGTGGAGGAGCATCCCGTGACGGATCTCACTAGAGCCGAAGGTGAAGCCGCGGCTCAAGAGACAGCGAATGAGAAGATGATCGAGTTAAATGAGTTCACGTGCTGGGAAGCTAGACTTATGTCGGCTCGACCTCAACCGACCGACAATGTAAAGGTGACGGAGTCGGCCAGCCAGGCCAAATATCGTGACATGAACAAGCGGCTGAATAACCGGGCCGGATCGGTTGAGCGTCATGACCCGTTAACAGTGTCGGAAGTGACAACGATGGCTGAGACGCCGCCTCAGATATCGTCGTTGGAAAGGGCTCGCCGAAAAAGAACGTGGAAACACAAGAAGAGATCGAGCGAGCACCGCAAAAAATGGCGCAAGCGCCGCTCGGAATGCACCGGATAGGTGTCGAGGTCGAATCAGAATGTGTTTGGCAGTGCTGAGGCCATAGGTTGTGTTAATGTTGTGTTATCCTGTGTCACAAGTGTCGAAGTGGTTGTGCTGTGATCTATAGTGTTGTATAAGTGTGGTAAAGACAGAACTTTGTACGTTTGTATTGTTTGGAATGTGTGATGAAGCGTTGTACTCATGTACCTGCGGTTATATTTCATGTGTGTGAGATTGAATTGTAATGTTCAATCGTATTGAGTGATATACTGTGAATGTGACGTGTCATGAGCGACGGACTATGGTACAGTCTTTGAGAGTGTGTGGTGACTGTTCGCGCTCGTTTGTGTGGTTTTGAATATTATGAGATAGTATTCTTAAAGTGGGGGGCAGTGTCACAAAACGAGCGCTCAAAAAGGGCGCGCCGCCAAATTCTCGCGATGAACCACCGCCGGAGTGACGCCGCGAGGTCAACGAAAAACAAAGAAAAAGAAAACAAACATCTGAAGGCTCCCCGGGCGCGCGAGCCTGTCCCCTCGGAAGCGTGGCTTCGCCGACGAACCTCCTCACCCCACATCGGCGGCCGAGCAAGCCCTCGAAATTTCTAGAACGGACGAGGCGTGGTCATGCCGGGTTGAGTCATCTGTCGGGGACCACTCTCGTACAGTCTCGCGCTATCCCCCAGCCATCGCTGCGCATCGCGCCGACGAAATGAGGAGAACTTTCTGGAATGTCGTGCGGAAGGTATTTAACCGAGCAGCGGAGACGAGAAATCAGAAGAAGACGGAAGTTAGCGCCAGAGCGCGTAGGGTATCCCGCCGTGTAGTCGGCGAAGGTTTTGTCCGTAGGGACAAAGCAGGAGAAGACGTGAGGTTTCCTGGAAGAGAAACTTCGGAGGAGAAGACGGAAGTTAGCGCCAGAGCGCGTAGGGATTCCGGCGTGTAGTCGGCGAAGGTTTTGTCTGTAGCGACAATGCAGGAGAAGAAGAAGAGGATTTCCATCTGTGGGGTGAAGGCTCGAGCTACAGGCAAGAGCGTGTGTCTACCGCTATCGAGCGAAGACGCGTGGCAACAGCTGCGTGTGTGAAGCCGACGTGTTTCCGGCGAAGAAGTTTGAAGCTTGGAGAGAGGCCAACTGAAGACGCGAGGTTTCCTGGAAGAGAAACTTCAAAGGGCAGCGGAACGACAACAACGCTGGACTTTGAGTGAGTGATTCTCGGAAGAGTATCATCCAGACTTTTGTTCCAAGAACTTTCGACTGAATAGGTTTCCTATCTCTTTAGTCTTTAAGTGTCCTGGTTGTTCGATGCATGCGACTGCATTGTAGTGCGTATTGTGGTCTGTGTCCGTTGTTTCGAGTGTGGCTGATTGTACTGTGTAGTACGAAGTTTGATTGGTGAAATATTGTCTTCATCTATTCTGGAGTGTGCATTCTTGTGTATGGTTTTCGATCTGCCATTATTGAGAATATAATTGTGTCTTGTTTATCAACTCTCGGCTCTGACTTGTTCTTTGGGCCACAGCCGGCGTCCGCTGGCGCGCCAAAAAGGACCACTTCTAAATTGTCCACGCTTTCGTGGTGCGGTTCGGGGGGCCGATACTTCGGCCCTTGGAATTAGCCCGGCGATCGCTTCCCTAATAAACGGGACCTGTGTGGCATTGGGCTAGTTGGTATTTCGTACTTGGTATTACGTGACGCCAATGAATGACGAATGTATGTGACTGGTGCAAGCATGATAATAATGAGATTTGTGCCATGAGAGAACATGACTACATGCCACAGTCAAGACGCCAACACATTTCGACGTGATGCGGTGCGCGTGGTCACCAGCGTTCATTTCGTCGCGTCACGCCGGCGTTGCCACGGCAGGCGCCGGTTCTCGCAGGCACGCGCCACGCTGCGTTGCTTTGATGCATGCACGTTTCAGCGCGTTCGGCGTCCCTCCGTCACGAATAGAGGGAGACGCAGCGTTGTCTGGGTAACACATCAGCGCGAAATGCAGCATGTCGCATTTCGCGCCGGTTGCCATCGGGCCGCGTCGACGGACGCTGGTCTCGCCTGGCGTCAGACTGTAAAGTGCTCGCGTTTTGCTAACGTAGCGTCGCTGTGCCCAGCGTGCGCGAGCGTCAACGTGACATTGAAGTATATTGAGTCCTTCATGATGGGCTCATGGCCGTTTTGCTAGCGCAACATATACCAAATTTTGTGTTACTTGACGTCAGTGGATGACGAAATCTATTACTGGTGCAATCATGATAACCCTGACAGGCGTATGATGTAGGAACATGACAACATAACACGCCCTTAGCGAGCTTGCGGCCATTTCGGTAGCTCCACGTATACTAAATTTGGTATCACGTGACGTGAGTAGCTGACGAAGGTAAACGACACATGCAAACATGATAATCATGACACGGAAGTTATGTAAGGCATCATTTACCTCCACCTCGTAACGTTGTGCTGATTTTAAACTGACATATCAACATTTCTCATTCGTGCTTCGCATATCATCGCTTCCCACTGTACGTGGGATCTGCCATATCGTTTCTTCATATATTCATCATATACACGTACCACCATCCAGCGGCCATTCCAAGGACTAAAACGAGAGGTAGCTACTACATACAGGAGACTACCGACCAACGCCTTAAGGATCTTCACCCCTAAAGCCAACTGCATGCTCGCGCTGCGCAACCATTCACTGGCCCCCTCGTATATGTATACTCACTGAATCGCGCATTCGGATTTCAGGCAAGAGTGTCGTTACTTGGCTTTCGCTCGATGTTGAAAGCAACACTCCTTTATTCAATGAATAAAAATAATAAAGACGAAATAACAAATAAGCACTCCCAAACCATTCCCGATTACGCAACATTCACGCGATACCACCCCCCCCCCTCCGCCATCCCACTGAGCGACGCCTTTACTGCATCTTTTCCCTGGGGAAAAAAGCAGGCGGCAATTTTTATATGCGTAGTCGCACGATGTCCCGCTTTGTGCGTCAGCGTTGTCTACATCCACACTGCGCATGCTCACACCTTACGTATCGTGCCGCATGCTTGCGTCTCCTGCCAATTGTATGCTCCCCACACCCTTCTTTCACCTCGTAAGGTTGACGCAGGCAGCGTCTGCAAGTTAAAACTGCCTGCTCAAACCATTCACCGGCCACCTCGTATATGTAGGCACTGGATCGCACATCAGTGTCCCACCACTAGTTTAAGAGAACGCGCTATGTTTTCATTCAGTAAATAAGAATAATAAATGAGAAATAACACTCCGGCATTCCCAAACCTCACCCAGTTACGCAACATTCATGCAATACTTCTCCACTCTGCGACTCAATTACTCAAGTTTCCCCCGGGGGAAGATGAGGGCGAGAAGCTTTTGTTGCCATCGTAACGACGTCTTCACTACGTTGGAAATAACCGACAAAATGACATACAAACTTCCTGAGCGTCAGAGCTTTCCGTTCTTTTTTTTCGGGCAAGCCTCTTTGGCATCACAAGACGAGGGAAACGTGGTCAGGTGACCCAACACCACCACTACTTCGTTTGGTGTAGCACGCCTAAAAGTTGGAGGTATGGTTTGCGGCGGTGGAGCTTCTATGGTTTTTCTGGCTTGGTTTTTAGCGCCCATTTTACCAACGTCGTGTTGGTGACAAATCTACGTCACTGTACTCTTGGTAGAATACGGCTTAAAACACTTTCGTTTTGAAATGTAAAGTGAAGAAATTTCCCTGAAGTGCACACTTCATCATGTTTTCTTACTAAAAGCAGCGCTGCCTTCAACTTAGTACATATCCGAACGTACCACATCCCAAACATGTCAGCTTTAAAGAACCACCAAGTTTCTTTAAGCGTAACTTTCGTCGTGATACACCGCACTCACTACTTGGCTTGGCTAGGCTCTATAATTCAAGCAAGTGTTCTTCTTGTTTACCCTCGTTGCCAGAGCGCATTTTGCGAACAATGTGGTATAGCCAGTTGAAAGTTCCGTACTTCGACCACTCACTCTTTTCATTAGTTTCTTAGGTCATTTCCGAAGTCGAACGCGAGGCGTTTCTTGTGCCTTCTATAATAATGCCCATTACTGTCACCATTCTGCATCCTTCTCTCTGCGCCAAACTCGCCGAAGTTCTCCTTCTTGACTCTTTTCAGTCCGCGACTTCGCGCGCTGGGGCTCACGTTTCTGCTTTAATGCATTAGTGAGCTGAGTGACATCTACAAAATTGTTCGACAGAGCTTTTAGATTTCGCTGCTGTGAGCAAGCAGACAACTTCAGCGCAGATGGATCACCGCCCTCGTTTTCCCCTTCCATCGTGTGACCATGGCATCATAAAGTTTTCAATCAATGCTTGCAGTAGAGGAAGCTTTGGCGCTACTGTTCACGTGAGCTTCAATGTACGGTGTTTCAGCGAGCATGGGAATGGTGGGTGGTACACGGACTTGTCTAATCTTCGTAATTTTGGCTCCATGTGGGTTCTCGTGGCTTGAAGCTGATTTGTCACGAAACAAAAATTAGCTAATGTTCAGCATTCACGTTTTGTCACCTTAATACTTTAGGCTTACCATTTCAAACCGAATCACGAATTCTAAATGGCTTCGCTTTTTCCTTCAACGCGAAATTGAAACGGAGTAATAAACGAAGCCATAAGTGATATTCGAAGCCCGCAAGTACAAGAACTAGGCAAATCCATCTAATAGCCATCATTCTCATATATAGTCGCTGAACGATCGCAGCGCAAGTTAATTTTGGAAAACTTTTTCGCATGACATAACGATGGAACAGAAGCACCGATGGCGTGGTACATTGAGTGGTGAGGCATGTCGTTCACCCCGTGGGCGCATGGCAGGCGAGGCAGGGGTAATGATCTAGCGGCGGTCGGACCAGCGACGGTAGTGGAGCGCAGCTAGTATCGTGGTGTCCCTTCTTCGATTCAATGTCAAGCGGCGACACACGCAGATACATGCTCAGCTGGACCGACAAAGATTTCGCTTTAGGACAGAATGTACATCATTTATATGGTACCCGCATGAGGCTGTACACTAGTGTGGCTTAAGCATAGATTTAAAGGTGCAAGCGGCTTTGTCGCGCGAACAAGCGTGAAGGGGTGCCAGTTGAAGGGCTCCATCGTTCGGTGAAGCAACTGTTAACGTTGACCAAGAGAGCGTGGTTGAGCGCTATCTCGAATGATATCTGTCCACGTCGTGAACACTTCTACCTGCTGAACTGTGAACGCTTACAACTCAGAGGTTAATTCGTACGAGAAAATTCAACTCGAAAAGTTTTATTTTCATCCAACGCGGCGAAAGATCTCGCACTACGCAGTTTGGCACTGAAATTTTGACCCATTCTAATGCACATATGCTGCATCGTTCACGAGTTGTAGCACTGGGTAGATGTGCAAATAAAGTCAAATTATCTACATAATTTGCGCTGATCGCCTATACGGCAGGCCGTGATATCGGCGAAGCATCTCAACATATTTGCGCATGCATGGTGAGGATGTAACCACAAGAGATTAACTTCCCCAATCCAGGGTTGTGTCTGCGTCTTTATGTCATTACCATGCAGCCTCATTGATATCAGAATCAACTGAATACGCATGGTGACACGACAGAGTGAGACAAATTGTCACTTCAATGAATAATGCCTGTCGAGTGAATAAAAATAAGTGGGGACTGTAGCTTGCATTAATTCCACGTTTAAAAATTGAACTTGTTTAATTGTTAATTTCTAATGGGAGTAAAAGAAGGGAGACAAATCTCGCAGTGATTACGGGATGCAAGATTCGAGAGCTACCGTTCATTCTAGCGAGCAAGCTATGTTGTTGGTTCAGCGGGCCGCTCAAGCCAACTACGGAACAATCGATGTAATCTGTGTGCATGGTGGTTCGGGTGAGGCCATATTTGGATCATTGACGCAGAGTGATGAACTGGCTGCTTTAAAAGGCGTTCCACCGGTTGCGGTGAATTTTGATGTATTTGCTGCTACGCTTGCCTCTTCGTGACCTACCAAAACAAAGATACACATTATTTATCGATTCGCCTATTCCACAAGTTGAGTCGCTTAAATATTTGGCAATGATTTATAATTACAAAGTAAACTGGACTCCTCACACAAAGAGTGTACCATGTAAGGCACAAAGTGCCTTAGGCATAATTCGCAGATTGACCAGCAGATGCTATGGTTTACGCAGGGACACTCTGGTTATGATTTTCAAAATGTATATGCGTCGCATAGTAGAATTTGGATGTCTGTTATTCTCAGGTGGCCCGGCTTATAAACTTAAGCCTTTGATTGTTTTGGAGCGTGAGGCCTTGCGACTATGCCCAGGGCTCGCTAACTTTGTTGCGAAAAATGTTTTGTGTCAGGAGGCGAGCTTACCAACCTTGACTTGTCGATTCCGGATCCTTATGGTTGAGGCTTATCTACATTTTATAGCTATTTGTCAAGATGATCAGAATATGTACTCATAACAACCTAGACTTTCTTTTTCTTGCTCATTGGCCACGTTTTTATCAACCACCAATTAATTTTGTTCAGAAGCCATCAGGCAAAATAATAAACGTGAAAATTCAAGATATACCACCAGCAAACGTGCGAAGTCAGAATCTTATCATAAAATATGATGATATTTTTCCTTATGATGATATTTTTCCTTTTAAGACACAGGGTCCTAAAGAGCCGCTTGCAAGATTGCATTGCACACGTGGAAACAAATTATGTAATAGCCACTAATGCTTCAGTAATAGATGAAAAGACAGGAGTCGGTATTTACTCCCCTTCACTTGACTGGTGGTTTTCAGTAAGACTACCAGACTTCACACCTATTTGTGAAGCTTACCTTTTGGCAATTGTTCTAGCACTATGAAAACTAATTTTGGACACCTACACTGCTCTAATAATTACAGACTGCCTGCCCATATGTACGTCAATGACAGCTTCATCTAAATCAGAGGCCTTAAGGACATTCCTTACACCTATTTCTGCACAGCTGAAGCTCTTAAAATTATTAAGGGTACCTGAACATTGCGCGTTAGAATTGAATGAAATGGCGAACTCATTAGTTCGAATAGCATTGAAAGGCCCAATACGTTTTGTGCGTCCAGTGCTGGCTAGTATAACGGTGATAAGATATCGAAAATTTTCCCTGAGGGCTGATGCCGTAGAATCAGTAACACCATGCACTGAATTTAGACATTTGAAATATCGATAGAAATCCTACTGCTGCCATACTAGACAACTTGAAGTCATGCTAACAAGATTACGATGTCATGTGCCCCCTTGAAATCTATATCCACACAGGGCTGGTCTGGGAATATCACTCCTATGCAGCTTTTGTACAGATCTGGAATCAATAGAGCATTATATTTTTGTCATGTCGCCGTTACAGACTATTAAGAAAACATCTCTCTGTCATCCCATTTGCTGACCTTGGGCTGCCCTTCACCATTGAGAATATACTCTGTTTTGGTGCTTCGGTTCTGCGCTACAGCCACAAAAATGCCTTTGATGCCGTTTGCAGTTAAATTCATGAAACAAAACGAATGTGCCTCTAAAGTCCTATTCGTATATTTGTTATTATATTATTATAAAGCAAATTCTGAACATCAATTTTATTAATGTTATAAATTAGTGCCATTTCAATTCAAGACATATATTATTCTGTCTGGTCGAAATAGCAAAAAAAAAAGATTTATTGCACTCTTTCTGTATTTACGTGTGCTTTATCCTCCTGCTGTTAGGTTTACGTATCATTTGAAAGGCCTTAAATTTCATATTATAAATTCTTGGCCCATCCCCCTGAGTGGGCAAGAGCCATAGGGGAGGCATCATCATCATCATCAACGCGTCAGACCAACTGGCGTGAGGTGTTTGTGTCTAGCTTTTTAACTGACGCTTCTGAGCAACAGGGGAACAAGTGCAAATCGTAGCAGGCCATCGCACCCAAACACTGAAGTTTGTGGCTGAATCACGCAGTAATATATCACACCTTCCCATGTTCACCTGATCTGAGAAGTGCTTACACGGTGCAAACGAAAAGTGGAAGCGTGAGATCCGCTCGCTCGTCGCGGCGGCTGCAGCGGCATATCAACTTTTGCCATAAGCGCTTGCGCGCACGTTGGCGGCGCTAGTGTGATTGAAAAAGGTATATTGCGAATGGCTGGCAGGCTGCGTCCATACGGCTGCAGCGGATGCGCTACTAAGTCTGTCGAATACCTTCGTTATAGACACATTCATACAAAGAAGAGACACCTGGTCCCGGAAGACTGATGGTCCCCGCTTTGAGAAAGTTTGAGAAAGGGTTGAAAACGTCGTCACAATGCCCGTGCATGTAGTAGAAGCAATAATGCATTCGCTAAATCTTTAAGTTGCCTCCCCTTTGGGCTCTACATTGCCTTGACATAAATGTTAGGGTAACGTATGCAATGACTCCCACGTTAAACACGATGTGCGCTAGGCTCTTTACTTTTGTTGAAGCAAGATGTAAAATCGAGCAGTGACGTTTACCTCAAACACAACGACAGGCATGGTGATTCGAGGCGTAGATGTGGTGCTTACGGCTGCAGGAAATCAGCACGATATCAAAATTTGTGAAAATGATCTCAAATAACTTCGCCATTGTGTCATTCTTTGCTTCAAATTACCGTTGATGTGGTTACAACCAACATGAAAGAAACCTGACAGCAAAAATTTAATGAAAAAGTTATAAAAAATCTTATCAAATGTGATTTTAGGTTTTGATTTGTTTTGTGAAACCGTAAAAGAACACTTCCTGTATTTTAATTTTAGGTTAAACGCTACATTGTTCGTTTCAGTAGCGTAATAGGCACTACGCAAAAACATCACTATGAGATGTCTCTTACTTCTTCATAGACTCTGAAATCACTAGGGCGTCGGGTTCGATTTAAACAACAGATGTATTGTTAAGCTGACGTTGAACCACGCGCAATCAGAAGTTTTTTTTTCTTATCCAGCGTTGTTTTTTTATTCGAATGTCTGTCGATAAAGTATTTCAAGGTATTGGGTATATGCTTGAAAACGTGCAGAGACATGAAAAACAAGAGCAATGCAGCCTCGCGGGTGGAGTCTATATTTATTTTTAGGCTGCCTCGGCCCATACATCCATACACTCTGATATGGGAGACAGCAAGTAACCCCGTGATGGACCCCTATACAGGTGCAAATGTTCCCAGTAGCCGGAATATAGAGTAACGTGCATTATTTGAGAGTCATCTGTTGCTTCTTTTTAGGCTATGAAGTTACTGTGGGTATACACTAGCGCACTGGAAGTCCAGCTGCAAGTATATGCGGCGCATATATCGGTACGACAATTGGTATTTCACATATGACCCACCAGTTAACTTTTCTTCATCGAATAAAGAAAAATAAGGGCTTCGGAACTGTTATGCCACACTAGCCTCGTATTGTGTGATTGTTCAATACGAATGAAGCTATCAAATTTCTAAACAGAAGATTTTCTTGCAAGAATTCGCATTATAATCGGTTAGCGCCTGAATATATTTAAGCTTTATTCACAAAACCACAGTGCCTTTGTCTGACTTATCAGAAAGCTAGTTCTACCAGTTGATTTTCGCGGCAACTCCATAAGTACCTTCTCTCTGCTACTTGAATACAAGTCTTATCGGAAAAATTGCGAGATGCCTAAGTTTATGCTTTATGTGTTGAACGTGATAGCGATAACCTGTCCCTAGCCCATGAAATTTTTGTGCATAAAATCTTTAGTGTATGACATCTTTATGAAGTTGCTATGCACTCACTATGTGACCTTAAGGTAATGGGTGCAATAAAGTACGTGCCTTTTGTACTGGGTGACCATGCAGCTTTAAACAATGAAGTCAATACGATAGTCACATGTTCTGCCACCCGATCGCAAAGTAGACTTGTACCCGGCATTATTACTGCAATATTTCATGTTCTAGTTTTAACCATGTATACAGGATTCGTGTTTTCGTTAAAAAAAAACTTGCGGCGGCCGCCTTCTAGATTTAGGCGAAAATGCTTGAGGCCCGTGTGCTTAGATTTAGTTGCACGTTAACGAACCTCAGGTGGCCTAAATTGGTGAAGGCCTTCAGTGCGGTGTTTCTGATAGCTATATGCTGGTTTCCTGACGTTACACCCAATAATTTTTATCAAAGTATTGAAGTGTGAAGTTACTTTCACTGCAATTTCAAGCAAGAGATGTTATTTTCGTTGTAAAGACATCATTCTAGGCCACATTTTAATAAATCTCTTAAAAGAAAGACTCGTAGCTGTACGGTAGAATACCGGCTTGCCACGCAAATGACCCGTGTTCGATCTCGACTTGGACACTCCATTTTTTATTTTATTTGCATTTTTATTTATTTTTTGAGTTACGACGAGATTGATTTTTCGCTCACATCCAACGGCGCCGACCCAAAAATTTCGGTGAAACGAGCTCTTTAACAATATCGCGTTAAAGTAACAGTATTTATCACCAGAGCTGTTTAAGTCCAGAGTGGGTCTGGTGCTCTAGACTACGGCAGTAAGAGCAAGAATTTTATTGTCACGTGAATAAGAGATCTTCCTCGTAGATTAGAGCCCTTCGTTTAGGGCCCCAATGGCTCGCGACAATCCCCGTGCTCACTGGATCAGCCAACCCTGCTCCCACGGCTCTAATACCCCTGTCATCAGGGCACCCGTGAACTCCCTCGTCCTTATGACTACGAAGATGCGGTCCGTGTCACACGGCCAATCTTACGCAAACGAAGGTAAACGGAGCATTCCGCAAAGGACGTTCAAGGATCTCCATTCGCAGCGAAACGAGTTACTCTTGTCCCCAGTAGTCTAGAGGTCAGAAAAAAATTTCGAGCACTAAGTGGCCGTAGTGAAAGAATAATACATTTTGGCAATATTAAACGTTCTTTCGTTGTAGTACTCAATCACAATGAGTGTTTGTTTACATATATTTATGCCCGCCAAAGTTCACTAACTCTCGACACCGATGCCCTGCACACCATGCCTCTCGAGTTGGGCCGGCCGGCGCCAGCTGATCAAAGTCATTACCAGCGCAATATCGTACCACTTTCTCACGTAGTCCGCTGTGTTACTCATGGCTGAAGAACACAAAATGTGCGCTCATGAGGCAAGGAAGCATAAGAACTTTCGTAGCGAGCATGTACACAGGCAAGAAAACAACTAAAAGCACAATGTGGCCAGCGTCACTAGCAGCATCGCTACATTTACAAATGCGTTTTATTTAAAATTATTTTAATGGTTTTTTAGTCGCATACCTGCTTAATAGTGCTTTTTTATAAAAAAACCGCATAACGGCGATTCACAAAAAATTCAGTAGGAATGAAATTAAAATACTTTTCCGAAAATCAGACAGCGCCAGCTGAGCCCCTTTGCGGCAACTGTTACAACATTGTCATTGCCGTTTGACACTGCCACAACTCCTTCTCCGTCCAACCCCCTAGGGGAGATTTACGTTGACGGCATTCAACGGAGTTTGGTGGTGGCCGTGTGACAGGGGTATGAGATGGCCAACACAGTCTCCTAGGAGGATCGTAAAGGTGAAAGATTGAGGAGGTAGCCCGGTGGGCGTGGACTTTCTGGTGTTCAGTGATACATCATAAACTTCGTCTTCAGCAGGGGAAATATCAGAGATTTTACCACACAGCTAAAAAACCATCCTTTAAGTTAAGGTTAAGGATGTTGTAGGCAGCCGGCGGATCAAGCCTTGCATAATTTGTAGGCGATTGTCCCGCCCAGTGTTCTCTTTGCTAATTGTAGCTAATGTCCTTTGTTTATTTTTAAGTAGCATGAGCAAACCCTAATAGAATATCGATGATTATATTTAATGAACGTTTCCATTCACTGTATCATTGATACACAAAAGACTAACGTCTCGCAACACTTATCCGATAGCTGAGACTAAGGTTCGACCTTGCGAACTTCATTCGTTGCTCTGCCCATGCTTGAATTGTCAGCACAGACAGAGACAACCAATTAGGAGCACGTCTAGTTTTTTTTCGGTCCATTCGAGCACTGACTAAAAGCCAGCATGACTGTCTACCGAGCCGGTCGTGCCTCTGCAGGTACGCGTCCGTGCCATCCGCAATTCAGGGTCTGATGGATGAAGTGACAGCGTGTGATTGCCTGTCCTTCGCCAATCGCCGGCGGCCAGAAATAGCGGCAATGATCGCCCATCCTCTCTGTCTTCTTTCTGCCCCGTATTGAATGGGCCATTGTTTCTTTTATTGCGAGCTTCCTGCCTCCACGAGCGTGGTCTCTCTGGCTAACAAGCGGGCGCGGCACTTTCGCCGGCCGTCCAAATGACAAGCGGCCTCCTTCTCCTTTCTTTTCCCTGCGGTAATGGAGTAATCGCGCTTATCCGTGGACGAAGGCGTAGATACCTACCCGTAAGGCGCAAGCAATCACACACGTCGTCCCACCCTGGAAGCGAGCCAATCAGCTCGCGTATCCCGTTGCTGCCATGCCATTCACGTGCAGTCGTTCTGGCTAAAACAGTGCAGTATTGTAAGGCATTGCCAATCAGTCATAGTAAATCTGTAAAAGGGTTTCTTCAGGCCACGTACGTAGCATTGCAGTCCCAAAGTGTCATGTGTATAGTCATGGTACATCAGAGAAATGAAACGTTTATTGAACAAAAATTGACCTTTTAGAATCTAGTTCGCATGTACTACGCATTTCCTAACGTATTCGGAATCGTTCTCAGAGCTAAAAAGCTGCAGTCTGCAGTTTTACAAAGGTCCGGACGCCAGAACTGCAAGGAAGGACTTGACTTAACGGAGCATGGTGACTTGTCTACTTCCCTCCGACGTAGTGTCAACGTTTCTCCCACTCGCTGCAAAAAAACAACAACTACTGCATAGCGAACTTATGTGCAGCTGTAGGAGAAATTTTGTTGAGCTGAAACAGGCATGAAACGAATATTTTCTTCCTGTTCTTCACACACGTCGAGTGATGTTGTCTATGCATGAGTATAACGTATTGTTCCTAACTTGGAACGTACTGCATGTGTCCCTTTTTTTTGTTGCGAATGTATTACAATATACTCTGCATTTTCGTCTGTACGCCCGACATTATGGATATTATGAATTACGAATATTACTGAAAAAAAAACAACGAAAGTTCATTACGTATCAAACCACGCCGACCTTTCATATATGATATACTATATAATATATATATTTCATATATGATATAATATATCAATAATAGAGTTTCCGATTGGTATAATAAGCCGTAGCGGCTAGCATGCCATTTTTACGCTCAGTGTGGCAGCAATGATTATGCTCATTGAGACAGCGTAGTAAAAAAAAAGAACCGCGTGTGAGGAAATGGTTCTAGCCTTGGAGCCCGATACCACCTGAAAAAACCGAACGTGGTAGAATCAACCATAATGAATACGAAAGATGTCTTTTCTTATGAATTTCACCTCGTTCTCGCGGACTTCAGCCGAGTCATATAACGTTTCATCGTGCTCAATGGTAGCTGCGACACAGTGCTTGCGGTGCCGAAAGACGCTCATGGCGGAACCGAGGCACCGAGCCAGCGTGTATAGAAGCAGTTTCATAATAATCGTGGTTGTATGATGCTGCTTCTTAAATAAGATTTCATCAATTTTATGCAGATCTGTGGCTCTCCCAACCACGGAAGTCATGTTTCAGCACACACTGAACGCGGTTGTGTGTCCACAAATTGCACAGTACTAGAACACACAATATGGTGATTACGCCGACAGGGGATCTGAGGACGGACCTCCAGACAGGGACTGAAATAGGTTGCCTTTAAGTGGAATGGTGAGCGTTGAGAGGACGGGCCGCTCTTGCCAAAACAATAAGCGGGAAAAAACGACAAGAAAAAGAAACAGAGGGTATTTTTCATGAGCAGTTCCTGAAAGCGTTTACTTATCCTCCTGTGCTGCATGAGAAACGAAAAGAGACTGATAGTTATGGTTTAGTTTGGTTAAGAGAAGAATGATCATCTTGGAAAACTGCAGCTTCTCAAAAGCAATTCCTTGTTTTATTTTTAACTTAAGTCAAAGAGCAGCGAGCTGCTTTTTCAAAAAGCATGTGCAGTCTCGAGTCCCTCTCGTCTGGGGTGGTCGATCTCGCCGCTATGGACGATGGTGCCTTTTCAGGTGGCACCTGGTGTTAGCAGCAAGCTTTAATTCATTATTTGGTTATAGTGAAAGGCCCTATCATATGGTATCAGTTCGTTTAGTGTCATTAGTGCACTGATCTTAGGCTGTATTTTTTTTGTAAAGCAAAAACGGTGTTTAGAATGGCCCATGGCCAGCCTAGTGAAATGGCTGGCCTAGCGAATGGCTCATGGCCAGCCTAGTGAATGGCCAGCCTAGTGAAACATACTGAATGGTTCACGGATATAGAAACGCATGGGAGTGATCACATTCCAACATGCGTCAAGATCAGAAGATTGTCGTCTCCTAAAGTGCGCGACATGGTTAAAAGAGTGGACTGGATAAAAATTCAGTCTCGTATGGAAGACCAATGCCAAGAACACATATCCGATTTACAAGAGGCCATCAAGAGCACTGTAAAAGAGAAAGTGTGTACGATCCCATGCCCTGTAAGAATCATAGACATCGACATAGAGCTGTAGTGGCTTCGAGCCTTGCGACGACGAGCTGAAAGAAGGTACCGGCGCACGCAGGACATAGAAGATTTACGGACTGCTAGATGTATGCAGAAGAAGATCAAACGTCGGTTGGACAAGCTAGAATTCCAACGCTGGATTACTTTCTGTGAGTCACTCGATCCTCGTAAGCCTTTATCGCAGATATGGAGGACGGTTAGAGGTTTGCGGTCATCGCCAATTCAGAAGTCACCATTCAAGGCCTTAGCCCTTCACCAAAATTGACTAGATGTGGACGTTGCTGAAGAGTTCTGTGCCGGATTATTAGGGCAAATTACAGCCATCAGCAGCTCACCACTTTCGAGCAGTTGTCCACCACCACGTGATTTCTGTATGGACTTCCCGTTCACCGTTCAGAAGCTCAAAGCAGCACTCGCTTCATGCAAACGTACCTCTGCCCCAGGACCTGACGGAATCTCCTACAGAGCCCTGTGTCATCTGGGTTAGCGCGTGAAAATAGCTCTACTTCAGCTATATAATGATTGTTGGCCAGAGGGCACTGTCCCCTTAAGTTGGAAAACTAGTCGTCTAGTACCATTACTAAAACCTGGCAAATCACCATTGGAACTCTCCTCCTATCGCCCGATCGCATTGGCAAGTTGCGTGGGCAAAGTGATGGAGAGAATGATTCTCGGCCGACTCGAGTGGTACGTGGAGTATCATGAGATCTACCCAAATGTCATGGCTGGGTTTCGACGTAGTCGATCATCGATCGATAGCGTCATCGACCTAACCTTGTACGTTGAACACGGGAAAGGCCATAAGCGTCTTTGCGCCTCTCTGTTCCTTGAAGTCAAAGGAGCCTATGATAACGTTACACATGAAGCCGTCCTTACCGCTTTAGAAGAGATTGGAGTGGGTGGTCGAATGTTTAAGTGGATACGCAGTTATCTCCGAATGCGAACCTATTTTGTGATTACGCAGACCGGGAACACGTCTGCACATTTCAGTTGTCGTGGCGCCCCTCAGGGTGGTGTACTGAGCCCCGTGCTATTCAATATAACACTAATCGCTCTCCATACGCACCTACCGAACAATATTTATCTATCAGCATACGCTGATGACATCTGCATCTGGACATCTGCGGTGACTCGCCTGCAGTTACGAGCGAGAATACAGAGAGCTGCTACTGCAACTGCTTTGTATCTACGCAATCGAGGCCTGGAAATTTTCTCCGGAAAGTGCGCTCTTCTGGCATTTACGCGCAAACTCATGTCGAATTACAGAGTGTCAATTAACGGTCGAAATATACCATATCGTCGATCTCACAAATTTCTGGGTGTCAAAGACGACAGAGACATATCATGGAGCCCTCATGTGTCGTATTTTAAAAAGCGATTGGCAGATATAAGCCATCTTTTCAAGTTTCTCGCTTGAAAGACTTGGGGAATGCAGCCTTATGCTATGTTACGACTGTACAGGGTGCTTTTCCTTGGCTTTTTACGATACAGTCTGCCTGGATTATCAAAGGCCAGCAAAACAAGTCGACGCATGATACAAAGCGTTCAGGCACAGGCGCTTCGAATATGTCTAGGTCTGCCTCAGGGTGCCTCAACAATGGCGACTATAGCTATGGCCAAAGACCACCTCGTGCAGACCCATATTGAAATTGAAGCTTTGAGGACACACATAAGGCATGCGGGCCGGACTCCCCATCAACACCTAGCCTCTCTACCAGTGGATAGACCTCATACTTCCTTTTGTCGAAGAATAACTACACATGGTGACTCCCTACCAACAGGTTTTACGCCCGCGGAGAGACCTTCGATTCTTCCATGGTGCCTAAAACAGCCAGTCATCAACCTGACAATACCAGGCATCTAGAAAAAACGAGATCTCTCAATACCAGCCCTGAAGCAGCTCGCCTTACTTCTGCTGTACGAGAAGTACCAAGACTGCACCCACGTCTACACCGACGGCTCCGTCCTGCCAAACAGCTCAACTGCGGCGGTCGTTATTCCAATACACGCCACAACCATCAAATTCAGGACAGCTCATGCAACCACAACAACGGCAGCAGAGCTTGCAGGGCTTCGCGCTGCGCTGCGTTTCATTACCGACCAAAGCACGCAACGGTGGACGATTTTCTGCGTCTGCAAGGAGGCACTGCAGTCACTTCTGTCAAATCTACGCCATGGTCCACACGACCAGTTAGTATTTGAAACAGCAGAAATGCTACACTATATAACAGAGAAAAGGCACCACGTTATATTTCAGTGGTTGCCAAGCCACTGTGGAATTATCGGTAACGAACGAGCTGATCAAGCTGCCCGTTCAGCCCATACAGAAGACAACGACCAGTCAATATCTGTCTCAAGGACGGACGCTGCTAGGAGGCTCCGCATGCTTGCTCGCCAATGCTCCATGGCTCTTTGGAATGAGCCTCTTTTTACGCATGCAAGATTACGATCCCTTTATCCAACGTTAAGCATGTAGCTTCCAACAAAAATTCGACGAGGAGACACTACTGCTCTGTGCAGACTGTGGTTGGGAGTAGCGTTTACCCGTGCGTACGCGTTCCGCATAAATATGGCCGACACCACCGACTGTGCACACTGCGGAGATGAAGAAACAATTCGACATATTCTGTGTGACTGCCCGAAATACAACCTGGAAAGACAACACCTTTTTAATACACTAAACAGGTTAGATGACCAGCCGCTGTCAGAATAAAGTATACTGCGCCATCGTCATGACTCATCGTCACAGAAGAAAGCCGTGCAAGCGCTACTGGGCTTCTTACGAACTACTGGCCTGTCGGAACGCCTCTGAGTGGATTGATTTTGTGTGTATGTGTGGGTCGGTGTTTTTTTCTTTATTTTTTAACTCTCGCTTTCTCTTTCAACCCTCTATTCCCCAACTTCAGTGTATGGTAGCATACCGGATACCAGCATCTGGTTAACGTCCCTGCCTTCCTTTTTTCTGTTTCTCTCTCTCTTTCTCTTTCTCTCTCTATGGCCTAGTACCCACACTAGTCGAACAAGTCACAGATGTTTAGGAATGAGCGAGTAGAATGTCTCTAAAGTACGCCAAATGTTTGGTGCGCTTAAGGCAGCACAGACAGAGAGACGGTCTGTTAGAACATCTACCGTTGATAGACCTTAGAGAATTTTACGCAAGGCTAGTACTATTGCCAGTAGCTCCGCTTGGTAAATAAGGGTAAAGTCAGGTAATTGAATTCAGAAAGCCCAACCTAGAGAGTATTATACGATTCTTACAATGAATGTTTCTAGATTGGCTGAATACAATGAATGTTTCTATATTGGCTGAATGAGAGTGAGGGAGAAAATAACGAGAAAGGTGGGGAGGTTAACCAGAGTGGAGCCCCGGTATGCTAACCTGCTCTTGGAAAGGGGAGAGGAGAAAGGAAAGCTATAGAGGAGGAGAAAAATGTACGCAACACCACTTTTTGCCTTTAGGAATCGGGATGGGCAATGCGATGGTCCCAATAGTTTCTCGACAGTGCACTTACTTCTGTCCAGGTAATTCAGAACACTGTGCAGGTGATGCCTCTCGTTCTTGTATGCCAGGCAGTAACATAAGATGTGTTCAATGGTCTCATCGATGGTGGAGTCGTTGCACTCCGCGCTGTCGGCAATCCCAATCTTAAATCAGTAGGCATTGGTGAAGGCTACATCCAGACGCAGACGGCACAACACTGTACCTTCCACCCTAGATAAACCAGAGGGTAGCCGCAGTCGTGGTTGGGTCCAGAGAATACAGTCGATGATTTGCGAACTCTGATGACTGCCAATTCTGGAGTGTCATGTTCTGCGCCAGCTTACTTGAGTATCTACCCGTGTGAATATTACATGAAGGTATTGATGCAGGGTTTGTTTGCACGTGTGCATTTCTGGCTGCTTCATTGACGAGGTAGTTGCCGGAGTTTCCACAATGACTTGGTACCTACTGGAAAACAACGCTGTGTCCTTGTTCGGTTGCATAGTGCGGCATTTCTCTGATCTCCCACACCAGTTGTTCATATGACCCACGTCGAAGTGCCGACGAAAGACATAGCAGAGCTGCCTTAGAGTCGCAGAATACTGCTCATTGATTAGCTGGCTGTTGCTTGGGATAATCAATGGCACCTCGCAGAGCGACAATTTCTGAACTTGTCTCTATGCTCACGTGACAAAGTTTGTAAGAGATGTTGATGTGTCGCCATGGGATGACTGTGGCGTCAGTGCAGCTAGTCTGGGTGGTAAGCCATCTATGTATACGTGGATTCTGTAAGCATAGAAGGTGTACAAACGGTCCAGAGTTGATTGCTTCAACGCCAAGGTAGAAAGGACTTTTCTATTCATTATTCCTGAGACGGAAAAGAGCACGTCAGGTTGTCGTAGGCTCCACAAGGCGTATGGAAAACACGCCAAGGATATAAAACCGGATGGTAGAAAAGCACAGTGGGAGCTGACGACCTTCGAGAGCGACGCCTGCGGTCGTTGTTCTGGTAGAAATGCCAAATGGCTAAATACCCTCCGTGAAATGGGCTGAATATATGTTCCCAGCGAGTCGGTTGTGACGTAGATTGTAACAGGATGATCCGGAGCCATTATAACTGTTCCAGTGGTTGAGGTAGTTCGTGGTAGGCCGCGACAAACACGTAGTGCCTGTGCTTGCACGCTCTGAAGTGCTCGAATGTTTGGCTTGCAAGTTTTAGAAAGCAAAGAAGCACTGCATGTAGCACAGTGCACTAATAAAAAATGGCCCCGTATGTGCGTGTATTCTGCAAACGTCGTCGAGAGTCGATAGTGTGGAGAGAGTGAGCAAAACGTTTATCTGATGTTCTGCGCAAGAAAATCGATGAATGGTATTCTAGAGGCGCTGCGTTAGAGTGCCTAGAGCGTGCAGCTTAGGTGAACGAGCGCATCAAGTCACGTCACACGTGGGACCGAAGCACTCTCGCAGTTTTTTTTTCAAAAACGAAGTGCGTGGCTCTGAGACGGGTGCGCGCGCCCATCTAAGGGGTGATAAGGTGCAGACCGCAAGGTGACGGGTAGGTGCCACCACCGTCTTGTTTTAGCAAAGCATTGAAAAGACTCGCCTGTTCGTGCAAGCATTGAATGGTCAGCGCAGCGTGATAAGCGCTATGTTCCTTAAAATTACCTATGTATGCCTTTACTGGTAAAAGACGCAAATGCAGAATATATACGTATTGTGGCGCGCCAGACATGCGCAATAATTTCTTTTTAATTGGAAATTGCGCAAGTGTGAACACTGAATCTTGAGCAACTTTGGTGGGCGCTGTGAATGGGGTCGGTCATTTTAAGTACCCGGTGCGTTTAAGAGTGGATAAACAAACAAGTGTACAGACTGACCAGAATTTTCGCGTCGAAGGTCCCCAAGAAAGACTGTTGTTTTTAAAAGTGCTTGGTATAACCGTAACACGGAACTCAATGACGGACCTCATCTTCTTCCAGCGATGACTTTCAGGACGCGGGCAATAGATGGCAGTTTCGCTTTCAAGTGAGTCACGTGAGAACTCCAGGAAAGATCACGGTCAACAATGACACTTAGAAAACAATGTCTACGCTTCTAAAAAATGGGCTGACCATTAATGCTTATTGTATAACTTGTCTTGCGCGTGAAAGCCACCAGTGCACATTTTTATTTTGGGATTGTTAGACCTTGTGTGCGAAGATAGCCAGACGCTCGCGACGCGGCCCTCTTTATCCTTGCTCAAACTTGTGGGCGTGCCAATGCTGATGCCCAGACACAGATGTCATCAGCGTATATCAAACACCGGCTGTTTTAGGGAGAGCTTCCGCCAGGCCAAGCAAGGCAAGGTTTAAAAGAACTGGGCTTAACACACCACCTCGCGGGACGCCACGGCACGTGTAGTGGTCCGAGGTCGTTGATCAATTGACAACGTCATCGATTTGGTGTCATCAGTATAACAGCAGTTATTTAGCAAAATACAAGCACTTGCGCTTTTTAATGATGTGAAAGGTGCATATGACAGCTTTTACCATCAAGCCATATTTAGACAAACCACTGTTATTTAAACTGGCAGGGTGACTGTTTCGATGGATCCGAAGGTACCTGACACGAAGATCCTTTTTGTATATTGGCTAAATAATCTTCCAAAATGCTATTTAGATACTTATACGATAAACTTTACGCATTCTTGAGATATATATAATCAAATTCAATCATAATTGCATCTACAGTGTTGAGTACAAGTACTTCCCACTGGTGAAGTCGTAAGAAGTCTAAAAGTTTCTGTGTAGAATTAACTAGAGGACACCGTAATCTATGCGATTGGTGGTTGAAAAATGGGGCCTGCTGGCTAATGAACATATCCTATGACCTCCTCTGAGGTGATGCAAAGATCTGCAGGAATGTTCGAACAGTTAGAATATAAAATCTTTTGATAAGAGAAAGCAGGCGGGATACTTTATATAGGATATTGTTCACAACATATTTAGGTAGCCCCAGGCATAAGCGTAACGATTCGTGTTCTAGCAGAATCAGTGGCCAAACTTTATATGTCGGAGCGCCAGAAAAGAACACGCAAGGCCAACGCATTTTCATTCTCTTCTTGCTGGTGTCATCGTCTTCCTACTCATTGCTTTGGAGTGCTAAACCACAGCAATAGCAAAAATTCTTATTCAATAATTCTTCCCCGCTAGATGGCTGTCCGTCGAAACTTTGATTGCATCCGCATACTATATATTTGCAGAAGTAGCTGCAGTGTACCACTGCCAAACGAACATTCATTGCATCCAGTATATTTCTTCTTCTGTTTCCACTATAAGCCTATATTTTCCAGAAATTACCATAATTTAAAGTATATTTGTTAGCGAGGCATGCGCCCCGAAGCGTAGACATTCGCTATTGGAAACACCTTGCTGTCAATTCCATATCCGGTCAACACTAACCTGGATTACTAGTATCTCAGACCTCTGTCGAGCCCAATCTGTGTTTGGGCGGGGCCGAGCCGAGTTGGCGAATTTTTTCTCGGGTATGAGCCGGACCCATGTCCCGCTTTTGAGTCACCGGGCTTAGAAGAATTTCCAGGCCCGGGCCTAAAATTCCGGTGAGTGCAGAGCTTCTAACGTGTACGCACTCGCGTTGACACTATTTGGTATCTTGACACCTAACGTGCGTGATCAATGATTACAGAAACCATTCTGGTGGCTTTAGATGTTAACAAGGAGAGCATAAGCAGATAAATGGGCGTGATAGTCGTGGGAGCACCGCGAATTGGACACAGAACTCGGGCTTAAGTTGCCATGCCGCGGCTTGTTAATTTGTTATTGAACACCTCGGCCGGACTTGAAGGAAACGCTTAGCGCGTCGAGTCGCCCAGATGTATACCTGCAGCCACAACTTTTCTCGGAGTGAGTGCAAGTGGGGCATGCGCAAGCTGAGGCATGCGCGTGTCGAAATTAAGATTGTAATGCCAATAAAATACAGACACTCATAACCGCGGAGATGACTTTCAGCAAAGACGTACGGGCAAATCACTATCTCATTACGCTGAATTTGTACGTTTAACAATTTATTACGTTCTCGACGACCCTGCGAACATTGTTTAGTGTGTTGTACGAATTAACGGGCGGTGTTTCGTAAGTGTGTTTTCGTTCTGCTCCATTCTGGTGTTCTCCTTCTTGCAAAGCACATTGATGGAAAATCGGCGGCCAATGCGCGAATCGTTCAATATAAGTTTTTTTTTACGCTCTTGCTGAATGTTATTCTGTAAACGTGAATGCTCGACTGCATATGCCACCCCTGCAAGATCGCAAAGCCCAGGACAAGACGCCACCGATCTCAAGTCTTTAAACATATAGTTAGAGAACCTTCACGTGCGCTATTGTCGCGCCGTCTGGGAATGAGCGAGAGAGAAGTCTTTGACGAGTACTGAGAACTGACGTGAAGCGGCGCTGTTCTTTCGCGCTCACTACAAATCCAGCACGGGTGAGCGAGTGTAAAAGCTGTCCGAGTCTGCTTCTCGGTTTACAAATTCTAGGCGTTCACCTCCAAAAATATGGAAAATAAACGCTTGAAAATCTGGACGGTAGGAAGCAGGATGACGTGTTTTGATAGCCCAATAAAAAGGAAGCGAACGCTTGGCGAAATAATCAATGAGCAGTATTCTGTGGCCTCCATATCAGCTTTGAGTAAGAGAAAAGAAAAAGGAAGATAATGGTGAAGTGTAACGCATTGGTGATTAAGCTTCTCTATAAAAAATGAAATCAAGCATTCATCGTGAACTTACTTACAGCGCAACACCAGAAAAAAATACAGGACAGGGAAGGAGCAAAAGAGAAAGAAAAGACGGTGCTGCTCCTTCGCTGTCCTGTATTTTTTCTGGTGTTGCGCTGTCAGTAAGTTCACAATGGATCCTATCTAACTGGCCCAACTTACCGTCTTACTGAAATCAAGCATACGCGCTTAGTAGTCATGGCACGAGAGGAGGCACGATAATTTTTTTTACCCACTAGAAGCAGGTGCCCCATTAACGAGAAGAGAGTGGGGAGGAGCAAGGAGGACAAAGGTGAAGGCAGACGAAAATTTGGGTGGGGAAATGATGACCGCCCCTCGTGTGCCCGCTTGGTGTTGGTCAAACAGCGGTGCACCCGAGGCTTGCAGGGCGTGGGACAGTATTGGTCGGCTAGCCTTTATTTTGTGTGCTGAGGGGACCTCGTAGTACCCTAGAGGCATAGCGTACAGAACACTGTCAAGCGGGAGAGGTGCTATCAGAAAACTTGGGCTGACTGAGAACAACCGAACTATGCGGCACTCTCGCCTTCTTACTCCCCCCCCCCCCCCCCCCTCGTATATACTATTCCAGCAGGTGCCGGGACATGTCCACTTGCCGTCGCGCTGACATTACCACTGATGTACGTCGTTTCTTTGCGCCAGATCCGCTGAAACGACGTTCCGACGCATGGTCGCAGCGCTTTTAATGGTGTCGAAAAATTGACATTGCGCAGGAAAATTTGTCGGACCGGGTGTGCTCTGGCCGACCTCGCCCACTCCTTGCCGAGATTTCGATCTAAGTTTTACCGAAAGTAAACATTGGAACCATTTATTTTTTTAAGTCATGGCCTTCAGCAAATAACAACGCCCCCCCGCCCGCTTCCGCCCCTTTCCCGCCCTGAATAAAACTTTTTTCTGAGGACCTGACTACTCGGTATATTCGCACAACCGGCTCGCCATACCCATCGGTTAAAAAAAAAAAACAAACAACCAATAGATTCCAGGCATTGTGAGAATCGGCGTAGAACGAAGCAGTCAGCATGGAGAAAATCTGCTGTACATAACAAACATGTCATGGTTTACATGTTTGTACGTGCTATTTATGTTCATAATAAAATCACGTCCTACCATACCAGCTTTGGCGTATATATGTGATCTATGCCATGTCATATATGCAGTGGCGTACACACTCTTCCAAGAGTGGGGGGAGGGCTTTCTGGTAATTATATATAAATAAATAAATGAATAAATATATACATATATATATTGTGGGCATTTGTTACTTGCATCGTCCTCATCCCTGCATGATCACAATCACCATCATCCGCTTGTCTCTTTGTCCTCATTGCCACTCTGGTGCATCATCATCGTCATCGTCTGTGTACTGGCTCTGCCCGTTCGTTTTGCGAGGCCTTTCCTCAATTAAACGCTGTCGCAACCCAGACTACCAAGACTTCATACGTGGTGGAGGTGGATTTTCGGTCCTCTTACCTCCCGCAGCCCGCTCTACCCGCTGGAGCTTCGTTCAGGCCGCCGATTGCGCCCACTGTCAGGCAGCATGTCCCAGACCGAGCCTACCGGCGCTCATGTCATCAACCACGCACCGACGCAAGCTGCACCTCCTATTTACATACACGGACATCAGCGGGAACCCCCGCTCTTCGCTGGTCGTCGTGGAGAAGACGTAGAAGATTGGCTCGACGACTACGACCGCATAAGTGTCGCTAATCGGTGGGACGAGGCCGCCAAACTGCGTTACGTCCCATTTTATCTGACCGGAGTCGCAAAGACATGGTATTTTAACCACGTCATTGACTTACCCGACTGGGCTACCTTCCAGCAGCAGCTGCGACACGTTTTTGGCACTCCGGACGTTCAATCCGCCGTCGCGAAGAGGACACTTGATACTCGCCGACAACATCCCGGTGAATCGTACACTTCATACATCGAGGATGTCCTCGCACTGTGCCGGCGTGTCAATCAATCCATGCCGGAATCGGACAAAGTGCGCCACATATTGAAAGGCATTGGGCCTGTTGCCTTTAATGCACTCGCTGTGCAAAACCCAGCTACCATCGCTGATGTCGTGACGACATGCCAGCGCCTTGATGCGCTGGACTCCGTTCGCCTCCAACCAGAATTGGCGACCACCACTCCACGTCAGATGGCCACCTGCGCGACCTTATCCGGGACATTATACGCGAAGAATTGCGGTCCATGGGCTTCACACCTCCTACACCACGACCTACACAGCCTTCGGGGATGCCCTTACGTGACATCATCAGGGAGGAACTTACAACGCTGACCGGCGTTGCGCCTGTACAGCCACATGCTTCACGCCCCATAACCACGTACCCTGAAGTTGCTGCCGTGCCTCCCAGCGACGCCCACACGACATTGCCGCGTCCATTCTACGCGTCAGTTGCTGCCGCTCCCCCGGTCAACTACCATTCCGTGCCCCCTGACCCTCCGGCCCACCTGACCGCGCTATCTACAGGTGCCCCGAATGTCTTCTATTCCCCACCGTGGCGCTCGTCTCACCCTGTTTGCTACTACTGTGGCTATCGCGGCCACATATCTCGTTTCTGCCGAAAGCGCCAGCAAGATGAGCGTCGGAACGACGTGCGTGAACGGGATTTGTACGCCGGGGCGTCTTATCAAGGTCGGCGTTATTCGTCTCCCCCGCACCGTTCTCCATCTCCTCCTGCATCGACTGCACCACGAAACAGCCGAAACACGAGACGCCGCTCGCCTTCGCCCTTCCGCCGTTCCACTTCTCCACTTCGGCCCGCCTCATTCACCTCTGAAATTCATTCGGAAAACTAAGTGATGCAGTTTGTGGAGGAAAAAACTGCATTCGGGATCAGAACTGAAATTCCTCCATCGGGCCCGTGTAACATGGTTTCTGTGGAAGTGGAAGGAGTGCGAGTCGATGCTTTGGTGGACACTGGTGCGACATTGTCTGTGATACGTGCTGATTTGTGTGAACATTTAAGGAAAGTAATGACGCCTTACGATGGCCCCACATTAGTTGCTGCCCAGGGGAACGTCATTCGCCCTTCCGCGTTTTGTACTGTGCGTGTTTTCATCGACGGCATCCGCCATCATGTCCAGTTTGCTGTCCTGTCCCGCTGCTCTCACCAACTAATTTTAGGGGGGGATTTTCTATCATCTGCTTCCTCGGCGATTTGTTTAGACAACGCGTCGTTCACCTTGCTGACACGGACTACATGCTTGACGACGACAATCAGAAGCCACTTCGTCTGGTCGCTGCGAAAGACATCGAACTGCCGCCACTACAAGAGCAAATTGTCAGCATTACGTCCAATGACATCTATCACGGGGATGTATTGGTCTCACCGTCACCACTTTGCGTTCGCAAAGGTATAGTTCTTCCGTCCGGTGTCGTTTGTTTTTGCAATGGCTCGGCACTTGTCACCGCTGTCAACTCTACACCGGAGAAGATCTTACTGCCACAGGGCACTACTGTGGCCCATGTTGCTGACTTCGAGCCTGTATTTGTCACGCCACTTCAGGCCATCACATCCAAAGAACCTTGCCTCGGTGAGCATGTTTCTTCCTCCGCCTTTACCACAGCTATCAGCAGCGAACTGACATATTCACAGAGGCAGGAGCTGCTCGCATTGTTACAGAAACATGAAAATTCATTCGACATTTGCTCGTCTAAGCTGGGCCGCACTAATACTACAGCACATCGAATTCAAACTGTTGGGACATCTATCGTACACCGCCGACCCTACCGCGTGTCTCTAACTGAAAGAAAAATTATAGAAGAAAACGTTGCGGACATGCTTAAACGGGAAGTCATCCGTCCTTCATCTAGCCCTTGGTCGTCTCCCATTGTTTTGGTCCGCAAAAAGGATGGCTCTGTGCGTTTTTGCGTGGACTACCGGGCGCTCAATAAGATCACACGCAAGGACGTGTACCCTATGCCACGCATTGACGACGCCCTTGATTCCCTACAAGGCGCGGAATTCTTTTCAAGCATCGACTTGCGTTCTGGGTACTGGCAGATTCCCATGCATGAAGACGATAAGCATAAAACGGCGTTTGCAACCCCCGACGGGCTATATGAATTCAACGTGATGCCTTTCGGGCTCTGCAACGCACCCGCGACTTTTGAGCGCATGATAGATACCGTGCTGCGCGGTCTGAAATGGAAAAGTTGCTTGTGCTACCTGGACGACATTATTATCTTTTCGTCAACGTTTCCTGAGCACCTAGAACGACTGGATAAAGTTCTGACGTGCCTTGCCGGCGCCGGGCTTCAAATAAACACTAAGAAATGCTCTTTCACTAGCAAATCTATCAAGGTCTTAGGACATGTCGTTAGCAAAGATGGCATCCGGCCCGACCCTGACAAGATTTCTGCAGTCCTTCACTTTCCGCGTCCCGAAAAACCAAAGGAGCTTCGCAGTTTCCTTGGCCTCGCCTCCTATTTTCGCCGGTTTATACAGAACTTCGCTTCTATTGCTGCTCCATTACACCAACTACTCGTTTCGAACGTCCCCTTTCGGTGGTCTCAAGAATGTGAAACGGCATTCGAGCTGTTGAAGCGGTCACTCACGTCTGAACCTCTGCTCTGCCACTTTGACGAAGCCGCACCGACTATCCTTCATACCGACGCTAGCGGCCTTGGTATAGGAGCCGTTCTTCTACAACGCGACAAGTCTTCCCTAGAGAAAGTTGTAGCATATGCCAGTCGCGTACTCACCCCTGCTGAAAAGAACTACACTATAACTGAGCAAGAGTGTCTGGCTGTGGTTTGGTCGGTCCAGAAGTTCCGTCCCTATCTCCACGGCCGTCACTTCACAATCGTTACGGACCACCATGCCTTATGCTGGCTTTCTACACTGAAAAACTTGTCCGGACGCTTGGGTCGGTGGATACTACGCTTGCAGGAGTACGACTTTGACATAACTTACAAGTCAGGCAGAAAACATCGAGACGCCGATGCTTTATCTCGTTGCCCGCTTCCGACCACCCATATAAGCGTTGGTGAGAACTCAAACGCCACATCTACCAAAGTTCATACGCTCGCATCAATAACGCAACCCTTTTCGGACGAACAGGCAACATTTATCTCCCACCAGCGGTCCGATTCATACTGCAGACGCATGATGGACCACCTTTCGGGAGTTTCTCATCCACCAAACGCGCGACTCCGTCGTCAACTCCTGCACTTTAAGCTGGACAATGGGGTTCTCTACCGCCACGTCTACCACCCTGACGGTCAGCGCTGGGTTCCTGTACTGCCACGCTCTCTTCGACTTCAGGTGCTCGAAGCCTTCCACGACGACTTGACTGCTGGTCATCTTGGTTTTAAAAAAACTCTTGACCGCATTCGATGTCGTTATTACTGGCCTGGCCTTTCTTCTAGTGTAGCGCGGTACGTCGGTTCCTGCTACCCATGCCAGCGTCGTAAACTCCCCACGTCTGCACCTGCTGGACCTTTACAGCCACTTCCGTGCCCGTCAATGCCTTTCGAGGTTGTAGGTGTTGACCTTTACGGGCCTCTCCCCGTCACATCTGCTGGCAAACGATGGATAATGACCGCCGTGGACCACCTGACACGATACGCTGAGACTTCCTCTGTTATTACATTCTCAGCTGTGGAAGTTGCAGACTTTATTCTTCACGCAATAATACTGCGTCATGGGGCTCCTCGTGTACTGCTTAGTGATCGCGGCAAAGTGTTCCTGTCACAAATGGTAAATGAAGTACTCCGCGCTTCTGGAACTACTCACAAGACTGCTTCAAGCTACCACCCTCAGACAAATGGTCTTACAGAAAGATTTCACCGAACCCTTGCAGACATGATAGCCGTTTACGTCCAACCCAACCACAAAAACTGGGATACTCTTTTACCATTCCTGACATTCGCTTACAACACCGCCGTTCAGCGAACAACTTGCTACTCACCGTTTTATGTTGTGTACGGACGCACCCCGACTACCTTTCTCGACGTCTCCTTCTTTAGCAGCCATGGGGATTCGTGTCAGTCTTCTAGCGAAGAATACATTTCCCGCCTGGCTCAGTCTCGCCATCAGGCTCGCATCAATACTGAAGCGAGACAGCACGAGCGGAACATCACCTATGATGAATCGCACCGCGTTGTGTCTTTCCAACCTGGTGACGAGGTGCTGCTTTTGACACCTATTCGCACTCCTGGTCTCTGTGACAAATTCCAACCACGCTTCATCGGGCCATACATTGTTTTAGAACAGACTTCGCCGGTTAATTATCGTGTGACACCACTCGTCGCCCCAACAGACCACCGCTACCGCAGCACAGAGATTGTCCACGTTTGTCGCATGGAACCTTTCACGCGACGTTCCCCGTCACTTTGACTTATGGCGGCCAGGGTGTCCGCTTCCAAGTGGGGGGAATTAGTGTGGGCATTTGTTACTTGCATCGTCCTCATCCCTGCATGATCACAATCACCATCATCCGCTTGTCTCTTTGTCCTCATTGCCACTCTGGTGCATCATCATCGTCATCGTCTGCGTATTGGCTCTGCCCGTTCGTTTTGCGAGGTCTTTCCTCAATTAAACGCTGTCGCAACCCAGACTACCAAGACTTCATAATATATATATATATATATATATATATATATATATATATATATATATATATATATATATATATATATATATATATATATATATATATATATATTCTGAGCGCTGACTATGTACTTCAACTTCATCTGTATGACCAAACCATTGTAGTGATCATCATCGTATGTCACGCGGGCTGGCTCTCTGGCTCGTGCGTCTGGATTAAGAAAGGATAACCTGGTTGCTGCCGTACCGGACGTGGTCTCATAATTGGTGGAGCGTGCTTTGGTTCCTACGTCCTCCTGCTCTACCCGTCACCCCTGGAGCTCTGGTCTGGTCGACGGTTGTGCCCTCAAGCAACAGCGATGGCAGAAACCAAACCGCCCACCGCTGCAACCGCTCCTTCTCAGCCACTTAGGCTTCACTACACCGTGAGTACCTCTCATCGAGACCCTCCGGTATTTTCCGGCCTTCGCAACGAAGACGTCGAAGAATGGCTCGACAGTTATGATCGAACCAGCGTTTGTAATTATTGGGACGAGGCGCACAAACTGCGCTACGTTCCTTTTTACCTCGATGGCGTCGCTAAAACCTGGTATTACAACCACGAGAGCGACTTCTCCAATTGGTCGGCCTTCACGGGGCATCTCCGTCAGGTATTTGGCACGTCTGCAGGATGTTCTGTAGTAGCGAAATAGAAGCTCGCAACCCGCTTCAAGGGGACGAAGACTCGTATACGTCCTACATTGAAGATATTCTGGCTCTCTGTCGCCGAGCACAAAATGACATGACGGAGGCCGATCGCGTCCGACATCTACTGAAAGGCATCAACTCTGTGGCCTTCAATGCTCTCGTGATTCAGAACCCGACTACCATCCGGGACGTCATCACTACATGCCAACGCCTGGACGCGCTTCATTCCATGCGCCTTCCACACGCCTCCTGCGACGCTCGCTTTACCAAAGAGCATGAATTGCGGGCCCTTATCCGCACAACTGTCAGAGAAGAACTTCACGGCCTTAATCCAGGCAACCCTATCGTTGCATCTGTCCACACAACTCCTCCCAACCTGCGAGAGATAATCAAGGACGAACTGGCATCAATGACAAGCGCTGCACATGCCCCGTCTCCTGTGCGCTTCCCAGTGCATTCGTACGCAGAAGTTGCATCGCGGGCCCCTGCACCAGTTCCAACCGTACCTGCGGACGTCGGATGCGACCATGTGGCTGCGATAACAACGCAAGCGCCAAGGCCACGCCACTATTCTACATGGCGTCCTCCCCGCCCCATCTGCTTCTACTGTGGCATAAGGGGTCATAGATCCCGTTTCTGCCGCCGCCGTCAGCAGGATGAACGACGTGGTTACTCAGCTTACGAGAGAGACTTTTCCCCGAGACCCGATGAATACGATCCCGCACCGTATCCATCCACCTTCCGTCAGTCGCCTTCCCCTCCAAGGTCTCATGCTGGGCCTCATCCGTCTCGTTCATCTCGCCGCCGTTCTCCGTCACCGTTTCGGCGTACGTCATCACCCTTGCGTCCCGCTCCGATCTCTCGGGACTCGGAAAACTAGAAGGTGCAGTTTTTGGAGGGGAAACTGCTTGTCGTCGGAACGCTACAACTCCTCCGTCTCGTCCAGCTAATTTACTGCCTGTTTCTGTGGAAGGTGTTTTTGTTGACGCCGTTATAGACACTGGAGCCGCAATTTCGGTAATTGATCGTGAATTGTGTTTTCGCCTGCGTAAAGTGCAAACTCCTTATGCCGGTCCCATGTTATGCGGTGCTAATGAGAGTTCAATTCGCCCGACCGGGTTGTGCACTGCTCGTATTCTCATCGATGGAATCCGTCATCACATACAATTGGCTGTGCTGTCTTCGTGCGCTCATCAGATAATCTTAGGCTGGGACTTGTTGTCAGCGGCGTCTGCTGTAATTTCGTGTGGTCGGCCCCTCATTCGTATTACGGACACTGAACTTTCTTCTGCTGCCGACCTTTCGTCGCCCAAAATTGTGACAGCTGCGGATTTCCTCCTGCCTCCCGGACGGGAACGTGTCCTTACGATCAAATCACGTGACATTCTAGATGGTGACGCTGTGGTTGCTCCTTGCCAGCGCTGCATTTTTCGAGGGATCACCATCGCATCTTGTTTAGTGCGGTTCTCCCGTGGTTACGCAAGCATCACGGCCTGCAACACGACGCCAGAACCACTTCTTTTGCCTGAGGGGACCACTGTTGCCAGCATTACCGAAGAAGCACCGCTTTGTGTCGTCACTGGTTCATCTGCTTCGTCATCCTCAAAGTGCATGCCAGGGGAAGATGCATTTCCTGCTCTCAAGGCCACTTTGTGTGAACATCTCAACCCAACGCAAACGGATGCCTTGCTAGCGTTATTAATGAAGCACAAAACTTGCTTTGACGTTTGTTCCGAAGGTCTGGGTCAAACAACAGTGACCGCCCATCGTATCGACACCGATGGATCCCGTGTGATTCGCCGCCGCCCTTACCGTGTGTCGGCTTCTGAGCGCAAGCTTATAGAAGAACAAGTCAACGACATGCTCGCGCGTAACGTCATCAGGCCTTCGACAAGCGCATGGTCTTCTCCTGTCGTAATAGTGAAAAAAAAAGGATGGCTCGGTGCGTTTTTGCATTGATTACAGATCACTGAACAAAATCACTCGTAAGGACGTCTACCCAATGCCTCGCATTGACGACGCTCTTGATACTTTACAAGGTGCCGAGTACTTTTCAAGTCTTGACTTGCGCTCCGGTTATTGGCAGATTCCAATGCACGAGTCTGATAAAGAGAAGACTGCGTTTGCTACGCCAGATGGGCTCTTTGAATTCAATGTAATGCCTTTCGGCCTGTGCAATGCCCCAGCCACATTCGAACGGATGATAGACACGGTACTGCGGGTATTAAAATGGAAGACCTGCCTTTGCTACCTGGACGACATTGTCATTTTTTCGTCGAGCTTCTCACAGCACCTGGAACGGCTAGACGAAGTCCTCACGTGTTTAGCTAAGGCCGGTCTCCAGCTCAACACTAAGAAGTGTCGGTTTGCCAGTCACAGCATCAAGGTATTAGGTCACGTCGTCAGTAAACATGGCGTTGAGCCCGATCCCGACAAGGTTGCCGCGGTGCTGCACTTTCCTACACCAACCACACAGAAAGACCTCCGCAGCTTCCTTGGCTTAGCGTCGTATTTCCGCCGCTTTGTACGTGATTTCTCTACTATTGCGGCTCCTCTGCACAAACTTTTGACCACGAGCGCACCTTTTGTTTGGTCGGATAACTGCGAAGCTGCTTTTCACACCCTCAAGCGATGCCTCACATCACGGCCAGTACTTCGCCATTTCGACCCTGCAGCACCTACTGTGCTACACACTGACGGAAGTGGACTTGGCATCGGTGCTGTCCTTCTTCAGCGGAACCACGCTTCCGAAGAACAAGTCGTGGCCTACGCGAGCCGTACTCTGTCACATGCTGAGCGAAACTACAGCATCACTGAGCAAGAATGTCTCGCCATCGTGTGGTCCATACAAAAGTTTCGTCCTTACTTATACGGCCGGCATTTCACAATAGTGACTGACCATCATGCTCTGTGTTGGTTATCGTCTCTCAAAAATTTGTCGGGACGCCTTGGCCGTTGGGTACTACGATTGCAAGAGTATGACTACAGCGTCACATATAGGTCGGGCCGAGAGCACCAAGATGCCGACGCTTTGTCCCATTGCCCGCTCTCGCAAAGCGCCGAAGTGTCACCTTTCATCTGTTCGTCACCGCCCGCCAAAGTGACCAAACAGATGGCTGCTCCTTCGAAACAGTTAGTTGCCTCGGCGGACCTTCTTTCGTCCACAGATCTCGCCTCGCTCCAACATGCCGATACCTACTGCCGCACAATCATCGATCGGCTCACTGGCTTATCGCGTGCTCCAAACAGCCGCCTAAGACGACAACTTGCCCGTTTCAAGCTTCAAGAGGGAACATTATGTCGGCAAATTTACCATCCTCTAGGTAACCAATGGGTTCCCGTCATTCCTCACTCACTTCGTCTGGAAGTTCTACAAGCGTTTCATGACGATGCGACAGCTGGCCACTTAGGGTTCCACAAGACCTACGACCGCCTCAGGACTCGCTGCTTTTGGCCTGGCCTCTCCACTTCTGTCGCCAAGTACGTCGCTTCCTGCGCGTGATGCCAGCGCCCAAAACGTACCACGTCTCTTCCCGCAGGGCCACTGCAACCACTGCCGTGCCCGTCCACTCCCTTTGAATTTGTGGGCATAGACTTATACGGACCTCTTCCGCTTACGTCAGCTGGTCACCGCTGGATTGTTACTGCCGTAGACCACCTTACTCGCTACGCGGAGACGGCAGCTGTTTCATCTGGTGCTACCTCTGAAGTAGCCGATTTTTTCCTTCGCGCCATTATTTTACGACATGGCGCACCGCGTGTGCTCCTTAGTGACCGTGGCAAGACATTTCTTTCACATGTCCTTGCTGAAGTCTTAAAGGCCTCTAACACTATCCACAAAACCACATCAGCGTATCACCCAGAAACTAATGGTCTGACTGAGCGTTTTCACCGAACTTTGTCCGACATGATCTCTATGTACGTGCAACCAGATCACAAAAACTGGGACACAATACTTCCTTTTGTCACGTTCGCATATAACACTGCCATACAGCGTACAACGAATTTCAGCCCTTTTTTTCTCGTGTATGGCCGTGTACCGACTTCTGTTCTGGACACCACCTTTTTGTCCACATCTTCCAATCCATCTTCATCTCTCCCGGAAGAGTTCGCTGCTCGCGTCGCCCACTGCCGTAAAATCGCCCGTGCCAACACTACTACCATTCAGGACAAGAGAAAAAACGACCTTGATGCGAAGCGTCGAGTTGTTGTGTTCCGCCCAGGCGACGAAGTCCTTTTGTGGACACCTGTTCGTGTACCTGGGCTCTGCGAAAAATTCCTTCACCGGTATCTCGGTCCATACACCGTCCTGGAACGAACATCTGAAGTCAACTATCGCATTGCTCCTGTCAACGCGGCTTCTGATCGTCGTCGCCGCCACACCGAGATCGCCCACGTCTCTCGACTGAAACGATATATTCGGCGTCCCAACCCTTTCTAACTTGCTGCCCTCTTTCGCGAAGGGGGAAAATAGTGTGAGCGCTGACTATGTACTTCATCTTCATCTGTATGACCAAACCATTGGAGTGATCATCATCGTATGTCACGCGGGCTGGCTCTCTGGCTCGTGCGTCTGGATTAAGAAAGGATAACCTGGTTGCTGCCGTACCGGACGTGGTCTCATAATATATATATATATATATATATATATATATATATATATATATATATATATATATATATATATATATATATATATATATATAAACACACATATATATATATATATATATATATATATATATATATATATATATATATATATATTTGTATACATATATATATATATTTACAATATATTCACAATATTATATAATTACAATATATATAACAGTATAATTGAGTGATTACAGTGGTGAAGGAGAGTTTTGTCTTAGCTGTTGTTTCCCCAGCGTGCAGCCTACAGTGACCACTGTCGAAAGTGGGGGGGGGGGGGCTCTGACCCTTCCAACTTTTCTCAGTGGGGGGCTTGCGCACCCCTTGCCCCCTTGCCCCGGCTGATACGCCTATGCACATATGTCATACTTAAGCTGCGTTTGTTGATGTTAAGCTAGCTTGACAAGAATTAAATTTAGTGGGCGAGGACGTGACTGCGTAACGCACATAATTATAAGTGGTAACATGACAAGCCTAACATCCACTAAGTGTACAACACCATTTACAAGCGACGCCTATTTCGTGTTCTTCACCATTTCGCTTTCTCTATACACACCAAAGTTGGTATGGCGTGTATAACTTGAATAACGAGCTTAAAAGACGAATGGTAAAATGAAATAATTACATCATTATCGCGTTCAAAGTAATTTACATGCCACGCTTATGGCGCGCTCGCGGCTGTTTCGCTTGCGTCAGGAAATGGACACCATGATGTTCATGAGAAGCCATGTTTTTCACAATATGACTTGTCATTTATGTTCGTCATAAAGCGATGCTATGCCATACTAAATTTGGGAAAAATATTATAAACAATATTGGCCGGAAAGCACCAAGTCGTAGGTGGCAAGATAGGCCAGCTCAAAGTCACCGAAGCTCGCCAAGAAATGCTTATAATTTAAATATGGCGATTATATAATTTGTTTTCCACTTCCAGATGCCATCGATTCATCGAAAGAAGGATGTGGCTGCAGCGGCTGCAGCTCCCTAAATCTCAATATGCACCTCCATCCAAGCAACGAAACGGCTAGAGCCGAAAAATGAGCCATCGTGGATGGCGGCAGAAACTGTACTGCGCACAACGAACAAGACATTGCAGCGGCCGCCATGTATCCTCCAAATAACCAGCGAGAGAAAGCAATGTTGGTGTATAATTTCTTACACAATTTACACAACCACTGGAGTACCTCTACGCTATAGCAACAAACTCGAAATCACCATCGGACTCGCCATTTACGCGTCTTACCAAAAACCTCTATAATATGGAGAAGGCTGTTTACGAGGTCTGGCGTAAGACGATGCTCATTCCGTCTCACTGCGAGCACTCGAGGTTTCTTGCATGGTATCTTAGATATGCTTATCACGCGGCTCCAGTACAAACGCTAAGTGTCTTGTACGCTTGCCTCGAGACGCGAACACCTTGATTGCCATTACGCAAGACGCTACAGTTGCCGACAGAACACTACACTGAATCGATGTATAATCTTCAGTTTGTTGATTTCGATATTGGGAGCATTGTAGCTTTTCCTGTCATTTCTACTTCTTATAATCGCTCAAATTCCATAAATTCTGTTTAGGTAAGCTTTATTTAGTGTACTCAAGAAATACCACTGCAAACATTCGTGCAAGCATTGTACAGCACAGACGGATCAAAACACGACATTTAGTATTTCTAGCCGAACCACTCGCATAAGCAATCACTCAAAAGGACCACATCTCTTCACAACGAATGTGTCTGTAAAAATAATGTTGGCCACGGTATACGCGTTCGAGTAAAGTATACGCTGATATGACCCAAAATGTAAGCCTTGGAAATTGAAGTGCGTTCTTTAATTAGCCCTAAATGATCGTATTTCAATCCATGAGTGATTTGTACACGTGAACAATGCACACAGAAATTATACGATAAACGAAACCATTGAATGCCTTTTGTGGCTAGATTATTATTTGGCCTCACGTGGTTGCTGATAACAGATAACAGACAACTAGACATCATTACCCTTGTTCTGTTACGGGGAAGATTTATTCACCGACAGCAGGTCTTGCTAACGGCTTAAAGAGCGCACTGTCATGCAGGCCAACGGAAATATGTATAACTTTGAGAAAGGTGAAGTGGAAGCATTTTAACACTTGTATATATGTTGTTGCAATGCTTCCAGTAACCTAATTGCTTGCTTTAAAAGGTCGTTCAATAATGGCTGCTTCAACTATAGCTGCCACTGTAGCTAAGTTCTTAGGGCATGCTCTTCAATACGATGAAGGCACTTTTTTACAGCAAAAACGGCTATGGGTTCACAACAAGAGCCGCGTGTGCCGTAGCGTCCCGCCACCACTGCCACCGGTGTTCATAGCCATTATCGCGTCAAATAAGAAAATATTTTGAGTAAATTCAAGAACCCGAGAGACACTAAGGATTTAGAACCAGAATCCTCTGGCTTCCAGCCCAGCATACTACTACACTGTAAACAAAAATATACCCAGTTAAGAGGAATTGAGGGACGATGCTCCCGCTCTGCTCCGGTGACATCACTCAAAGCGGAATGTACCGGATCATAGTCGTTTTCCACCGTTTTCCTCCGGTGGGTGCCAGACGAAGGAAACCGGAGGAAAACGGGGCCGATATCCTGATTTTGCTCCCGTGGTTGCTCCGAAAATGCTCCGGCACATCGCTTTTGCCCCGGTGGATGCTCCCCGATTGCTCCCGCTCATCACTCAGCGTCATTCATTGGCTGTTCGAGGGGTGACGTAAACAGCCTCGCCACCCGGAGGCCGTTCCCCACAAACCAACATGGCGCAGACATAGCCGGTGCAGTGAGGATTTTGCGAAGCCTTCGGCCACATTGGAGAAAAAAAAATAGTTCTGAACACCTTCTGGATCTCACAGGTGACAAGCAGCGACGAAGGTTATCTACGACAGAAGGGAGTTGTGCGAACGGTAATCGGTTGATTGTTCCTGGCAGTGAATGACACATTGTGGTCTCGCGAGTGTTGCGGGACCCAGCGGTAGCTGGCGCTGCAAAAAAAAAAAAGAAAAAATGGTCAGTGAGCTCTCCTTGAGTAGACCTCTCTCTGTTTGTAAACAGTGTGACGTCACTGTGGGCACCCCGCCCACCATACTGTCTGTCGGAGCAAGTGCTGGTTGGCAACAAAGTTCCACCGGTGGCATCTTTCTGCATAGCAGAGCTGCGTGTCTGCGTTCTTTCGACAGAACTTTCTACATTGCTATGTTCGAAAGTCCCATCTTTTTAAAGAAGGGGGTCACTGCTCGTATAGTGTAGAAATTTGCTCGTCGTAGATGGATGGATGGCGAAACTTTATTTCATTTCATTTCATTCTTTGATACTGTCAGCCCTTTGCGGGCTATTACAGGAGTGGAGTTGACTCATATAAAACAGAAATGTGCATAAGAGAAACATAAGAAAAGAACCTTCACTACTGGAACAAATCATTTCAGTGCACATACAACAAATATATTAATGGCTAAGCATATATTTTTTAGAGAAGTTAGTGAAAATAAGAAAAGAGAGCATCACTGCTGAAATACACGTCATATTTTGCGCATAATAAAACACATAATAAATATCATAATCTAGTTACAAAGCACGTAGTTCACACATATTCAAAATCTTAGCGCATGGTATCAGAGTGCACTATATGTTTTATTGCTTCTAAAAAGTCAGTAAGCAATTTGATTTTCACAACCGAATCTGGTAACGAATTCCACTGCTGAATAGCCCTGGGAAAGAAGCTGTACCTGAAACAGTCATTAAGAACTTTGGGGGGAGGTATGTACATACTGTGTCTGTGTCTTGACGTTTCTTGTGTTTTGATTTCAAAGTACCTGTCGTAGCTTATTTTAACGTGATTATGAACTATCATGAAAAGGAATTTCAGCCTTTCATATTCGGTGCGTTTTTGTAGAGGTAGGAGCTCTGCAAGTTTGCATTATTCGGTAGGTGAATGGAAACGACGGTATTTATTAAATATAAACCTAGAACTAAGTCGCTGTATTTTGTCAAGTTTCAAACAGTTCGTTTGGGTATAGAGATCCCACACTACTTTAGCATATTCGATTATGGGTCTTAGCAAAGTTTTATAAGCTAAAGTTTTAACTCCGGGAGAGGCACACCGGAGGTTACGTCTCAGGCCCCATAACACCTTGTTAGCTTTGGAACAAAGTTCCTCAACATGAAGATTACAATGCAAGTCGGGTGTAAATATGAGACCCAGGTATTTATATTGCTTAGCCTGAGCAAGTTTGTGACCGTTAATACTGTACGGATAACTAAGAATGTTTTTTTTTCTAGAAATGGACATAAAAACAGTTTTTGTTGGGTTAAGCTGCATTTGCCACTGATAACACCAGTTTTTAATTCTCTCTAAGTTAAGATTAAGTTCGGCCTGATTGCTCGGTGACTGTACATTTTTGTATAGTATGCAATCGTCAGCAAACATTCTTATTTTGGCAGTAATATTTTTTGGCAGATCGTTTATAAACACCAGGAACAAGAGGGGCCCCAAGACACTACCCTGGGGCACCCCAGGATACCACAGGTGATAAACCAGATTGGTGGTGCCCTGGTTGGACATATTGTTCTCGGTGCGCAAGATAGGAACTGAACCACCAGTTATTTGGAGTATTGAGAGACACGACTAGCACGCAGTGGGCTTAACCCCCGTAGATGGCCGCCATAAAAATCTGATCTTTTTCGAAAGCAAACGTTTTGAATGTGCACGGTGACTGGCACTTTCAGAAATATTTGCATGACATAGATATATACTGATTGAACTTCCATTGTGGCATGTGCAACGCAGTTTTAAACTAGGTATAGCATTGGCGGCAGCATGGTTTTGAGCTGCTCTGCGCGACGTCACGAAAAAGATTCTCACTCATTGCGCAAAAGTCTGATAGGAGATGAATGAAAAAAAAAGCACTTCTTGCCGTGTGTTAGGCTGAGGTTAACATATCCTCGTGAAAATGAAAGCGAAAATCCGCCACTGCGTTTCCAATAACCCAGTGAAAATTTATGTGATGTAAAACCCGACAACTTAATAATATATGATATAATCTGGCACAGCTACCTTGCTGCATTAATATTGCTCTTTAGGCCTGATACACAAATTTTTAATGCGCATTGTCACTTAATAGGGATCAAGCCGTAAAATACAAAGTAGATAAGAAACCAATACCTCCGCTGTTTTTCCACGTATCAGGTATTCGATATTATGAGTTATAGCCGTCGTGAAGCGTATATGCAGATTCGGCAATGATACAACATGCTTATAGCTCATGCGTAGTCGTATATATCACCCGGAGATCATGCACTTTTATTTTTCTGCACGCTGCGCATACGCTCAGCTGTACCCATTCGCAGATGATCGCGTCAAATGCATTTTTACCTTGACTAAATTGTGAGATCGTAAAGTTTCATCGACAAACGGCTACTGCAACCAGCCCACACCGAATACTACATTCTAAGGCAAAAGGGTGTTAAAGGGTGTGTGGTTCGTCCTTTTGAGGACTAATGGGGCTGCCACAACCATTATTTCCTTTAAAGACTAACGACACCGGGTCTAACAGTTAGTCCCCACAGACTAGTTAAAGGGACTAACACTTAGTATCCACATTTACAGCTAAGTGATTAACCGTTAGTTCCACAATTTACCTCAAATGACTAACATTTAGACCTTATAGGGCAACTGTTAATCCCCAGATTTACACCTTACCGGGCAATCGTTAGTCCTCATAGTTGCTCCTCGCCGGAAGGACGGTTGATCCACTCAAATACTCTAATCGGATTAACTTTTTATCTGCAGCTCAAGCATTTTTTTTCGTTTGGTTTCCATCATGCCTAATAATTTTTCGCCTGTTTTTCTGCGCAGTGAGCAACCAATAGCGCAGAAAAGAACACGCGAAAAAGCAATTAGCCACCTATGTGTAACTGCTTTCGCAGTCAAGGCCACAACGAAAGACAAAGGTGAGACATCGAAATCTTTTATTTTTCTACATACACATGAAGTTTCTCCATTCTTTTAGGTGAATTCATGGTGAAGTGTACAAGTCCAGTCACGTTGCCACATCTTGTTCACTCCTTGAGCAGCACCTGCGATGGAAGCGATAGATTACAGGCATTGCAGATGCCAGCGTACGCAGCCTCCTGCCTGTTGCGTTCCCCCGGCTGTATGTGCAATAAGATAGTAAAACTAGTTAGACATGCGTGACAGAAGATGAAGATGCAGGCACATGACACGTACGACAAGTACGTGCAAGTTAATATAAAACACGCGTGTAAAATATAAGACACCGATAACTTTACCTTCACATCTCGCACAGTCCTTCTGAAGCTGCTCAGACGAAAGAAATGGGTGACAGGAATCGCAGATGTCAGCGCACACAGCCTTCAGCACGGTGTGTGCCCACGGCTGCACAATAAGTATGTAAAATAGTCAGTCACACGTAACAGAGGATGAATACGTATGCATATGAGAAATACTTGCAAGGTGAAATAAAAACATATGGGAGATATGACATGCTAATAATTTCACCATGATGTCACACATCGTCAGACTCATTTCGATCCCCGTAGCGCAACAGCTTAGGAGTGGCGGCCGCAGCCACAACTCCACAAATCATCGTGCTGCACAGAAGTCGGCGAGTCCTAAGCGACCGACGTCGTTCAGCTCGAGCAAGCGAACGCGAGACCAAACACGGCGCTGCACGCGGAGTGCCTGCCGCCAGCGAACTTCGAACAGGAGAGCGAGCGTACGCTTGGCCACCGCCACAAACAGCGCCGAGCTGGTATGGAGCTAGCGCCGAAGAAATGGATGGTAATGCGGCCCTTTTCCACAAACTCGAGCGAGTGCAGCGCGCAAGTCCGAGTCCACTGCCGCGGCCAACAGATGACGCCGAGCTGCTTGCGACCGACTGACGAGAAAGCCAACTGTAAAGGCGACCAATTTTCAGTGAGTTCCAACGCTAGTAAAAGCCCCGCCATTTCGTGCTGGTGCACTTACAGCGCGCGACATACTACAACCAAGCTCTTTACGAGAACCTGCAACGTGTTTTCGACGGCTCCCAACACAGCGACGAGGTCTCAGCCCATTATCGTCAGCCCGGAGCTCATCGCGGCGGCGAGGACAGGCGAGCACTCGATGAGCGAGCGTACGGGAGGCCGACGGCAATGGCGGTCAATTTCCAGGCGGTCGCAAAGCACAGGCGAACTGCAGACACCAAAGCTGACCTTCGCGATGCATTTTGTGCGTGCGATATACAACACGACCAAGCCCCTTGCCGGCAAGCGCGATCCGTATCGCACACGTGGTAAGTAGAATAGAATAAAGAATGATAACCTACTTGCCTTAGAATCCAGCGCTGTTTTCTGCCCTGAGTAGGACTGAAGTATATATCCGATAGGCCTGTTGTCTTCTCGGCCGCCGTATTGGCCTTCCCAACTGTTGCTATCGTGTGTTGGTCGTGACTATCTAGAAGCCAGAGATATACAGCGCGGCGTGGTGACGTGTCGAAACTTGCAGCAAACTTCATGGGTGCAGCAAAACGCAAAAGCAGCAGCCCACACTCATCAAAGCGTACACACAAGCACCACGTCGTAATTCTTAGATTGTCGAATCCAGGCGGCCGTGGTCGAGCACTCCGAGCGCGACGCAACGCGACCCGTCGCCAGCAAAACACGGGGAAAGACTGAGCCAGGAGAGGAGGGGGATGGCTAGTGACCTTGGCAACGCTTTGCGCGCTGCCTGCATTTCCCGGGGGATAGGCACTGCGCCGTGCTCCCGACTGGGTTGCAGAAATTAGGCGCCTTTGCTCATTTTCTAACCACTACCACCACCACCAATCCCCGGGCGGTTCATGCCTTTGGAGCGTGTTTGGAGACTGGTTTGCACGCAGCACGCTACCGTCTGTGGTTCCTCCTCAACGGTCTATCCGTTCGTCGCGCGCGCCTATTGGGCTCCGTTACCCCCTTTCGGGTAGTTTTGCCTTAGAGTGTAGTGTTTTCGCAAACAGGACGCATCGCGTTTTTCACTCTGCACAATACTCCCAGTTTCATCGTCCGTATAGGTGAAGTGGTATTGTTGATACCTTTCAACGCACACTACACGCCACAGTCAACACCACAGATTTTGGAAGACGATGGCGCTGTTCCTCGCACAGGCCGCCACGTGTCTTCGCTTCTTCGAGATAAACAGCCAGCCAGCGTGGCAAATATTTTATCACGCACTTTACCGCACACCTTGATAATCTCTGACACATATTACTGTTAATGTTGCCACTGCGAGGTGAAGACTAAAGTTCTCAAAAAGTAAAAAAAAAAACTTGCCCCAAGCAACGAGTGACTGCATGCTACAACATACTCGCCAAAGTGTGGTTTTTGCTGAGCGAGTACCGCGCCAAGGATGACACCACTATAATGCATATGTATTTCTATAGGCGCGTTGGAATCATATTGGCTAGGAATTGGAGGAGACGTGAGGAGTAGCTGGAGCATTGTAAATGACTCATCACAATCGGCATTTCAAGCTGAGAGGTCGTTGGGGCCGGCGAGAAGCTGCGTTAAGAGGGATGTAATGGAGGTGCAATTGCAGATGAAGCGCCGAAAATATTAACACAGCCCAATAAAGCTTCGGAGTTAATTTAAAGTGATTGGTTCGGAATATTCGGCAAGCGCTCGAATTTTGGCTTGATCTGGCGAAATTCCCTCTGTGGAGACGACGTAGCCTAGGATGGTAAGCTGACTGGCTCCAAAATGATATTTCATTAGGTTGAACTGGAAGCCGGCGTTAGTGAGGCACTCGAGAACTTGTTCAAGGCGAGCGATATGAGATGACAAATCCGCAGAAAAAACCACTATGACATCTAAGCAGCATAAACAGGTCTGCTATTCCAGGCCTTTGAAAATGGTGTCCATCATCCTCTCGGAGGTTGCAGGTGCGTTGCAAAGGCTGAAAGGGATTACGTTAAACTTTTATAAACCATCAGGATGACGAACGCTCTTTTTGGACGGTCGGCTTCAGCCATGGGCACTTGCCAGTAGCCTGAGCACAGATCCAGCGATGAGAAATATTTGGCTCCTTGAAGACAGCCCAGGGCGTCGTTGATGCAGGGTAGGGGATAAATATCCTTCCCCGTATTCTCGTTCAGGAAGCAGTAGTAAACGCAAAATATTATTGAACCGTCTTTTTTCCGCACCAACGTGACAGGAGACGCCCCGGAATCGTTCGACTCGTGAATCACGCCACGTTGCAGTAGGTCATCTCCGTTGTCGCTAGTAATGTGGCGTTCAGCCTGCGATACACTGAAGGAACACTGTCGCGTTAAAGCATTATGACCGTTGTCAATACTATGAACCCCTGCAGACGTGTGCCCCAATAATGGCTGGCCAACGTAGAAAGAGGCATGAAAGCGTTTAAGCAGTTGAACAACCTTTGTGCGCTAAACTGGCGTAAGCGCATTATTGATGCTACGCAGGAGGATGTCTTGGACAGGGGAGGTGGTAGCCGCGGCGGAAGTTACGGCATTTATCGTCAACGGTGTCTTATCACACGTTGATTCCAAAGGGTGGATGTCATCAAAACTGTCTAAATTCCGAACACATTCGCCACGTAACAGCTGCCGAGCAAGGCAAGAAGTTACACGCGTAGACCTCACCGGCATCATTCACAAGGATAATTACGACAAACGGGAGTATTAGGTTCCATCGACGTGCAGTCTTCAGACGGTGCAAACAGGGTGATAAAATCACAAACAGAGTCAGAGGAAATGGACACCAGGCTGGCAGAGAACATAGCAATGATAGCGTCAGCAGCGACAACCAATTTAGGCACCGGGATGGGGACGTCGACGACTGTGGTATTGAAAGAGGACAAAGTGAGTCGAGCTCCAGCGCAGTCAATAACCGCATCATGTGTAGAAAGGAAGTCCCAACCGAGGATTACCTTAGGGACGCATGTGATAGAACAACGAATTCTACAACGTAGAATGCGTTATTTTTAAAAAGACGTGCCATGCACGCCACTACAGGCTTAACGTGCTGCGAGCTTTCTGTCCGTAGTGAAAGATCAGAAACGAATATTGTCACTTTCTGCAGTTTGCGGCACAAACGTTCACTTAAAAAAACGGCAGCTCCTGTGTCGACAAGAGCGTTCGTCGCGATACCACCAATAATAACCGTGATCTAGTTTGATGAGACATTGAAATTTTTGACGAGGGTGCAGTTAGTGCCTCAGGAACTGTGGTTCTCAGTTCTCCTCCTGCGTGGGGTTGGTACGACGGAGCATAGAAGAAATAGAGCGCGGCGCCGGAGAGGTGGACATCGACGTGAAGGGGAAATGGCACGGCGTGAATAAGCGCCTGATGAGTTGGCGGAAACAGGGTGTGCTGGCTGCGGCGGCATGTAGTAGAGGTCGGGGATGTAATCGTTGGCATAAAGACTGCGCTGACGACGACAGTGACACACAACATGCGCAGGAATGCCATGGGCGTAGCAGATGGGCCTGTTGTCTGGAGTGTGCCAAGAGATGTGAGGTGGTCCGGGAGGCAAGAGTGGTTGCACGAGAACAGGGCGTACTGGGTGAACAGAGCGTGGTGGTGAGTAGAATTTCGTGACTGGGGCGGATGGTGTTGGTGTCGGTCGAGCATAGAAACGGGTAACGGCCTCAGCATAGGTAAGAGGCGCCGCAAGCGGCGTTGGTGGTACAGGAGGTGGAACCGCCTCAGCAACTTGAGCCTGAATGACACGATGGAGCGAGTGCTCCAGTGCCGTGTGCCTCTCGGTGACAGATGGGCCAACAGAGAACTGACGAGCATTTTCCTCACGGATGTATTGAGTAATTTGTGGCAGCAAGGTGGAATATTCAGCGCCAGCGCTCCTAACTTCCAAAGATGAGAGTTCCACTGTGGGCATTCCATCGCGACGGGCTGAAAAGTGCTCTTTGCGCAGCTCATCAAAGCTTTGGCACAGCTTAATGACTTGCGCTACTGTCTAAGGGCACTTGGCTACGAGCATAAGAAATGCATCGTCATCTATGCCTTTTAGTATGTGCCTTATTTAGTAAGACTCCACCATAGATGCATTCACGCGCTTACACACATCGATAACGTCCTCAATATAACTCGTAAATGTCTCGTCGTTCAATTGGGCTCTGCCACGGAGGCGATGTTCAGCGCGAAGCTTGCGAAAGCCAGGCCGACCGAAGAACGAAGCGATGATTTGCTTGAATGCCGACCAGGTGGTGAGTTCAGTTCATGGTTGTAGTACCATAGCTTCGCCAAACGAGTCAGGTAAAAGCTTGCGGGCGCCAACTTAGCAAGGTGATCGCATTTGTTGGGACTGCTAACATGCAGAACATTGGAGGGTCATGCTGACAAAACGTCCCAGCACACATGACCGTAAGTGGTCCTTGGGAAGGAGCGGCGTCCTCGGCTATTTCGGGGGCAGATGGTAAAGTCCGGTTGCGGAGCTCCAGCACAAAAAGGGGAACGACGCAGCAGCGCTTTACCAAATGTGACAAGCGTGTTCCTCGGAGAAGTTTCAGCAAGAAACTCGCCAGGGCAAGGCAGACAGCGGCAGCACAGAAAACAGAAGGCCGAAGAAAGGAAGAAAGGAAGGAAGGAAGGAAGAAAGGAAGGAAAGAAGGAAGGAAGGAAGGATGAAAGGAAGGAAAGAAGGAAGGAAGATAGGAAGGATGGAAGGAAGAAAGGAATGATGGAAGGAAGAAAGAAAGGAAAGAAGGAAAGAAGGAAGGAAAGAAGGAAGGAAGGAAAGAAGGAATGAAAAGGAAGGAAGAAAGGGTGGAAGGAAGGAAGCAAGGAAGGACGGAACGAAGGAAGGATGGAAGGAAGGAAGGATGGAAGGAAGGAAGGAAGCACGGATGGATGGACGGAAGTAAGGAAGGAAGGAAAGAAGGAAGAAAGGAAGGAAGGAAGGAAGGAAGGAAGGAAGGAAGGAAGTGCCTAGAAACTGTGGCACACACCCGTGCTAGGGGATTGGCCAAGAACCGGGTAGTTGTGACTAAATACTCTTAATTTGTTAGCTGACGGTTTTCACACTATAGAAAAAGGCAAAAGTAAATTAGAAATATACAAGAGCGCAACACAAACGTCGTCGTCCTTTCTCTCGCTGGCACAGAGCCGGCACCGATGTGCACCGGTACAATACATATATAAGAGCCTACGAGGCAAATAATTAAAGCGGTAACGTTGGCAAGATTTCAGTATGTTGTAACATGTAAAATAACTTCGTAACGATTTCATTCTCCAGAAAGAACATACTTGAGTGATTACTATAGCCATGGAAAGCTACGCCTTACTTGTTGGTTTCCCCAGCGTGCAGCCCAGAGAGACCACTGTGGAAAGAGGGGGGAGAGGGGCTCAGCACCCCCACAACTTTTCTCAGTGGGGGCGCTCGCAAGTCCCTGCCCCCCCCCCCCCCCCTGGCTGATACGCGTATGATACTACATGTGCGACGTGTGCGGTTCGATTAGAAGTCGTGTGCCAGCCTCAACATGGAATATAACTTTTCTACAACAGGGAACTGCTCTATGTAGGATGACTTAATTTCACCTTTTCAATTACAAATATTTTCATCAATGACTGTCGAGTCATTCGGATGCCGTTCATAATTGAATTCAGTTCATGCAAGCCTAACAGGTTTATAGCCACACATTTCTACTCAATATTTATTGCATAGCATAAATTACTGGTGTATATATTTCCTCTGCGTTTTAAAATGGACCAAAGCTCTATCTCATAGCGCTATCGTTTTCCTTAAGCGAGGGCTATTGGATCGCCCTTTTGTGCGAGACTTCACGTGAGGATACTATCACTCGACGCTAATTGGCAGACACGTTCTCCGAAGTATTCATTTCTGTATGATGTCTGTGAGAATCTGCTTCTCTGCTGCAGGAATGTGCTTACAGTGAAATAGATCTGTTCGAAATACTCAAATAGTTTATCACAGTTCTAAGTTTGCACTTCCTTGGTGGCCTCGAAGAAATCAGCTAGATTTTTTGGGAGAGCTAACAGTGATATCGGTGAGCGCGATGTTTATCTGAGGTGTATATAACAAGCCAAAACACTGAGAAAATCTTTTTAGAGTGCTTACACGATTGAGCTTTCAGCATGCGATCTGTCTCTTTCGCCCTGTGCCTGTTGGTTGCGACACTAGCGGCTGCTTCCCAAGGCGGTGAGTGACACCCATCATGCCCTAGAGGCCATGGTTTAGATGCTTAAGGTCGTCTGGCATTGCACCGTATGCAATGATGTAGCAGAATATTGTATCACGGAGAGCATGAGAAGAGCGTAGTGAACGCACGGCCACAATACGCAAGGAGTTGTCGCGTATACGTCAGCCGCCACATCTATTTGTGAAGTAGCGAGAACGAGCATTAGGCTGGTATGCACTGCCACAAACTATATCGTTTTTATGTATTTATTTTATTTATAGATACTGCAATTTTTCTACAAGTTCTTGGCAGCGTGGCACATGACACGTCAACTCAACACAAAACTAATGCGCTTTCAAAAAAAAGTTAAAAAAGAGACAAGCGACGTTATTCTAACAAATTCCAAATCAAGCAGAAAATACCTTTAGCATAAGTAAAAATAGAAAAAAAGCACACGAAACATCTCACCTAGACAAGAGAACTGATTACTATTGAAGTTGCGACTCAAATAGTGACAGTGAGTCTTGCGTAACAGTTCTATCAGGCAGTTTCTTACAATGGACAATCATTCTTGGTAAGAAAGAGTACTTGTAATAGTTGACACCTGTAGTGAATGAAATAACGGCTAGTGAGTGTGTGCCTGATAGCGTAATCCTTCGTATATGCAAGATGTGACGTATCTATCTTGTACTGACCTTTTATCAATTAACAAAAAAGACGTTTAGACGATTACTTATAACAGGTAGGCCGCTTTGAGATACGGGGTTAGTGACTGATGTGCGGCCATACGTATTGTAGATGAATCTAACAGCTTTTTTCTGTAAGCTTTCTAATTTTTCTTTGTTGGTTTTAGTGAACAGATCCCATAAAATGATGGCGTACTTTAAAACAGGACGGACAATTGTTTTACACGCCAACAAACATACTGCTGGTGTGGACAATTTTAATACACGCCTTTAGAACAACTTACTCCTGCAACTTGCAGGAGAAGGAGTAAGTGCTCGGAAAGTTTCCTAGCACTTTGTCAAGGTGTTTTGACCTCGAGGGATCACTCGGTATGTGAGGCCTAAGTACTTATATTGAGTGACATCTGATAAGGAAAGGACATCCATGCCATGCAATAGATTAGTGGTTTCTTTTTAATGTCACCCGCGTGTACACATTTTTTTCTTAATGCAAACTTGCCATTGCTTACACCAATGAACTATTTTATTAAAATCTCTGTTTAAGCTAACCTGGTCTTCCTGAGCTGTTATTTCCTTACGTAGCACGCAGTCGCCCGTGTAAAGCCTGACTTTTATTAATAGGTTGCCGACAATATTATTTATATATAACAAAAAGAAAACTGGTCCCTGAACGAATCTCTGTGGGGCGCCAGACTTGACCGGAACTATATCTGACACTGTTCCATCCACATCTACGAACTGACGGTGTCCAGTTAGGTAGGCTGCAATCCATCCTATCATTTTAACGCGATAGAGTTAGAGAGCTCGTGTCACAGAAATTACGCTGTCGGCGTCGGCCCCGTTGGCTGTGAACGAAAAATTGTCCGTGAGCGAAAAAGCTCGTTAGAGAGATCGCCGCGGGAGGCCGCTACTTGCCCATGCGTGTACACGCGATCACACTTAGAAGTGGCGCATTCGAAGAAAAAAGAAGAAAAAAATTGCTAAAGCTCTCGAGGTGTGGATGACGCAGTTTTCCGGCCACCCCTCCCTGCTTAGCTTCCAGCGCTTTCGTCGGGACGAGAGAAGAGAGAATGCAATTGCACCAGGCCAGAAACGTTTGTAACTCCACTTGTAAAGAACGGATTCTTAAAATTTTTGCGGCGTTGAATTTGAGAGGCAATAAGCCCTCCTACTGAACGCATTCCTTGGTTACTTGAAAATATGTTTTAGGACCCCTGTAACGCATTTCGTTCGACAGGTGTCTCGACGAAAACGAGCCTACTCGGCGACTTTTAAGCGCATTTGGGAGGCCTCAAACTACGTCGAAAAAGGCCGGCATAGTGCAGCCATCGCCGCTAAAAACACGCACTAACTTTCAAAGAGCTCTAAAAATGAACAACTATGTCCATCTAGCGCAAAAAATATCATGCTTTTCCAGAGGCGTTGATCAAGCAAAAAGCAAACGCTAGGTAATGTGCTGCTGTCTGTGAGGCATTGTGATACTCCTTATGGCCTCTGAGATAGCGAGCGCGCGGCTTGTATCTTCGAGGCCATGCGCCTCTTGCTTTACATAATAACATGTATGTACTATTCGCGCGCGTGCACGCTGGTACGATCTACTGCTTGCGCGTGTGCGTGTGTGTGCGCGTGCGCGTGCGCGTGTGTGTGTATGTTACACAACATGATATTAAGTATGCACTTAGCGGTAGAATGGCGCACTAGGGGCCGGATTGATGATTGATTGATTGATTTGTGGGGTTTAACGTCCCAAAACCACCATATGATTATGATTTGATTTGATTGATATGTGGGGTTTAACGTCCCAAAACCACTATATGATTATGAGAGACGCCGTAGTGGAGGGCTCCGGAAATTTAGACCACCTGGGGTTCTTTAACGTGCACCCAAATCTGAGCACACGGGCCTACAACATTTCCGCCTCCATCGGAAATGCAGCCGCCGCAGCCGGGATTCGAACCCGCGCCCTGCGGGTCAGCAGCCGAGTACCTTAGCCACTAGACCACCGCGGCGGGGCATATGATTATGAGAGACGCCGTAGTGGAGGGCTCCGGAAATTTCGGGCCGGATTTCACTATTGCGTTCAACTTTTAAAGGCGAAGTTTCAGGGTTCCACAATTTTTGTCATTTTTTAACACATCGTGCAGCACATGAAGAAGTTTCACATGAGAGACCTTATCGAATGCTTTGCTAAAATCCATCAATATAGCATTTGTTTGTTTACCCTTGTTTGTAGTGCTAGTGAATGTATGTATGATCTTAACGAGCTGCGTGATTGTCAAGCGGCCATTGCTAAAACCATGCTGCATATCTGTTTGCACTTTTTGTTCATCGAAAAAGCCAATCATATGTTTACAAAGAGTATCAAGGCATGTTTGTTTTCAACAAGATAATCTCATATTTGCTTTGTTTGCCTTACATTAACATTTGAAGTGCGTGATAAACTGATAGATAAAGCAACGGCCACAACTCGCGTAAGCTATTGAGAAAAAAAAAGTTCAAGCCAGCTGATAATCTACGTTCGGCGAGATTTCGGCAGCGTACATGACTACTCAGGAAGGCCGCAACATTGATAATTTGAGCATATATCTCAGAAGCGGTCCCGAATAATCCCGAATACAAAGTTATGCAATCTACTGGATACAAATCTAAGGCGAATGCCAGTGTTCTCAGATAACCGTGCACGTAAAGAACCCCAGGTGGTCGAAATTTCTGGAGTCCCCCACTACAGTGTTTTTCAGAATCATATAATGGTTTTGGGACGTTAAACCGCACATATGAATCAAGGCAAATGCCAGTGTTAGTTAAGAACATACAGACTACAGAACGAAGGATGGCCACTTGATATATTCGAGATAGACTGCAACCGCTGTGGATGGTGCGGACATGTTTTTCTGGTGAAGAAGCATATCAGGCGTTTTCAGTAATGTACGCACCTGCATAGTTCACACAAGGTGTTCGAAAATGTGGAATATTACCTTGCTTCAAGTGACATTTATCGAAAAATTACATCACTGGCCAGGGGGCAGCCATATTTGACTGGGGGCTTCGGTTCATGTGGATCTAATGGCCGCGGTAGTGTCCAGTTAGTCCTCATCAGATGGTTACAAGCGGTGTTCTTTCGCCATCACCTGTGTGGTAATCGAACGCGCCGGTCGACGCTCGCTGCTCCAACAGGTGATGACTAGGAACCTGACTATGTATAGGTGCTTTGAACGTAGTGCGAGAGTTGAAAAATTTGCTTTTTAATGAATAGGCTAAACAAGTCTGTTGACAACTATGCATTCACAGTGTTTGAAAATTTGGATATATTGTTACGGATGTGATGGGTTTATTCACACTGAAAAAAAAAATGTCAGTGCTCTACCGTCACTGCCGAATCACCATTGCACGAGAGCGTCCGATGTCTTCGTCTTCCTCGCTCTTTCAATCCGCGGTACATTTCCCTCCGGGCCAGACGAAGCTCACCGAGCGAGTAGAAGCGATCGGTTGTTGTAAGGCTTCAATCAGGCAATGTGCACAATTTGCGTCTTGCGCGAACGCCGGTTCTGAGCTGTCACTTTCGCAACAGCGTAAGTGATGTCACTTAGGCACTGAGTAATGACGAATGGTCCTGAGTACTTAGAAAGAAACTTCTGGCAAAGTCTCTTCTTTCGAACGGGCGTCCACAGCCAGACCAAATCACTTGTAGCGAATGTCACGGGCGGGTGTTTTGCATCGTAACGGCCTTTCGTGCGAGCGTGGGCGGAAAGAGTTTGGAGCCGAGCAAGTCGGCGAGCTTCTTCGGTGCGACACAAAATCTGCGCGACACTGGCGTTTTCGTTCGTCGAAAAAGGAAGTATGGTGTCAAGGAAACTTTGGGGATAACGAGCATAGAGAAGAAAGAAAGGCGTATAACCCGTGACTTCGTGTTTCGCGGTATCAAAGGCGTATGTAACAAAAGGTAATACGGCATTCCAGTTCTTGTGGTTTACTACGACGTACATTGAAAGCGTGTTGATGATGGTACGATTTGTGCGCTCAGTGAGGCCGTTGGTCTGAGGGTGGTATGGCGTGGAATGGCGATACTGACACCCACAAAGCCGTAGCAACTCTTCAACAACGTCAGCGGTAAACTGTCGGCCACGATCACTTATCACCACACGAGGGGCCTCGTGACGAAGTATGATCGAGTGTAAAAGAAACCATGACACATCAGATGATGTCGCTGAAGCAACCGTCATCGTTTCAGTATACCGTGTCAGGTAATCTACGCACACAATAATCCAGTGGCGGCCGGTGGTAGACTTGGGGAAAGGGCCCAGTAAATCTATGCCAACTTTTTCGAATGGTGATGTCGGTGGCTTAACCGGCTGCAGTGGGCCGGCCAATGGTCAGGTAGGTGTTTGTGGCGTTGGCAGACATTACAACTTGCGACGTAGTGCTTGGTGGTCTTCCAGAGTCGAGGCCAGTAAAAACGTTGTCGGATACGGTGAAGCGTTCGGGCAAATCCAAGGTGCCCAGACGTGATGTCATCGTGCATGGCTTGGAATACCACAAGACGCAGGCATTCTGGCACGACGAGGAGTAGTGGCTGGAGTGATTCTTGCGATATAGTAGAGCGTCATGAATCACGAATGGCGTGGTGCGTTTAGAGCTACGAGCCACATCAATCACTGGTTTCAGCGAAGGGTCACGCTGTTGCTCGTGACGGAAGACGTCCAAATTTGGGAAGTTGGATGACATTGCAGCCAGGTATTTGTCAAAATCATCATCATCAGCATCTACAGTCGGAGATGGAAGACGAGATAAGCAGTCGGCATCTGCGTGACATCGACCGCTCTTGTAGGTCAGAAAATAATTATATTCTTGAAGCCGTAAGGCCCAGCGAGCCAACCGACCAGCTGGGTCACGTAGTCCGACAAGCCAACAAAGCAGTTCAAGATCTGTGACGATCTTGAACTGCTGGCCATACAAATAAGGTCTGAACTTTTGGACGGCGAAAACAACTGCAAGACATTCCAGTTCGGTGACCGTATAGTTCCTCTCCGCCTTAGTCAAAGTACGACATGCATACGACACAACGTGCTGGTGGCTGTCGTGATATTGAACTAACACGGCACCAACACCGATACCACTAGCATCTGTATGCAGTTCCGTGAGTGCCTCCGAGTCGAGATGGCGCAAGAGGGGCCCGGAAGTAAGCAAACATTTCAGCGGCTCGAAAGCAGCCTCACACTCAACGGTCCATGGTAATGGGGCGTTTTTGCGGAGCAACTCCGTCAGGGGATGAGCCAGCTAGGTGAAGTCTGATAAACTAACGAAAATAAGAACACAGGCCCACGAAGCTACGGAGATCCTTCACAGACGTCGGTTGCTTGAAGTCTCGGACAGCACTGATTTTGTGCGTGTCTGGTCGTATACCGTCCCTGTCGACTAGATATCCAAGCACAAGGGCTTGACGCTCACCAAAATGACACTTCTTTGCGTTTAAAACGAGACCAGCTTGTTTGACGCAATCTAGAACAACGCTAAGCCGATGATTGTGCTCGTGGAATATCTTGCCAAAAATAATTACATCATCGAGATAAAACATACATATCTCCTCCCATTTGAGGCCGCGAAGAATGGAGTCCATGAATCGCTCGCAGGTAGCTGGGGCATTGCATAAGCCAAACGGCATAAGGTTGAATTCAAATAACCCATCAGGCGTGACAAAAGCAGTCTTCTCTTTGTCAGACGGATGCATTGGTATTTGCCAGTATACAGACCTTAGTTCGGCGGACGAAAAGTATGCGGCCGAGTGCAGACAATCAACAGCATCGTCGATGCGTGGTAGTGGATACACATCTTTCTTTGTGACGGCGTTGAGACGGCGTTATTCTACACAAAATCGCCAAGAGTTGTCTTTCTTTTTTACCAATATAACAGGAGCTGTCCAGGGACTACTTGATTCTTGAATAACGCCTTACTGCAGCATGTCGTTGACCTGATCGGCGATCACTTGCCTCTCTGACAGGGATACGCGATAGGGTTTCTGGCGTATCGGTGTAGCATCTCCCGTGTTGATGCGGTGGTGCATACAGGATTCGGGCAACATGGAACAACGCTTGTTTTGAGCGAAATCAAAGACTTCCGCGTAGCCTCCTCAAACACATTCTGCTCGTAAGAAGGCAACGACTTATTGATCATACGTTTAATCTCGGCTGAGTAGTTGGGCGCAGTCTGACAGATGGCTGGAGACTCTGAGACCATTCTGACGTCAATTGTGGCCTGCTTCTCGAACGTCCCCAGTTTGAATCCGGCTGGTAGAACAACAGGCTCTGAGGCTGCGTTGAGCGCCCACAAGCAAGCATGTACGTCGATGGCTGTAAGGTCAGACCGTGGGACCAGCACAATTTTCTTGATGGCGTTTGCATGATCAGGCTCCACAAGTCCAGTGTAGGGTCCTGAGTGGACATGAGAAGAGCATACGGGTACAAACACTGCTGTCCGACCAGGGATCGTCACATCTTCAGACAACGAAAGAGCATCGATGGGCAGAGTCGGAAAATCATCAACTATTGCAGCGGGCAACGTACTTTGTAGAAGAATCTCTCCAGTTCCACAGTCAAGCGTAGCACCGCATTTACGAAGGAGGTCTATCCCTAAAATGACGTCATGAGTTGCGCGAGCCAGTACAGTGAATTCAACTCGGAAAGTTTGTCCACCAATCATGAGTACAACTGAACAAATACCAACAGAGCATAACGCTTCGCCTCCAACTCCACGAAAAGTTTCTTTACAATTCCACGCGAACAAAACTTTGTGCCCCAAGAAACGATGTTTGAAACGAAGGCTCATAACTGAAACAGCAGCACCAGTGTCTACAAGAGCAAGAGTATCTACACCGTGTATACACACTCGCACTTTGTTCATCAACATCACAGCAGAAGGAGGAATCGGCGAAACTGACCGTCCCACGACCGCACCTCCATCGGTCGCACCAGTTAGTTTCCCAGCTGATGCGGGGAAGGTGACCGACGACGCGGAGACGGTGACCGGCGGGACCGTCTCGGAGGTGGCTTCAGGGTTCGCTCGGAGGCGGGGGACTCGCTGCGAATTTCGTTAGGCCTTTGCTGTCGGGGACGGTGGTCGGCCGGGTGAGAGGTCCAGGTTTCGTGCATACGAGGCGAGTGTGTCGAAAAACGTGGCGGCACAGGCGTTTCATACATACGAGCCGGATACGTTGAAAAACGTGGCGGTGCAGGCGGCCGTCTGGGACAGAAGCGCAAAATATGCCCTGGGAGACTACATGTGTAACAAACGGGAACTTGTCGGCTTACATTAGCAGGAGCAGAGGTGGCAGAAGTACGTGGAGACGGGCCGTGCTCCTCAGGAACATTTTGTGATGACGCGTAGTAATCTTCTGGTAGAGGCCTGGTTGACGACGGTCGGAGGTCCGCAGCGGCACGTCGAGATGATGACATCCGGTGGTGGCCACAACCCGTCGGGGAAAACAAAAGCCGTGGGGTAAAATCTGCAGTTTCTGTGCGTGGTTGGTTTTCGAGGTGGCGCTCTCGCATCCAGTAGGGAGGTGGTTCGGGGCACGTGGCGAACGAGCATTGGTGGTGAACGTCACCTGCTGGATGTCGTACGAGCTCTTCTCGAACTACCCGACGTACGAGGAAGGGAATGTCTTCGCAGGTGGCGACATCCATACTTGTGACAGTGGGAACATTGTCCAAGCACCTGAACTTCGATAGAATTCTCCGGGTCTTCAACGCCTTGAATGCGCGACATTGCTGCCTGAAAATCAAAGGAGTGTTCAAGTTTTCTTTTGTTATCAAAAAATTGTACACGTCCTCGGTGATGCCTTTTAACAAATGACCAACTTTTTTTCGTCAGACATAATTGCGTTGACAATCCCGCAAATCTTCAATACTTCTTCAATGTAGGTTGTGCACATCTCGCCGGGGAACTGACCCCTACGTGACAGCGTTTGCTCAGCTTTCTTTTTCATGGAACTCGTGTCCCCAAAGCAGGTCTTCAGTTCCTTAACAAATATATCCCAAGTGGGGAGGACATGTTCATGGTTCTCAAACCAAAGCAAGGCTGTCCTGGCTAGGAAGACTACTACGTTCACGAGCTTCGCCGGTGCGCCCCATTCGTAGTAGCGGCTCACTCTGTCGAAGTGTTTTAGCCAAGCGTCCACGTCTTCATCAGTTTTACCTGAGAAAATTCGTGGCTCGGGTGCCCAGTAGTCTGGTTGTCGAGGTCGACGGCCACCTTGTGCCATGTCGGTGGCACTGGTGGATGCAGCAGCGTAGTGCGTCAATGAGATTGCTGTGTCGTCGTTCATGCTGATATTGTCCAGGGGTAGGCCAGCTAAGCGTCTGCTTCTTCGAAGAACTTATGCTGCGGGGTACAGGATGGCAAGTCACCCAGCACCACTCCAGCAAAGCTGTTACGGATGTGATGGGTTTATTTACAATGAACAAAAAATGTCAGCGCCCTACCGTCACTGCCGAATCACCATTGCTCGAGAGCGTCTGATGTCTCCTTCTTCCTCGCTCTTTCAGTCCGCGTTACAATATATAGAATTTCTTCTCACAGAAATAAAAGCGCAATGTAAATTACCTGGATGTGTTGCTTTCCACTGACTATGTTTTTTAGATGAGCTCATGAAGCACGACCAAAAATGAGTTTTTGTGGGAATGCTGGGTTAAAAAAATGGAATACCAAATAAGAAAGCTTGATTGAACTGCTTGATACCTCGCTATTGGTATTGATGTCAATAACGTACCTCTTGTGAAAGTAATATATATTTTACAAAGATTTGTCATCAGATGCGCTATCAATGACACGCAGATTTGCTCTCCACCAATTGCTTGCAACAACAAAAAGCTACTACGACGAACAAAGAAAGAAATATGACATTAGAAAGAAACTGTCATGGAATGAACACATCAGATAAGTTGTGTTGAATCGAAATATTATTACTGCTAGAATTATAAGGACGCTTTCAGCTTAGTTTTTCCACAACTCTTATGTCCCGTATACGTATATATATGTATATGTTTTTAACAGTGACAAATAGAGGTAATTGAAAGCAACTTTTTTGAAGCGTGGCACTGAAGATGCGAACCTAGGACCACTTGCACCGCAGTACGCTACCTCAGGCAATTACGACATGGGCCATCCTTTGTCCATCACACTAACGGCAGAATACAAAAGCAGGTGGCATCGGGTGAAACGCACGGTCTTCCAATTACGTAGTTTGAGAGCGTCTTTTCTTTCAAAATTTCCAATATCTATTACTCGTGCTCTTTAGTTACTACAACAAAAACAAAATGAAGCACACAGTGAAGCCAAAAAAATACGGAGAAATATGTGTTGTTTTAAGTGGAATGTGATCACTGCCTTGTACATGCAACCTTCGAATAACGCGTACGATGCTCTGCATGTACCAATTGCGCTACAGTGGCCTTTATGAGAGTACCGTTAGTGTTAGGCTAAAGTTTTAGGGTTCGGTGCTTGCCCGCAGCAAGTTATCTTGTCGTCTACTTTTGTTTTTTCACACCTAAATAATAGTGCTTTCACCACAATACACAATATTCAGCGTACTTTCGTTGACTTTATTACCTTTTGGCTTAATAATGGTGTACATCATGGATACACCGTGGTCCTTGATGAATTTCATTCTTGAGAAATACGAAGGCATTAATTATTGGTAAAAGAGAGCGAAAAAAAGTCACAGCTTTGCCGCAAGGCCGAAGCAATGAACGCGATAGCTACAAATTGGAAGGTCGTGCGCAGAATGGCAAGCAGATCAAAACGTGCTCCGCACTTCTCACGCACAAATGACGCACAAAACGTACTCACAGCTCCAGATGAACGCGAATAAGCGTCGCAATTGATACTTCGCTGTGTCTGAAAAGCGCGCCGTTTTCGCAAACGGAGACTGCGCAACGATTGCAGTTACCTTTGTGCACCCCGTAACTACAACAGAATCGTTCCTGTGCAAGCCTAACGACAACCAAGACGCGTGATCCTCCTTACCGGGAGCTAAGGACGCGAGAGAGATCGTCCACTCCACACCCCTTTTCTGCGCGGGTCAAAGTACGCGGGAGAGATGAGAGCCACAACGCGCTCAATGCGCCATCTTGCTGATTATGCTGAAAACACGATAATTCTCCCCTCCTCCCCCCACTCCGAGAAGCCCGCCAACAGCGGTAAGTGGCATCATAGTCCCTCAATACTTTTTACTGGTCCCGAAACTTCCCCGTCACTTTGGGTGTCGCAAACGTGGACCGCGGGGTGGTGCCACGAGTGTTAAAAGGGGCACGCGTGGTACTCGTCGAGGCCACTGCGGTGCCTCTCAGCTAGAATACGGCCGGGCGAGGTGTGTTGCTTTTGTGTGCGTCGTGCTTTATCGCATGTGCGCGGTGCTTTGTTCGCGTCTTGTCGTTTTCAAACGTAACGAATAGTTATCGGTTGCGTGACGAAGAATGCAGAAGACATCCTGTGCGCCGCAAGCTCGCTCCGGCAACGAAGACGCTCGTCGAGGCGACCGAACCGACGTCGTTCTGTGTTGGCTTTGTTGGTGTCGTTTTACGCATGTGTTCGGTGCTGCCTGTGTTTGTGACTGTTTTCGTAGGCGACGGACAGTTAGCAGCAGCTTCACGAACGATGCCAAAGACATGCTGTGTGCCGCACTGTTGCTCTGGCTACAAAGGAACTGTTGAAAAGGTGTCTGTTCGTGTTTCCCAGTGACACCGAAAACCGTAAGCAGTGGAAGCGGTCGATACCACGTGAATAAACCGCCACATTCTCGTTCAGCTCACCGAACGTTCGGGTATATGAAAGACATTTCTGTAACGAGGACATTATTCGTGAAGACGAATGCGTTATAGAAGGTACCATTGTTAGTTTTCCGCGCCGAAGAGCGAAGCTGAGGGCCAGCGCAATTTCGCGAATATTTGAAGGTCTCCCGACTTACCTGTCAAAAAAAAAAAAAAGATGACACCTCGGCAGTTGCTACACAGGCAGCTGGTGAAGCGGCCTCGGGAGCTCTTCGCAGGATTCTAGTGGGGCAAATGATGCGCAGAGGGCCCGCATGAACGTCCCCGACAATACGTACGTGCGTGTGAGTAATGGCAATGTTGATTGATATGTGGGGTTTAACGTCCCAGAACCACCATAAGATTATAAGAGACGCCGTAGTGACAGGCTCCGGAAACTTCGACCACTTGGGATTCTTTAACGTGAACCCGGAAACGCAGCCGCCACAGCCGGGATTCGATCCCGCGACCTGCGGGTCAGCAGCCGAGTACCTGAATCACTAGACTACCGCGGTGCGGCATTGGCAATGTTGGTTGCAGTTCTTGCGCTAACGTCAGCTACAGCCTCGAGCTAAATAAAAAAATTGCCCGCAGCTTCCCTCGGGGGAACACTGAGGAGGATGCGGAGCATATAATTGGTTAACGGGGTGTTAAAGTGCGACTTACTTGGGTCGATGGCTAAATTGGTTAACGTGGTTGTGAAATGGGGTGTTAAATTGCGACTTACTTGGGTCGATGGCTAAATTGGTTAACGTGGTTGTAGTAGGGGGTGTTAAATGAGTGAACACGTACACACGTATGCGAAAGGGCGGCGCTGGTCGAAGGGACGTCGATCATTGTGTTTGTGGATTCGTTGGAATTCATTCCACCGCGACCTTGGACGTCGACGCGCCGTACAAACCAACCGACGAGCGGCAACTGAGCGAGCGAGCGCCGACCTTGAGTATATATACAGCTCGACGGCGCATGCACTGTCAGCTGTTGAATGTTCTCGAAGCGCGACGCCACATGCGCGTCCACTGGAGAATCAGGAGAATTGTAGATGTCGAACGCGGTGTGTAGAGGAGGAAGGGTGCACAGATGGTGGAGGAGTGAAGCGCGCGCGGTGTGTAGAGGAGGAAGGGATGCACAGATGGTGGAAGAGTGGGCGACGGCGCGACGGCGCATGCGCGCGCGTCAGCTGTCGAATGTTCGAGAAGCGGTGCGGACGGCGCGGACGGCGCACTACAAGGCGCGAGTATAAGATGCTCCGCATCTAAAAAGCTACTTGAAGACTTGATCAAGTAGTGTTTGCTGTCAGCGTGCGGGACGTGGCTGCACGCCGATATCTCCACAATTTAAAGGAATAGACCACTGCCGTAACCTAACAGACATTTTTTGTCGCTACGAACAGGTGCGAGTGCGCTGCCGGCACGTGATTGATGACCTGCCCATAGAACCCCACAGAAATATGTCCGCAAAGTCTCCACCAAATAAACCTCTTCACACACCCGCAGCACGCCCTTTGAGCCTCTGCGATGAAAGCCCCTTCGTCTGCAATGGCCACCCTAGTGGAAGGCTCTGTCCCTATACCAATTTGGCCCGAAGTTTTGTTACCAGTAAAAATTACTGAAGGACCATGGTGGTATATAAATAGCTTGCCGTTTGAACGTTGAAGGAGGTACCCCTCGGTGGCTCAGTGGTTAACGCCTCGCTTTCACGACGCGGAGGTCCCACGTTAGATCCATCGCGCCGGAGTCCTCATTCAGAATTTTTTTTCTTTCTTGCGTCTTCATACATATTGAAACGTATACATATGCGGTGGATGACGCCGCCGCCTCCAGCCAAATCCAGCCGACTGTGTTCATATACTTGTTATCTCAATGAAAAAAAAAATGCAGATGCCACGTACCGTGGGAATCGATGATATGCGAAGTACGAATGAGAAATGTTGATATGTCACATTAAAAGGAGCACAACGTTACGAGTTGGAAGTAAAGGATGCCGTACATGACTTCCGTGTCATAATTATCATGTTTGGATGTGTCGTTTACCTTCGCCGTCTGTTCACGTGACGTGACACCAACTTTAGTATATGCGGAGCTAGCGAAACGGCTGAGAGAACGCCATGAGCGTGGTTTGTTGTCATGTTCTTACATAACACGCGTGTCAGGATTATCATGTTTGCACCAGTCATATATTTCATCATCCATTGATGTCACGTAACACTATATTTGGTATATGTGGAGCAAGAAAAACGGCCGCGAGCGCATCATGAAGGGCCCAATATACTCCTATGTAGCGTTGACGCACGCACATGGTGGGCACAGCGACGCTACGTTACCAAAGCGCGAGCACTCTATAGTCTGACGCCAGGAGCGACCAGCGTCCGTCGGCGCTGTTCGACGGCAACAGGCGCGAAATGCAACTTGGTGCAGTTCACGCCGAAGCGTACACCGCAGACAACACTGTGTCTCCCTCTTTTCGTGACGGTAGAACGCCGGATGCCCTGAAACGCGCATGCGTCCAAGCAACGCAGCGCGAAGCACGCCTACGAGTATATGGCAGGACCGCCGCCTGGCGTGGCTACGCCGGCGTGACGCGACTAAATGAACGCCGGCGAGCACGCGCACCACGTGAAGTCGAAGTGTATTATTGGTGCCTTGACTGTGTCATGTAGTAAAGTTTTCACATGACACGCATCTCATAGTTATCATATTTGCACCGGTCACATACCTTCGACATTCATTGACGTCACATAGTACCAACTTTTGCATATGTGAAGCTAGCGAAACAGCCGCGAGCACATCATGAGTGTTGCATGTAGTCATGTTGTTACAAGACTCGCATGTCATGATTATCATGTTTTGATGTGTCATTTATCTCTGTCGTGTGTTCGCGTCGCATACTACCGAGTTTGGTATATGTAAAGCTAGCGAAACGGCAGCCAGCGCATCATGAGCGTGGCATGTAGTAGTGTTGTTACATCACACGGATATCATGGTTATCATGTTCGCACCAGTCACATACCTTCGTCATACGTTGACGTATTGTAATAGCAAATTTGATATATGTAACGCTAACAAAACGTTCGCGAGCGCGTCATAAGCGTAGCATGCAGTCATGTTGTTACATGACACGGATGTAATGATTTTCGTGTTAGGGTCTGCCGCTTCTCTTTGCCAGACAATCATGTCATGCCATACCAGTTTTGCAACGTTGCATGTGAACGAAACCACCTCAAGAGCTGCAGGACCATAAGTTGTAAAGCATGCCATTCATGACATACATGTCATGATTTTCTTGTTATGACTAGCCCAATATGCTCTTCATACAGTCATGTTATGCCATACCAAGTTTGGTAACGATACAAATATCTAAACGACCAGGAGAGCTAAAAGCCCTATAGGTTGCTAAATAGATTGATTGACACGCTCAAGTTTGCTGATGTTCGCTAAGAATTGTTTTGCATTAAAAAAGACAACGATAGCAATAAAAAATTGGCAGATCCCTCGTACAGTGGGAATCGATGATATGCGAAGCACGAATGAGGAAGGTTTATATCTCAGTTTAAAATCAGAACAACGTTACGAGGCGGAGGTAAATTAAGTTGTACATAACTTTCGAGGCATAATTATTATATTTCGGCACGTCATTTGCCTTGATCATCTATTCCCGCCACCTGATACCAAATTAGGTTTATGTGGAGCTAGGTAAACGGCCACGAGCGTGCTATCAGCATAGCATGTAGTCATGTTTTACACGACACGCATATCATAATTATCATGTTAGGACGTGTCATTTAGCTTCACCGTCTATTGACGTCATGCAATACCGATTTCGTATTTGTAAAGCTAGAAAAACGACCGCGAGCGCATCATGAGCATGGCATGTGGTCGTGTTGTTACATGACATGCTCCTCATGATTATCATGTTTGCACCAGTCGCATACCTTCGTCGTACATTCATGTCCCGTAATACCAAACTTGGAATATGTGAAGCTAGCGAAACGGCAGGGAGACCATCATGAAGGGCCCAATATACTGCGACGCAACGTTGACGAGCGCACGCTGGACGCAGCAACGCTACGCTAGCAAAGCGTGAACGTGAACACTTTATAGACACACGCCAGACCCGATCAGCGTCGGTCGGCGCAGCCTGGCGGCAACCGGTGCGAAAAGTGACATGTTGCATTTCGCACCAACCACGTTACCCAGAATGCACCACGTCTGCCTAGCTTCGTGACGAAGGGACACCGGCCGTGCTCAAACGCGCATGCGTCAAAGCAACGCTGTACGGCGCGTGCCTGCGAGTATAAGCCAGGCAGATCGGCATTTGGCGTGGCATTGCTGGCATGTCGCGATGAAATGGACGCTGGAGCACGCGCGCACCGGGTCACGTCTAAGTGTATTGGCGCGTTGAGTGTGGCGTGTAGTCATGCTCTTACGTGACACGCATCTCATAATAATAATATGTTTGCACCAGTCACATACCTTCGTCATCTATTCACGTGACGTAATGCCAAAATTGGCATATATGAATCTAGTGAAACGGCCCCGAGCGCATCATGAGTGCAGCATGTAGTCATGTTTTAGATGACTAGCACGGCATGATTATCATGTTTGGATATGTTATTTGCATGTCGTCCTTTCGTGTCACGTAATACTGAATTTGGTACTTGTGAAGCCAGCGAGACGGCTGCGAGTGCATCATGAGCGTAGCATGTAGTCATGTTTTTACATGACACGTATCACATAATTATCGTGCTTGCACTTGTCACATCCTTTTGTCGTCCATTCAGGTTCCGTAATAATAAATTAGGTGTATATGAAGCTAGCGAAACGGCTGCGAGGGCATCATGAGTGTGGCTTGCAGTCATACTGTCCCATGACGTGCATTTCATGATTATCATGTTTGCACCAGTTATATACCTTCGTCATCCATTCACATCACGTAAAGCCGAATTTGGTATATGTGAAGCTAGCGAGACGGCTTCGAGCGCATCATGAGCGTGGCGTGTAGTCATGAATCATGACTTACATGTCATGCGTGTCCTGCTTTTCACGTTAGGGTCTGTCGCTTGTGTTTGCCATGCAATCATGTCATACCATACCAGTTTTGCAACATGTCATGTCAACGAGACCACCGCAAGAGGAACAAGACCATGAAATGTAAATCTTGACATTCATGACATACATGTGATTATTTTTATAGTATAATAGCAAAATATGCTGGTTATACAGTCATGTTATGCGATACCAAGTTTGGTATCGATACCATTATCCAAACAGCCAGGAGAACTTAAAATCGTAGGCGGCTAGATAGATAGATAGATAGATAGATAGATAGATAGATAGATAGATAGATAGATAGATAGATAGATAGATAGATAGATAGATAGATAGATAGATAGATACGCTCAAAGTCGCCGAAGTTCGCAAAAAAATGCTTCGCAATTAAACATAAACCCAGAGGGAGGCAAAGCTTCTTTTTGCTTTGCAGCCGGCCTAAACTCTATTGCCTAAGGATATGCACCCGTCGCGCCCTGTGGCGCTCAGGGTGCACATCCTTAGGCAATGGAGATACTTTCAAGTTATCCCGCGTGCATTGTGGCACGCTCTCTTTCGTGTGCTGTTGAATTTCGCAGCGAATGTATCGAGTTTCTGCATCATGTCCCACCTGTTTATTACTTTTTGTGAGGCGTTCGTTTTATGCGGTCGTTAACTTGATGATTTCCAAATTTTCTGCCAGCCCCTTTATGTTCTCTAGTCTTAGAACGTACCACTGGCCACTCTATTTTGTATTGGTATAATGCGCTTTGTTTCTTGCGCATAACTCAGCCGGTTCAGAATCCTAAAAAAATATGGTGTTCCAATACATATCTGGCATCGCTGAATATATTAAGGCTCTGCTTTGGAGCTTATGTAATAATTTCTTTTTACAAGTACACAAAGCCTTCTTTAACCTAGTTGTTTCATGTTAAATAATGATTTTATAACTATTCTGATGGCAATGCAGTGTTCCCTGGATAACCAACGTTAGTGAAACTTTCTGCCATCTGATTATATATACTCCTGATTTCCCTAATAAACATTCACTCCAGATATTCTTGTTATAAAATCAGAATATATGGGTAAAGTATGCAAATGACTTCAAACTAGTTTACCTTAGTTCACACTGTCATTTGTTTTTGAATATAATTGACACCACTGTCAAATAATTTCATCTTTGCAATATGGAACAGCTGGAACGACATGTACAATGACAATAAGCTAAAGTGAGAGTAATAAAACAACAATTGTTCAAAGAGTTAAAAAAATAATAGAATAAACTAATTCAGCTTATCGCTCACACGATAACTGACTTCTGTACAAAAAAGAACATCTATGAAAAATCTAGCTAGGCAATCAAGGTACCACCCTAATGAGCACGTAGTGGAGGTGGGCCTGACTAAATTTCACATTTTTTTTCAGGAAACGAACATGTTCGAAAGATTTAATGTTTTCATTTTGCGCCAAGCTTATAAACATGCGTTTTGTATGGCACCTTTCTTTGCCCAAACTGGAAAAAAAAAAGGATGATCCTATGTCGAAAAAAAATAAAGTAGCAGAAGCAATTTAAACATTAATAAATAGGATGATTGCAGTTGAAGAACGAAAAAGTCCGCAATGGTGTTTTAGTGGCTAAGGTACTCGGTTGCTGACCCGTAGGTCACTGGATCAAATCCCGGCTGTGGCGGCTGCATTCTCGATGGAGGCGAAAATGCTGTAGGTCCGTGTGTTCATATTTAGGCACACGTTAAAGAAACCCAGGTAGTTGAAATTTTCGGAGCCTTCCACTACAGCGTCTCACAACCATATGGTGGTTTTGACACGTGAAACTGCACATAGCAATCATCAATGAAAAACAAAAAGTTACAAATATTAGAAATGAAGAAATGTACAAAACGGGAAGTACTACGCAACATCAAAACGCTGCGAAAAGTCTGAAAAGAAATTACCCACTAGTTTTATGAAATGTCGGTTGAAAGGTCCGGTTATCATCCTCAGTGGCTTGCTGATTACGGTGCTTTACTACTGCGATGAAAGACTCGGGATCAATCCCGGCCACCATGCTCTCACTTTGGTGAAAGCTGGAGTCAGTCCTTGAGGCTCGCATGCCGTGCGAGGTGAATGCAGACTCAAGAACCTTACACGGCTGGCATTATAAGCAGCTCTTCACTACGGAATTCCTCGTGGCTTGACTCATTGGGGATGCTAAACTGCACAAACCGAACAAGCTTTACTAAAACTAGCAGGTAATGAAGCCAATGAAGGTATAAAAGACTTCAATGGTATTGTCTTTAACTGCTTGGCACTAATTGCGATAAAATGGCGATGAAAATAAAGTTAACTAAAGGACAACATGCCACCACCAGGAACCGAACCCGATGCTCTACCAACTGAGCTTACCAACAACGAGCCCGAGGCCTTACCAATTCTGGTACTGCTGAAGTGTTCTTCTCGTCAGCTAGATCTACAGATTATATATACGTATGTGCTACCGTAGCTCAAGTTATTAGTTTTTCACTCATGTTTTTCGTGGATTGCAGGTAACCCGGCCCGCGGCTAGCTGCCTTCCCTAAACTTCGATTTCTTACCATTGATACTACAACTACTAACATACAGCGAAAACACTAAAATTAACATTCTGTATACCTTCGTTAGCTTGTTTGTGTGTTGATTCTCATTAAGGGTGTAAAATGAAAAAAGACACTTTCCCAAACTTCCCTGCTTTCGTAAAAGCAAAACGTGTTAAAAGCCATTACTTTTTTCTCATTCCGCAGATGGGTCGTTCTTCGCCGCGAAAGCGAAGAAACACACCGACTTCTCAGAGGGTGATGCGTGCAACCAAGACCTGAAGCGACAAGTTCGCTTGGCCAGCCACCGTTTGAGGCGACGCTTATCCGCACCCGGTCAGTGGGGGTTCCGTGTAGAGCCCAACTCAACCCACGAGCGCAACGAGTCCAGGCTCCTGTCGGCGAGTCTGTTTATGCCGGAAGTCCGCCGCATGCGTATTGAGCGCTGCTCGGTGCAAATGGAAATCGAATCCATTTTCGTCGGCGTTGCCGAATCGCCCGCAGTCAGCGAAGGCATCTTTCTATCCAGAGGCGTCAAAATTGCGGTAAAGGTGAGTTAAGTAGTCATTGTTTTGTATCAACGCGTCTTGCGATAAGTCACGTAGAAGAGATGTAGCCACGACGTCAGAGACATGACGAATAAGTGGGCGGGGGATATGTCTGAGTGACCACAGGAAAAACATTTAGTTTCGAAACCAATGGTAAAACTTACGCGGAAGTCAGTACCTCCTTCGCGAGTTCGGTGACATGGTGTCCTATATAGGTGGTAGTGGCTACAAACTCCGAATAAACGCAATGCTTGCGGAACTTCAAAGAAGAGTCCGCGTGAAGTTCAACAGCACTTTTTGGAACGCTATTCTACTTTAAAGGCAGGACTACATGTGTCAGGGGTAGAAATTGCCAAAAAAATATGTTTTTAAATGCAGCGAAGAAGTATCCAACATCAGCGAGAAGTAGTAAGAGTAGCCAAAAGTAGTCACCTGTGTTAAAGCAGTGACGTATATTTATTTACTGACATAATACAATTCGATGTATTGAAAATTTCGGGTGAGTGCAGCATATAAACCATCTGAAACAAAATATATGAGATTCGCAGAAGAATTGTCTACATGTCATGGCGACTTTCACGCACCAAAGGAAAACCGAGGATACTTTGTCATTATACATGCGTGTGCATTTCATATATGAAGCTCAGTAACATCGCACCTAGTTGAAAATGCGTTTGATAGAGGATCAATTTTGGCTTGAGTAATGAAAGTGGCTAAATTTGCAGAAATATGTGATTGTATTGAAACTTGAGGTTTTTCAAAATCTTATACGGTCTGTGAAATAAAGAAAAGAACTCTGTCAATGCTCGTTGGTCATTTGCTTTAGTACTTTCGCAGAATATTTTGAGAATGTGGGATGCTTGTTACAAAGTTATAGAGGCTAGCTTTCTGTTTTTCTGGCATAATAATTATAGTTAAGTGGAGGACGAAGTTGAAAATGTCTGTTTTTTTTTGCATTTTAAGCATGCATACAACCGTGATATGCACTGTTATACTTTTTCGTGTACGTTTTGCTTATCTGCGCATCAGTAACAGCCAGCGCCGTCTCTACTCACACTCAAGACTTCTGCTTTGCTGGGATGTCATTCTGGTGAAGCTTGCTATGGAAGACATTGTAGTGGAAGCGTCCTGTAGCAGGGACCGACCTACCACCGCAACAAAGCGCCTCAGCTCTTCAGTGGCATCGGGAGCTCCCGATTCTAAGTCTGAGGCTACATCGGATGACTCAGAAGCTTTTATACCTGCTAAGCATGGTCGTTCAAGACGGAAGTCTTCGACATCATCCTCAAGTGAGGACACTGTCATATACAACAACATCGAGATCGCGACTGTAGCCTACGTGCCTGCTAACGTGACGGTAAGCCTCAATGCTATTTCCAAGCAGAAGCTACATGACTTTTTCTTCAACTTGGCCCCTGGTTTTGTTCAAGGAATTCATCTAAACCCACGGAAGAATATCATAGCTCATGACAAAACAGATAAGAAGACTGTGCAAACGCCACTAGGTCTATCACATCTCGGTGGTGTCAACACACAGGCATTTTACCCCAGGGCACGAATGTGCCAGCTGGTGTTATATCCGACATCGACTTAGAACTTCAAGAGAACGTTTTGAAGAGCCTTATCGTTTGCATGCCTCCATGCAAAGTAATCAGCGTCCGTGGACTAGAATCATCAAAGTGTCTACAGATTGCTTTCGAATGTGAAAAGCTCTTAAGTCTACCATAAAGGCTGGTTTAGTGCGTTACCCAGTTCGACCCATCGTACCAAGGCCCTTACAGTGTCGTAAATGACCGAAGCTGGGACATGTGCAGAGTTTCTGCACAAGTGTTTTGGTCTGTGCCAAATATGGCAGAAAGCACAACGCAAAATTTTTTGACAGCTTGACATCTCAGTGCCCTAAGTGCAACGGCGAGCACTTGGCAACGGACGAAGAATGTCCCACCCTGAAGAAAAAATTGAAGATTCTGAAAAACAAAGAGCCAAAGATAAAGCATCGGGAGAGAAGGCTCTCAACAGCAATGTGCGTTTACCCGCTTTAAAAGGCAAAACGGATGTACCTACACTTTCGAGGTATAATACTAAAAACGTACCTCAGAGGGAAGAGCAGAAGCAGAACTTCTCTCTCTCGGCAACATCGTGGCTGGTGCTTCCACAGAAAATGTCTGAGGCCGTCTCTGAAAAGATCGCTTCTCGCAAAGCGTCGGAACCAGCTTCTATACTTAGGCCCCGCCTAAGATTGCAAACAAAACGAACTCTGTCGAAGGTGATGCCCAGCTCATAAATTCACTTGAGATGCTGATCAATGTCATTAGATCACTCACTGCCGGTTGCCAGACACCAGTAACACTAAGCGCAGAACAGCTTTTGGTGGCACTCGTCTTAGTTCTCGACGACCATCACTAAAACAGTATGAACAGTTGAAAGCCCCGCCCCTTCGTGCTGCAGTGGAATGTCAGATCATTATCTTTATAGGCGTTTTCCATGCGACTAGGTATTTAATATTTCTTGCGTGTGCGTGTTTTCCCCTCTTTTTAAAAACTTTTCTCTTCTCTCTCTTTCTTTCTTCCCTCATTTCCATTCTGCCTCCCCTTCCCAAAGGAGCAGGCAAGCATTGTGACCCTATAGATGGCAGTTGTCAGCCTGTTCCCTCCCTGTTCCCTCTTTCTTCGTGTTTTCTATGAACTCAATTCAAATAAATAAATAAATAAATTCAATGAAACACAAATTACTTTTTAGGTTGAAACATCTTTTATTTCTTTTGTGTTAACAGCTCATGCAAACAACTTTATTGATACACGTTAGAAGCGCATGAATCGCATCGCGCGCATGTGGCCATAAAAACAGGGCCTGACATTTTCAAGCAAGTAAAATATAACAATCAACTTAACAAACGTCCTATCTGTCTAGTGGAACATCGCCCGCAGTGTTAATATAAAACCTGAATCAAAAATAAATTGCAAGAAAACAGCGGCTAGTAGCAGGCGCTGTGCGCAATGCTCCCATGAGCCGCGCGTATTCGTTACACCCTTCGCTGTTGGAGGCACCACCTGTACAGCTCAAAGCAGATGCACACAAGGCGGATAACCTTGTCGGTGCATTCGCTTGCAGTGGTGCATATTTGATGATTGGTTTTGTTCTTTGCGAATGTTGTGTTGTTACGTCCATTTTTCGTATTTGAGGTCGCAGGTAAGTTATCTTGATAACTGTTATTGTCATGTATAACAACTTTCGTTCATGTTTTTATTGATGTTATTTTATTTTATACACGCTATATTTATTTTGTTATAATTCGATTCCATCCATTTTTCTTTTGTCTGCCATTTCATTTTCTTATAGCTTGTTTCAGTGAAGTGATATTGTATCCCAGTAATATCTGCTGATGAGCCTGCATAGCTTTGGGTATGGCTGGCTGCTATAGATTGCCATTAGATAATGAGGATAACTTCGAACAATATTGATTATCCGTATTTCAAGTGACCTCGCAACATTTTATTTTACTGCGTTCTTCAGGACTGGAGTGAGTGTAGAGCGTTGCGTACTGAGATGAGCGCAGAAAGTAATAATATGAATTAATGCACAAGAACGAAAGTTATTAGTATTCAAAGTTCAAAACTTTATTAGTTCAAAGTTCAAAAGATGAGCAAATGAAACGTTTTGTATTGGTCTTCAATGTATCAGGGGCGTCTACAGAAGGTTCTAATTGCTGCGGGCCTTTGATAGACATACCGGAAGTGTCCCATTATTGTGTTCATTGTGCTGCGCACCTGGCAGTAATCGTCAACATTTGATATTTAGAAATTGAATTTTATTCATATATGAGAAAATATAAAACGGTGTTTCAGCAATGTTCAGCGCATAATAGTGTGACCTTGTGGGAACCATATGTAGGTTATCTGCATTTTTTCGCATCATGAACATAAAAACGTCTGGCTAATGTCGTCACTCCCACGTGGTGGAACTTCACTTTGGCCACAAAAATAGCCCTTGTGTGTTGTTTTACTCTGAAAGGAACGTGTTTTCTTCATCTTAACGAAAATATAACAGTATTCTCTGCGTGTTTGCTACTTGAGCAGTTATATAAGTGCGTTTCACAGTTCTGGAAGAGGTGATGATAACGACACACGCAAAAGGTGTCGCAGGGCCCCTTTAAAAAAATGTTGTTAATTAAAAGCTACAACCCGCATTATAGCATTGCCTGTGTACATGAGAGAGCGTGCTGACTTCAACATATTACGACACAGATATATTTTTATTCGCCTTTTCTGGTTCTAATTTTCATCTTGCGCTGACTAAGTGGTGCTCAATTAGGAAATGAAGCTGGTGTTATTTGTTTCAACAGCGGACAACCAACATTAGTCAAGGTAACGTGACGTTACCTAACACTAGTGAAAACTGGGCAAAGAAGCAGCGAGTTTTGCCCAGTGATGCCAATAGTAAACCGACACCAACCACCACTTTACGACATCGGTTACCACTTGTGTAACTACGCCGTCACGCAATCAAGGCCGTTCCTTGAAATTCGATTCTTAAGAATTACGAAAAAAACGGGAAGTGTATCCTGCATCTAGCGGAAAGCCCAGAAGAAATACCCACGAATTTCGGAATTCCTCGGACAGAAAGCATCTAAGTGGCCAAAACATTTATGCTGGGTTGGAGGTAAAACACTGGGCTAACGCCTTTGCGGCGATGTCGCTCTAGCACGACTGACTTTCACCTTCAGAGTTTTCTGTGTGTCGCGCACTTTGCGCAGATCTCGTGGCCTGGACCTCGTGTGGACCACGCTACCTTGTCCAGCTGCGGCGTTTTGTGCGAAAAGGCAACAGATGAAATGCCTGAAGAGACCACCCAGATGAGACAGGTTTGTGAACGACATTGCAGCGACCGCTAGAAGTGATCTCTGGAACGCTGATAAACCAAGCTTTCGCAATGTAACCCACAAAACTTGCTTATCGCGTAAACCATTGATTCCATGTGGTACTAGTTAGAGTAGTGATGACTCGTGAATACCAATAAAGTACGCTAACTTGAAATCAGTACAAACTCATCGTAGCATGACGTAGCAGAAATAGCTGAACTGAATTTGAAGGTTGAGATCCTTGCATTAGTGGAGGGTCTTGTGTAATGGCTATCTATATGTATTCATTCTTGGGGAATATTTTAGCTTGCTGTTTATACAGGCAATGAAAAGAGTTCACAACAGGGCTAGTATGTTTGAATTCAGCGTACAAAATTAATTGAATGAACGGTAGCCAGAGGGAAGAAAAAAGAAAAATGGACAAAGCCCTTACTCTCAACTGAAACGATTTAATCAAGCAAGATAACCTATAAACACAGAGCATTCAATGACGCATGTGTGTCACCACAAACGTTTAAGAAAAGCACACAAGAAAGAAAAACAAAACACCCTTTCTACGACAATCACATACCCAAGAGAACTAATTTTTTTTTTCTTGTAGCAACAACGAAGGCGGCTTAGGACGCCGGTCTTTTCTTTCTCTGTAGGCCTCCATTGTTCCTACGATGAGCTGCTTGCTGCTTATATAGTAAATACCTGTTTCAGGCATTTCTGAGCATATAAAAAGAGAATGAAAGTAACTTCAAATTAAGAATTTTTTATAACCTCCAGTACTACGTTACCATTGCAATGAAACAGAAATAATTTTGTACTTGAAAATTGAATCGTTATGCAGTGCTAACATTACCGCGTAAGCTTCCGCTTCATTCATAATTTCGAGAGGAACATAGCTTAAAAGAAGACGGGGACAACAACGCCATTCCTTGTCTTCATCTTCTTTTGCACTGTGTTCCTTTCAATACTTAACCAACATGTACAAGCTTCGACGCTTAGTCGCAATTTTCTTTGTAAACCATAAGATATGTTTTTGGTACATGTCTACAGATATTCACAGGGTACTTTAAAAAATTGCTGCTTTCAGTACTTGAATTCATCATTGTTCTTGTCGTGTTGCGCAATGGACATCTTCTCTACCATATACTCAGAGTAATAAGTCGCTTGGCGTTACGATGCCTTGTAAGTCATTTTAGGAGGCTATGACGTCCTGATCAGCCTCCTGAAAACTGTCTCTCGTCTAACGGATGATCCCAAGTTTTCTCGAGTTCATTGCACTAATATCTGATATCTAAAATAGCATGAATGCAGCGTGTACAAACTTTTACAACTACAAGGAACAAAATTCCTTTGATATAAATAATAAAAGTAAATGTAATGTAATAGCGATTCTATGTGAGCTCCAAAATTGTAAGTTTTTTTTTTGAAGTACATGTTTTTCATAGCTATCCGTCATTGTTTTACTCAAGGCTTTGTGGTGTTTTACCGTGTTATTGCGCATTGTAGACAACCTTTTCTCGTTAGCACTTCAACCTACCTTGCGCATTGCTGTGTGCCATTTTATTCAGTATTTGTAGATATTCGCATTATGTTAGCGTATATTTGCCCTGTTGGCCTTAATTTTTATTTACATTGTTTTGTTTGATCTACATTGTTTTGTTTTTTGTATAGACTATTTTATTGTGTTGATCTGTGCTCGTATTTTTTTCTTTTTTGTGCCAGACCAAAATAAATATGGCTGTTGCTGGCTGCATTAAGAGTTTGAATTATTGATTGCAGATCATGAATGAACTCATCACGACCGAAGTAATCCCGCAATTGCCGGAATTACTGCTCACGATAATCGACTCTGGGCTGTCAAGACATGCAAACAAGTTGTGAAGAACATCACGGCAGCACTACAACTTTCCCAACAGGGCTCTACCGGTATAGACTGCTTCCATATATATAATGATGTTCTCTTGAAGAAGCCTGTACGTTGCTGAATTGACATCGTGTCTGCAGGAGATATTTCGGGTCAGTGCATCGGCCAAGCCAAATTCTGTGGCTATTCTACAAAAAAGGATTCTATATCCTCAGTACAGGCAATAACTTATGCTAGAGTGCCTGACTAGTGAACATTATTTTTTTGAAAATAAACATGTGTCGTCAGCAGCTAAGCTACAACAAAGAAACCCGTGGCTGTGAATCGTAAAAGATGCAAAAGGAAGATTTCATGCTTTATGGCTTTCGAAAGGCTGTAACTAAAAAACAAAAAAGAACAGCCTGCTTTCCCGACGTTTCGAAATGAACGCATTCGTGTGCCTCGACGTATCTGCTGTCACTCCTTCTTCAAAAGGAGTGACAACAGATACGTCGAGGCACACCTTGTAGTTTCTTACACGGACCTATCAGAGGGGTGGAGAGAAGGCGCACCTGCTTTCGTAGTGAGCATGCCAGTTTAACTGAGGCAATCTAGAAGTATTTAGTTTATAGGTGCCCCCAGCGCTTGTGTGTACTGCTTTAATACACTTACCTTTGTGGACGAAGCATTTACACAAACTATTTGTGGATGGGACGTCGTGATGGGAAGTGATATTGAACTATGAGATTTACGCATGGAAAGTTCTAAAAATCAGAAATGGGTAAACAAGGATTATCACTGCAGCCAACGTTTGGGTAAGTGCGAGTATCTTTGCGGAGAGGTGCCCGAAAATTTGAGAAATGGCCAAAGCATGCCGGTGTTTAGGGTTCCAACAGTAAACTAACCTCGCATGGTCTTTTAAGTACGTTGTAAATCAGAGGAAGTCAGTGGGTTTGAATTTGCAGACCATACCACGTCGCATCTAGACATGGCTCTTTCATTATCCTTAGGAAAAATGGATAGGAGGTCTGTTCCAATCAACTTTCAGCCGAATCTCAGCTGTCACAAGTATTATAGTGTGCAGATTTTTATTTTTCAGTGTTTTAGTGTTCGGTAAAACGCACTTGAGAATAAGTGAATGCTCGAAAAAAAATAGACAGGCGAGTACGAAATTATCAGACTTTACTAGCTCATGAAAATCAACGGAGAGTGCAAGATTGCCATTTCGTAAATATTCAGGCATTACTGCATTGATTATGCACAATTCTGAAATATTAGGATGATGAGTTGAATAGAAAGACAAAGTACTATACAATGTACTACAGGAAAGGTTGTATTGGTTAAACAGCAAAAATTACAGAAAACACAATTTCATACACAGCCTAATAGCCTCACATTATGGTGCGAAAATACAAACAGTCACAGCTCTGAGGTAAGAGGCTCCATACACCTGTTGAAATCTGACTTGCAAGTAGTAACCTTCTACATATGAACTCCGCCATTTAGTAGCAACTGTGCATGTTCTCTACAAATCCAGCAATATTCGTGATACAATGAAGATTTCTCACTTTGAAGAAAACCATCTCACGTACAATTATATGGCTTATTATATATAGCACCTCCAAGCCAGTTATACACCATTCTAATCTCAAAGATGATGCACATGTAGAAAGTAGCTACGAATGATGCATATTTAGATATTGTTCGTATCGTGCAAAAAAAGAACCGCAATTAACAATGTTTTGTATTTCTTAAGTGCCCACCTCTGAGGCTCTTGATGCATGCCACTTCAAGAAAAGTGGATGATACATCCTGTTACCAACCCAACAATCTCCACACGTCGCGTTACGTTGGAGGATCGTAGCAGATGCGTGAGAAAGGCACTCTTCGAATAAAGCATGTGCAATGCCGGCTTCTTGACGGAGCAGAGGCAACAGTATATGGTGTCTGACACGCCCTCCTGTTTTCACCTAACTTAACCACCATGGTTGCTTTTACTGTCAGAACAGTTGTACATAATAGCAGGCATGAGGGCCTTAGCATGATTTGATTACACTTGCATGGATTTTCGCGTTTCAAATGTACTGAAGGAAAATAGGTCTGCACGACATCTATGCTTACTCCCGTTCGCGTAGAGCTGGTATCAGAACAGAGGGCGCTTCGTACGAAGATGGCTTGACGCCGTGTCTGGAAAGCTTTTCCTCCCACAAAAATAGTTTGTGATGCGTTCTTGTGTTTTGTTGCTGCGGACATTCAGCCTTGTCAGAGAGCCTAAACCACCAAGTGTATTGGTGTGTTTGATTGCATAGCACGCGTTGACGCTAGCACGCAAATATCACAATAAAATGCTACGCAAATGCATTGATTTTTTTTTTCGAGCCTTTGTGATATGCACAGACGGTGTTCTCCACGAGGTTAATTTGCGAAGGACTCCTGATGGAGGTTACTAAAACAGGTTCATGGCTATGAATGAACACCACTACCAGGAACTCAAGAAGCAATATTTAAGGTAGATTCCTTTCTAGTACACGTATGTTCGAAAAGTTCATCACTAAAGCAGTAGAATACCCAGTGCAGAGAAAGCGAATGGTGTTTTACTGTGGGATATCAAACAGCGATCCCAGCTGAGTCTTCTGGTGCATTTACTTGCTGTACGTAATCGGGAAGCAAGGCACAGTACATAAAGTAGCGTGGTATATAGGCACAGAGCAGGGCGTAGCCAGAATTTTCTTTTGGGGGGTGAGGAGGAGAGGTGGGACACCTCTTAGCCACTGATGCAGAGCAGCGAACCAGAACGTAGCCTGCAGCTGTGGTAACATTTGTCCCAGTGAAATTCATGCATGTATTCAAGTACACTAAGCAATGATGATAAATATGAGAAGAGAATCTTCAAATACAGTAACAACGTATGCTATTAGTATATAGAGATTCAGTTTCAAAACACTGCCACTAGAGGAAACGTGCCACCATTTTGTGGCGTGGATGCATCTAGATTTATATATCCTCATTGACAGAGCAAGATACACGGTAGTATAAGTTGGCAAACATCGCAAACATCAAATGAAAATGACGAACGATCTTGCTTCGTCAGGGCTTTTCTTGTGAGTAGATATCTATCTCCCTGCATTTATTTCGAACGCATGTTTAGAAGCATCGCCACCTTCTTCAGCAGAGAGGGCAAAAACATATTTGATCAGCTCTCACTGCATTTGAGGAATGCCTTCGCTCAATTTACACTTTCGAAAAAAATGAACACTTCTGTAGACTTCTTGGCAGTCGCTTTTTTGGTAATCCTCGTTCTCTTGATACTCCTTGTTACTCTACAACGGTGTCTTTTTGTCATGCATGTCTCAATCATTTTTAAATGCACTAAAAAAGGTATTCCTCAAAAAGTAACGTTCGAGTTTCTGTCAATAGATGTAATAAGAAAACAATCTGTGCTTCCGGTATTCACTAACGGTCAAAAACATCTATGTGAAAACTGCCTTATTACATAGATCATGTTCACTGAAATGGTGATGTATGCAGAGTAGAGGACACTTACTGACTAATGTCTAATTGTGCTGCGCAAAGTCAGTGAAGTGTTACAATTCCTGAATGTGATCCAGCCGTGTATGTAGCATCATGCAGGGCTCGTTACACCCAAACTTCGGCTGTATTACTACAGTATCGTCGGGGTTCGGGGCTTCAAAGCCCTCAGCAGGAGGCGAGGTAGCTGACGTTCGATTGCTGTAAGGGCCGCTTCACGAGTCACCTGGAAGAAAATTGGTAAGCAGTTGGAAAAAATTGCCGACTGCCAAGTTTTCTCAGAGCCCGTTGGTCAATATTTCGACGAAAAGCATCTTCGTGTGGCCATAGATACCACCTGACTCATTTATGGTGTTTACGTACCTTACCGTTATTGGGACTGCTTTACTTTACAATAGTACATTCACACCAGCGCGGGGACTGCACACTTACAGAGAAAGCAGAACAGCCAACTGTACCTTGGCATTGAGGTTGACCATGCATGTGTTCCAGCACAGAGTGTATGCTTCAAAGATTATGTGCAGTTACGGTTTTCATAGTAAAAACGGAATTGTGCTGTGGTTGTTATGCGCCTTTCATCGACTTAGCTTGTTCAGACAAGGTAATAATTGGGGAATGTACTTGTAGTTTTGTTTTCTACGCTTGTACCAATGAAATATAAATTTAAGCGAATAATCTGGTACATTTGCATTTCTTCAACTATTTGCTACTTCTCGCTTCTGCAAAAAGCACTTTGATGCACCATTGTCTTAAAACATGGCAGTAGCTAGTTAAGTGGTAAAATATCAATTTATTAGAAGCTTCATTGCTTTTGCACGTCTTTGCAAAAAGTATATGAAGTCGGAAAAATTTTCAAGTCTTCATTTATTGAAGATTGTACAATACCACGAGGATGATGGTAGCTTTTGTGCATGTATTTTCATAGACTTTATGTTACTTAGCTTACGCAGCCCTGCTACAGGGCCAGATTGACCCCTAACAATGTGAATAGCTTCCGGGACAAGAGTATAATATTGGTGGCGTTGATGTTATAAATTTGACACTATATAAAAAGAGAAACGACTATAGTCGAAGTAGTCGCGATAAGTCACCCCACCTCCTCTCCTCTTGGTGTTCTGGAAACATTCGCCTGAAAATAACGCAAGTTCTAGAAAAAAAAAGTTCGTGAACAAGCATTGTCGCGGCAGCCGACGTTTCGACATGCGCACCAGTTTTAATAAATCCTGCTATGGTTCCAGCCTTGAAGATTATAAGTGCGCTTGTCGAAGCATCTGACTCGGCGACACGCCGCGTTCACGAATTTTTCATCTTCGAGCTCCCATCTTGCATGAACGAGGGCTAGGCTTGAACATATTTTAACTCAGCGAACGACTACGCGGACACAAGAGGAAAAAGGAACAATCCGAAGCGCTGATTCGCAAATGACTTTTTTATTGGATAAGATGAACAAAAAGAAAGAACACTTGATTGATATGTGGGGTTTAACGTCTCAAAACCACTATATGATTATGAGAGACGCCGTAGTGGAGGGCTCCGGAAATTTAGACCACCTGGGGTTCTTTGACGTGCACCCAAATCTGAGCACACGGGCCTACAACATTTCCGCCTCCATCGGAAATGCAGCCGCCGCAGCCGGGATTCGAACCCGCGCCTTGCGGGTCAGCAGCCGAGTACCTTAGCCACTAGACCACCGCGGCGGGGCGAAAGAACACTTCAACGTTTGCACCCACTTCACCACACTAATAAAAAAGAACGGCAGGTCACGTGGGTGGTCGTATAGGCGCAAAGTTTGAAGTTTTCTTTTTTTTTTTCGTTCATGTTGTCCAATAAATATTCAGTTGCGAGTCGGCGCAGCGGTTTGTCCTTTCTCTTGTGTCCACGTAGTCGTGCGCTGAGTTAAAATATCTTCAAGCACTGTCACAAACTTACCCAGCTTTCTGTCATTCTACAGTGCTAGGCATTTTGTATATCAGTATACCACAAACCGTTAACAAAAATAGGTATTTATAACTACAGGACAGTAAAACATGGCTGGATATAGCTTGTGATAACACTTCAGCACAACGTGCCATAAATTATACCTTTACAGGCGCTGGGGTACCTTCAGTATTACCTACTAATAGGAGTATTATACCATACTTCCAGTAATATTTTTCATGGGCGCAGCGATGTGGATTGACCCTTTTACTGTAGTGACAGAATGTACCACTCGAAGTGTAAATGAAGTTTTAATATAGTCGAATAGGGCTAATAAATTATGACGCATTACAGTCATTATCATAGTCATCATCGCAAGTGAATGGGAGTCATGATATCTGTTTGTGAATCTACTAAATTTTGTTTCATATGGAGGATGCGCGCACTGCCATGCCATTTTAGAAGTAATTTTTGAAGACGATAGTTTTACTTGGGATACTGAAAAGCCGACATTTCAGTCTCTGTCCATCTGTTGGCTGTCTGTCAAACAATCAGCCACCGGCGAAAGTTTAAGCACCTTCTCAACGCCCACCTCTCTTGATCTCGTGGCTTCGTTTATACCTGTGAACATTGTCAATAAAAAGCAAATATCGCGCATACTTGAGAAGCAACATAAGTACGTAAATATTGGGTAATGTGTTTCCTAATAAAAAAAAATGCGTAGATACGTGATTCAAAAGATTGCAATGTTTATTTTACAGTTACGCGTAAAAAATATGTAGGAGGCCTAAAGGAACCAGCGAACTTTAGGTGAAACCTAGAAAGAGAAGCTGCAGGAAATGTCTCTTTCATACCTGCAGAAGGAAGTCCGCTTCTTTTGTAGTTTCCACCTCGTCGTGAGAGCTGTCCATGAGCTCCCAGTTTCCCACATTGAGATCATCCACCTCAGGTCCCGGCCATGATAGCTATACGTGAAGAAAAAACAGCAAGAAAAAATACTTCAACAAAGAACAGTAATAATAATAAAAGGCAGGCTAGCTAGTTTAGCTGCATACTGAAAATTTTGCGCACGCAGCACGAAGACACAAGCGAAAGGTTCACAAGTACCAGCGCAGACTCTCGACGGAACTTTATTCAATAAAAAAAAAACACCAAAACACAGAGTCGCTACAGCTCCTAACAATCACTGCGCATGAGGAGAATCACATGGTATACCCCTTCAAATAAAAATGACAAAAGCTTCCACAAAAACGTTGTGCTATCGTATTTTGTCTCACATGTCAATTTCGTTGTCATTCAGAGCTACGAATCGATGAGCGACGCACAGGCCTTAAGTATAGAGATATACCATGCTCCTACTTTCTCTTTCGTTGTCTCATGGGGATGAACATACAGAACGTTATATAAATTAAACAAAGGACTACATGAACCGAAGGAACAACTCGAGTCTGCGTCACTGTAATGATGATGCCGCATATGACCAAAATTTGTGCGAATAACTTCAAGTGGCTCGACAAAATAACTACAAAAAACACGCAATAGAACTTTTGTAGCGTCATCAAGAAAAGTTGTGACGCCATCAGCACATTAAACTATTTAACTTCAATAGGGCACTTCGCAAGATATTGTTATGAATTGAAAACGTCGATCCAGCAAGTGGTGTGGGTGCAAAATCTTTATTATGAAGTGCAGTGAGCTTTGTCTCTACATATTATGAAGCTGATGAACTGTGTCTTGGGCATACAAGACTGAGTGATACTTTGAAAAGAAAACTTAGAGACTTGAGCGCTCAGAATAAATCTAATTATTGCTCTCCATACCATGACATGGCATGCTTATTGTCAACTTATGCTCTTTTATGAACTCTGTCTGGAGCTGCTTATAAGAACCACTTTCAGGCTCTGCGTCACCACGTCTGTTAGCGTTCAGGTTCTTTAGAGTTCAGGTACTTTAGTGACCACGGTAACCGTGGTCACTAAAGTAGAGAGCAGATTCTTTTGCGACATTTCAAACGCCGCTTCCAATGTGCGTTAGACCGTTGTGGTGCCTGGAATCATTTATATATATGTATATATATATATATATATATATATATATATATATATATATATATATATATATATATATATATATATATATATATATATATATATATATATATATATATTGTGCACTTGATCGTCATAAGGTCATTTGTATACCGGGCTTGTTCATTAAGAATGCTTCCAACTGGCATAATGCTGACAAAAAACAAAAATAATAAAGAATAGAAAGAAAACGGTAAACAGTGCACGTGCCCCAGCGTCTGGTCTTGAGTAATACTTTCCAAATCGTTCGGATCATCAATCACCGTTGAAGGAGACGAATACTACTGCTGGCGTTTCTCGAGCAAATATGTGACGTGCATAGAAGATGGAGCTCTAAACGTCGCAGCTAAATTTTGCAACGGCACTCGATGCGTGAAGCGCACATGTTGGGAGTGCAGCCAATTATTTTTACAAAAGAACTTGCGACGTACGTTGGTCCTCCTCAGCCGTTTGCTAACTTTTCGGTTAACAAAACTAGGTTTTACAGTTGCCTTAGTAAAATGGTGGAATTGTTATCAAATACACCTTGGAAAGCCAACGTGCATGTGGCCTATGATATCTCACAGCTAAACTGTACATGGCACACCTGCGTGAAGTGACGGCATCTGTCTACGAACTGATAACACGCGCGGCACCTATACTCCGAGCAATGTTTATACTTGTTCAGCATGGTTCCGTTATGGCGTGAAAATGATATCATCGCATTCACTGTCATGATGATGCCGCATATGACTAGAATTTGTGCGAATAACTTCAAGTGGCGCGACAAATCGACTACTAAAAAACACGCAATGGAACCTTTGTGACGTTATCAAGAAAAGTTGTGACATCATTATCACAATAAACTATATAACTTCACTATGGCACTTCGCAAGATATTGTCATGAATTGAAAACGTCGATCCAACAAGTACACCCCACGACTAAAGGAACTTGTTGTTGGGCTAGTTGGTAGAGCAATAAAAAAAAAAACTAATGAGTGCAAACACACGACACAATCACGAACACACACACCCAGACATCTAACAAGCACAGCGCTCACTTCCAACTGGTTCATTCACCGCACTATGGCTTGAATATATACACAGGGACATGCACGCATCGACATTAACCACACAAAATGACATGTGCAAGCAGGTGCGCGTACTTGTCTTATCGTTTAGTTCTCTTTTGGGCGTGTTCCCTTAACCGGTCATAAATATATCTTCGGTCTGGCCGACGTTCATCTTGCCGCAGGATAAGGGTATTGAGTACACGACCGCCGTGCAACATTTCACAAAGGGCCTCTCATGCATCTTCTCGCAGCGGTGCTTCTTGCTATCGGAAGTACGTTTGCAAAATTTGCCGCTTTTCTCGGTTGTCAAGAGCACCATCGGTTCGGTTGCCAAGAACACCATCGGTACACCATGCCTGTCCGGGACTTACTTGAAATTGTGCAAGAGCTCATGAATATACTGTACAACTTGTGACGTAACCCTTGAGGTCTGGGTAGTATACAGTCATCGCTTCCCTTGTTTCACGTTTAAGCTTTTGAAAAAGTGATTCAGTAACGGCAGTAATAAATAATTGAGGGAAGCCGGCAGCATCTATAATCAACCCACCTGAATAAAGAAACTACATTCCATGCTTTGTGGGCACGGTCTCCTCAGCGCCGACTCCAAGCAAAAAGAGGTCACTGAGGAGGTTGTGCCCACACGGCATGAAATCTAAGAGTCCAGTGTGACTCAATCTAGACATACACTCAAACACAAAAAAACACGACCAAACCACAACTGTTAGCTTGGGCTGTCATGTGGTTATCTTTATGCGTTACCCGCCAAGGTCGATCAATGCTTTTAGAAATTTTGAGCCAACTAGCCCGAATTAAGCCTTCATTAAAATCGCCTCCGAATATGTCGACTCGCACTGTCTTCGAAACTTCTGCGCGACTTTTCTAAGAAATATTTTATTGGCTCCAAGGAGTATTTCAGGCTTCACAAAAATACAACTTTTGAAAAAATGTAGTCATGAACACCAGAAAAAATAATTAGGGGAACCTTAAGCTTCACCTTAGGAAGTTGTACGCGACAGCGATATCCTGTCTCAAGTGCGTACTAACACTACTTAGCACATACTTTTATCTCATTATGTTACTCGAGAAGTTTGCATTTTGGACTACTGCAATGCAATCAATAAAGGTGAAAGTGGCTTGTGTCAGTGAAGCTACCGCATGTATATGCATTCTGTGTAATGGTTAGCATGTTTTTAAACCACTAAAATTATGTGCATGAAATGCGTTCGAACTTGCCATGCACCCACTACGAGTTCTTCAAGGAATACGTGCAGTAACTTGTGTGCCTTTTAGAATGGGTGGACGACTATGCCCCCCGAGGGAAGGTTTGTCATCCACCCATCACAAAGAGCACACCCGTTACGGCGCGTGTAGTAGTCCACCGGATAATTTATTGAAGTATTTTCTCTCTCCCTGTTGTAATGAGTGGCGGGCTTTAAACAACAATGTCGTTAATCATATGTTCTGAAGTGTGATGCCAGTGAATTCTTGTACCACGCAAAATTACTGTGAAAATACATGTTGTATTTTTAAGATTGTGTGCAGGATGCCTGTGTTTATGAAGCATGAACGTTAATGTCACTTCAATTTAAAGCAGAAGAATTCATTTTAAGTGCACTTTGCAGTAGACGCGCGGGCGTGTGGTAGAACACCTGCTTTCCATACAAACGGCCTGGGTGCAATCTTCACTTGACGCAGCAATTTTTCATTATTTATTTTATTTGCATCTTTCTCAATTGGACGTCACCTACAACATGATAATATTTATTGTGATAGAAAATATATGGACACTTGCGGCCGGATTTTGCCGCCGGCGTCAATGTCGTCGTCCTTTGGCGTCGCTATCATTCACCACATATATACCCGTATCTTTATTTAAAACTCAAGAAAGAAAAACAATTTAGAAAAATACTCTGGCACGCGGAATCGAACATGGGACCTCTGAGCTGCAAGTGCAAGGCGTTAACCATTGAGCCACGAAGAAGCACCTATTTTAACCTTCAAAAGGCAAGCTAATTATATCAACCACTTACCGCTACTCACGGGCATATCGGGGAGAACTATCGTGTTTTCGGCATTACCAGCAAGAAGGCACAATGAGAGTGCGTCGCCATATCGTCACGAAGTGGCGGCGCGTGCTCTGATCTTCTACGCGTACTTTGCCTCTCGGAGAGGGAGCAGGGTGAACGCCAACACCCTGCTTATTTCGCGGTGGGGGCAATCGTACGGCTTGGCTGGCTGTGGGCTTTTACCGGAACGATTATGTTGTAGTTACCGGGCACACAAAGGTCACTGCAGTCGTTGCAGTCCCTGTTTGCGAACAGGGCACGCTTTTCAGACACAGCGAAGTAACAACTTATACACTTATTGGCATGTATCTGTACCTGAGAGTACGTTTCGTGCGTCATTTGTGCGTGATAAACGCGGGGAACATATCTATCTGCTTGCCATTATGCGTGTGACCTTTTAATTTGTTGCTATCGCGTTCATTGCTTCGCCTTTGCTGCACATTTTGCTCAAAAACCAATGACGCCGAGGTCGGAACTTCGGCGAAACGAGCTCTTTAACGCTCTCGCGTTAATACTATGATGTATCAACTATGCGTACCATGACTGCAAGCATTTATATATCAATGTGAGCTTAGCTTGCGGCAACAAGTAAATTCAAAAGCCGTAAAAAATTATAGCCTTCCATGCTGTTACGCGCTGTCGTCGATAGATTTGAGGTGACTTATGGTATAGATTTTGTTAAAGAAGGAACGTTAGATATCAGGTAAACATGCTTCTATATATAAATAAACAATTTTTTTCGCCTTGCAGATACATAGCAATGGTATAACACCTTGTAGATAAAAGAATAAGTAAACATAAGTTCATCGATATGATGAATCTCTCACAGTGCTTTGCGTACTTATCCCACTGTGGCCCTTTACGCTTTGTGCTCTTTTGTTTACCTGTAGACGTCATTTCCTTTTATCGTAGCCCTTTCTAGAAGCTGAGAATGAAGCGTCAATGTGACTTAGCCAAAGAAAAAAAGCCGCAACTATTACAACACCGGTCCGCTATGAGTTTCCAGTAGCTGCCAAGCTTCCGACATTTTCTAGACTACTCGAGAGGAGGGGCTTTTTTGATCGCTACTGTACTTCGTTGATTTTCAATACTGCTTTTATGAGAAGGCCAGTAGAAATCGAACTTGCGGACTGTTTTACAGATTAGAGACCCTCAAGGCATGGGTATTCATCTGGTTGTTCCCAGATGGGCGTATATCACTTCTGCCAACTTGCTCTGCTGTGTAGAGTTATGTGACAATGCACAGCTGATAACAAGGCCTACAAATTTGTTTCGTTGCTGAGTTTTTTTGTGTGCACTCTAACATAACGCCACAGTAACACGAGCTTTCACCAGAGCACTCTCCTAATAGCTTTGCTCACTTCTGCCTTAATCTTGGCCTTGGCGGCGAAGAATACACGCGCTGTGGACGCCGGCAGCGCCACCTTGGCCATGCCCTGCATTGCCAGCGCTGCGGTCAGCTCGGACCAGCACATGCTGCTCTCAATGTGGGTGGTTGAGTCGGCCAGACCAAACACGAGGGCCAGCACCGGCACGGACTCGTTGCTGCCACCGACCGAGTCGAAGCGGAGCAGCCAACGGTCCGGCAGGCGTCCAAGCAGCCGGCAGCCGGCGTCGTGCACTTGCTGTTCGAGTACCTCATTGCAAGTCTTGTTTGCTGAAATAAAGCAATAAACACTTTTTCATCATTGGTGAATGTTGTTGACGACGAAAATGCATGCGCGTCCTCGTCAGCTTTTCCCCCAACTCTAACCAAACTCGAGAAGAGTGACAAACAACCCTGCTCAGTTGGTTGGACCTTTAAGCCCGAAATACCCTGGCATGGAGAGCTAAGCTAGCGGCTGTTGCCAATGAGTCGCGGATTAGGGAGTCTACCTAATGTGGAGCCCCTAAGAACTGAACCTCCCTTTTGTATGGGAATAAATAGTTTCAATCAATCAATCAATCAATCAATCAATCAATCAATCAATCAATCAATCAATCAATCAACCAATCAACCAATCAACCAATCAATCAATCAATCAATCAATCAACCAATCAATCAATCAATCAATCAATCGCCTTTCAAGTTTAACTCCAGCGCACAAGGTTTTAACGTGCTCACTGACCACGTGTGGACGCAGAAAGGCGTGTTCTGCCATAGTGACATGATAGATTGCTGTCTACTTCGTCTAAGACAGTCGAGGTTCAACCATATTATTAGCGCGAAAGTGCTTTATACCAGGGTCCAACATGGCTCCGCTGAAGTATTTTCATCATGGATATGACGTTGTAGAATCTATATTGACCAATTGCAGAAAAAAAACGAGAAGGAAAAGATCCTTAGCGAGGTGTTGAGCACAACACTTTGACGCCACTAGAACACTACGTGCACGTTGCTTAGACTGTTAAAAGCAAGTCATTTATTCACACCGTGAACCGCTGGCGGTTCACTATGTATGTAAAACACAGCTCAGCTCCTCACAGCTCAGCAACTTGAGCGCGTTTTCGCTATCACTACCCAGTTGTCATGAGGGTCGGATGTTGCGCGCGTGCTCTAAAGGTTTAACACGCCTTGCGGTTCGCGCACGCCTTCATATATATGGGGAGGCGGAAGTCCGTACAGATGTTCTCAGGCGTGGTCAGTCAGTCGAGCACGCTCTTATCTCGAAATTCAGGCACTTTGCACCTTCTGTGCTTCCACCGCAAGTTAGCCTTCAAGTTACAGCAGATAAATAAAGCCAGAAAGTCACTTCGCTCACTGCTGCCGCCACCTTTAGAAGAAACGTGCCGCTCAGAGGATGAAGTAAGATTTGTGAGATTTTTTTGGCGCTCGTCTAGGCGTATACGTGTGCCTTCATTTTGTGCATCTTCCATTCTGTGTGAGCAGCGCGCAATAAATCTTGAGCAGTGACAGTTGTTTGTCCGTGCTCATCATATGTGTGCTCATTTTGTGCGTGCTTTCTGCTTGAGGTGCACTGTAAGTTTCAAGCGGCGTGACGTCGCAATTTGTTGCTGTAGGATTAATTACTTTGCCCTTGGGGCGAAACAACGCACAAGAGTCGTCCAATTAGCTACCTATGTGAAGATTCGTTTCACTTTCGTGTTATGCCGATCGTTCAGCAGAGGGATCAGTCGTGTTTTTGGCAGTTTGCAGTTCACTACCCTCTTGACTTGCGTATTGAACGCTGCCGCTATGCAAGAGTACTAGTCCTCCTCTGAATGTTTCTTTTTTCTCTCTTCTTGTCCTCCCGTTTCTCTCTTCCACTGTATGGTGTAGCCAACTTGATGACCTTGATTAAGCTCCCTGCATTTCCTGTATTTCTGTCTCTCACTGCTAAGCAACGAGGGTAAACACATGGACAAGGGAACATAGACTACAGATGCACTTGCCATCAAGATGAATGTAAGCAAATGGTTTGGGTTCAAAAATCTTATAAGGCCCGATATCAAGCTGATGTATGCAAAAACCATGGTGCAAACAGTAGTCTGTCATGGCTAATACGAGTATTGGGAAATGCTTAGATTAGTTCAATGTTCGTCAGCAATCAGAACTAAGGTGACAGAAAAACAGAAGACGACGCATATAAAAAGGTCAGTCGTGACTGTTCCAAATGCGCCCAATTGAACGCCCGTCTTCGTCACCTACTGTTGTGGTCCTCGCTATGTGGTCACATATAGAACTTCACTTGGTATGCATGGGGCCCAGCCGTCTCACAGCCAGTAATAAAATATTCGAGATGTAATAAAATATTCTTACTCGCAGTCACCCCGGTAGCATTGCCGAAATGACTGTGGTAACCTAGTGACTAGGGTGTCTCTCTGACAATTTCGATGACGCATCTTCGAAGTCATGTTTCGGGGGCTAGGGTTACATATAGCGGCGAAATGCAAACACACTCTTGCACTATGTACCCTAAAAGACACCTGTTTCAAAATATAAATATTATGCATAAATGCATAGGTTTTCCTAGTTTTATTGTCTATATTTTACTATCATAGGTATACTAGGAAATGGGAAAACGATTGTGAAAAAAAAAAGAATTGGGGACCCCCAAGCTTCGCTTTTAAGATTCGAACGCGATAGTGGTCGGTTCTGTGCCTAGTGCTTATTGAGTTCAAAATGGCTTGTGCCTGGGAAACTTTCGCGTACGGCGGCATTCTGAGTAACGAGTAGTGTGCTTCGAACCATGGGCAATTGTGCTCGTGAAATCTTATCAAACTTCCTATGCACCCACTACGTGGTCTTAAAGAAAAAGGCACAGTAACGTGTGTTGTGTAGTGGGTGGACTACTATAACCCTTGAGTTCATGAAAATCGCATGTTCTGACGCTAGATCACAAGGTAAACTTGTACAACGCATGATTACTGCATTATTTCAGGTTGCATTGGGGAGCTTGAATACAGGACACGCGTGTCTGGTAAAACATGAAAGTTACTCTTGCTACATTTCCAAGCAGAGGAAGTCTTATTGCGATAGCAATTATATGAACACTCTCGGCTGGATTTCGCCGCCCACATTGGCGTTGGCGTGGATGTCATGCACCGTATATGTATACGTATCTATATGTATGAAACCACAAAATAAGATCCAGAAAAGAAAACTCCAGCGCGCGGATTCGAACATAGGACTTCCGTGTCATGAATGCAAGGTGTTATCCACTGAGACACCTAGAGGTACGTCTTCCTACGTTCAAACGGCAAGCTATTCGAATTTACCACTTACCGCTGTTGGCGCGCATCTCGGGAGGGGAGGGGGGGGGGCTATTCTGTTTCATGCATTATCAACAGGATGGCGCAATGAGCGTGCGGCGGCTCTCATCTCTCGCGGGTACTTTGGCCCGCGGAGAGAAGGGAAGTAGAGTGCGCGATCTCTCGCGTGCCCTTTTTTCCCGGTGGGGAGGATTATACGTCTTGGTACGCGTTGGATATCACTGGAACCATTCTGGTGCAGTTACGGGGCGGACAAAGGTCATGGCAATCGTTGCACAGCCTCCGTTTGCGAAAAGGGTGCGCTCTTCAGACACAGCGAAGTAACAACCGGGACGCTTATTCGCGTTCACTTGTACCTGTGAGTACGTTTTTTGCGTCATTTGTGCGTGAGAAACGTGGGGCACGTTTTGATCGGCTTGCCATTCTGCGCGTTACCTTTCATTTGCTTGTTATCGCGTTCATTGCTTCACCTTTGCGGCAAAGGTGCAACTTCTTTTCATTGTATTTCGAAGATTTCTAAGCCCACGCTTTCCGAACAATTTGTGGTTCATGCATTTACATATAGAAGTTTCACCGCATATTTTCTACCTTCGTTTGGTCATCGACCTATGAAACAATAGGGCGAGACAACGTTTTTAGACCAGTTTGCACAGGTGCTCTTGGCTTGATACACCTCTTTATAGACAACTGGTATGGCGTTTCTCCTATTTTCGTGACGGCGTGTGCTCATCCACTGCTTCGAACATTCTTGTAAAACCATTTCGCGGAACGGAATGGAATGAAAAAATCTTTATTTCCTTGCAGGACGCGCTTAGCGCGTAGCGGGCGTCTCCCACGTAGGGGCTGACAGGGGAGTACCTGGCGGCCGCTTCGTGGGCCTGCTGGACAGCCCATTGCTGGTCGGCGAGAAGTGAGCTCCTGAGGGACCCCTCCCACTTGCTTAAGTTAGAGTCGGGAGGAGTTGTTCTACATTCCCAGAGCAAGTGTGCGAGTGTCGCTGTGTGTCCACATGATGGTCATGTGTCGCTGGGGTATGCATCGGGATAATAAACGTGAAGCGTGGCAAAGTTTGGGTACGTGTGTGTCTGTAATAGGCGTAGGGTTAATGCCTTCGGTTGGTTAAGTTTCGGATGTGGGGGTGCAAAATGCGGCGTTCCAGGTAAAAGTGCTTTGCAATTTCATTGTACGTAATTGGTGCATCCCGATTGATATCTAACCCAGCAAGATGGGGTTCCCCTGTGGCAGTGCGGTCGGTAAGTGCACGCGCTGCATCATGGGCGATCTCGTTGAGGTTGGATAGGGCACCCGGTACCTGGCTGAGATGGGCGGAGAACCAGATGACAGTGTGGTGCTTCAGGGCACTCGGGTCCGCTTTGCGCAGGAAACGTAACGTCTGGTCGGAGATGACTCCGCGTTCGAAGGCTTTGATGGCCGGCCTGGAGTCGCTGTAGATGAATTCCCGTTTGCTGTCGAGCATAGCTATAGCTATAGCTGCTTGCTCCGCGGATGTTTTTCGAAATGTAGTGGTATCTATAATTTCGCATCGCCCCGTTACTTTCGGGAATTTATGCGTAATATATATAAAACCGTGCGTTTTCTGACAGCCAGATTTTCCAATTAATATTCGTTCTGTCGCTAAAGACGGGATCTGTAGTAAGACGTATTGGATATGACCCCATTGTGTCACACGCTATACGTAGGCTTGTCTGGTGATGACGTGCTGCTACGTGTGATGAAAATGCCTATTTCATCAATAAGCAAGACATTTTTCTACAAAGTGCATACAGAAACAGTACCTGTAAAAATTTGGTTGAACACCTAATTCATGTTTGTATCCTCATTTAATTTCTGCCTCTGTGAAGTTCCACAAACAACAGAACACTGCTTAAAGAGTTGTAAGGGTGTCATCTGTTTTGGGGAGGATTTGCAGGGGGCTTTCAAAATCACTGAATTTAAATTCTTAAAGCATCCGTTATATTGTGCCACCCAAATGCAACAATATGCCAGTCGACAGGCTCGGTATGCATGCTTTATGAAAACCTCACTCGTTCGACAGGCATGCGGATGCAGTAGTGTCTTATCGATCCCACTTTGTAGAAGTGAGTGTGCAGCTAAAAGACCTTTATCAACAACTGCAGTTTCAGCCAGACTGGTATACAGAGTTCTTGAAGAGCGTTGCTCAATTATCCTTTTAGACACAGTGTTGTATAGAATTTCTTTGGTATAGCCTATTGTAAATTTGTCAAAGCGGGCTTGGGTATGTTTTACGCCATGCCTATAATAAACTGTATTTGTATTAAGTACCATGTAAGAAAAAAAATGGCAGCATATCCACGGGTGAATGATGGAGAGTGGGGCAAAGCATCCGTCCGTCCATTCGTTCTTGCCTCCTTCCGTCCGTGCGTCCGTCTATGTGACCGTCCATGCATCCATCCGCCCGTCTGTGCGTGCGTCTGTTCGTGCGTCCACACGTCCATCCGTGCATCCGTCCCTGCGTTCGTCCATGCATCCGCCCCTGCGTCCGTCCATGCGTCCATCCTTCCGTGCAGCCATCGGTGTGTCCGTCCATGCATCTGTCTCTGTGTCCGTTCGTTCATCTAGTCAACACTCCAAGTACCACGATCTCGCATGTTTTCATCATATATTCCACATATAGAGACACCGCCATCCAGCGGACATTCCAAGGACTAAATGAGAGGTGGCACACGCACACTTTCTTACGGCTTGCTCTTCGTGTCTACGTCCCACATTTAACCACGTAGAGTTCATGGTGTATACTAGTTCACTGTATTCGTGGCACTGCGGCCCAACGCTCGCTAAACCTTTCTAAAACCAAGGAGGTTACGCCTAGCGATGAAAACGTAAAACCCTTCCTTGTCAGACAGTGCTCAATGTACATGCCAATGGCTGCTAATGGGGAAGGAGAGACAGAAGATTTCGGCTTTTAGTGAATGCGCACACTGCGAATTGTTTATTGTTCAACAACGCACAGAAGAAATCTCCCACCGGTACCATCTTGCAGTTCAAAGCGTAAGACATGTTACGTACTACGACGAGGGACGAACGGGCGCTGCTTTAAGAAGCTTCGCCCCTAAAAGAGACGCGTGGCTCTGCGATAGGACACTTGCTCGCCACACGAACGACCCGGATTTCATCCTCGCTCAGACCCTGAGTTTTTTTAAATATGTTTACATTTTAATTTTGGTCACGCAGAACATAATGATTTCTCACTCTCAATAAACGACACCGACAGCGAAGCCAACATCGGAATTCCTGCGAAACTAGCTCTTTGATGCTATCACGTTAATAATCTTGCTTGAATTTTGGCCGGTAACATGCATCCGCAACTAAAAAGATATATGACGTGAAATGTCATACTTAAACTAATGAATGGCTGTATGACTCTCTAACATCTCAGTAAACGATTCTATCTCTGTAATAGTCTGGTCTTAGTCCTAAGCAGTTTAGTTTCAAAAGGCTTGTGCTCAACATCACGTAAAATTACTATAGGTACCTACCACATGGAGTGAAATGTTCTGGAGAGGAGATGTCCTTCTTCCAGGACAATGGGTACAACTCGCGAGGTGCCCCAATGTGGCTATGTAAATTGCTAAACTAACCGGCTCCTGCTGACGCGGCGTTTTTTTAGACTCATAGCTGCACGACTGTGATATTGCCAGTCCGATGCACCTTTATTCTGTAGAAACTGTATCGAACATACTGCGCTTTCATCGGGTGGCTCCTATCTGCAGACTGAGCCATGGCAAATGTTAGTTGGTGTATTTCCTCACATAGACTAAATAAAACTGTCAGAGTTTTGCTATGTTAACCATGTGGCACTCTCAGCCTCAACACGAAAGTTATTTGATGTTTACAGTTGAAAAATAATGTGGCAGTGAGGTCTCCTACCATTCGCTGTCTAATTTTACGACGTCACGAAATGTTGAAAGCCCTCGGTGCCATCACCACTGTATGTCATCGCGCGCCCCCTTGCCAGCGATGCATCTCTTAGTGAAAAAGGTGGAGCTTCGGTGTAGCTTTTTTTATAGCCAAGGTGAGCAGGTTGACTATCTTTATTGAAACAGCATCCACGGCCCCTTAAATAGCGTGTTCACATGACTAAAAGGTAGGTGGTCCATACATTGGCAGCTAACACACACTAGATAACAAGAAAAGGCGTCCTACGACTCGGCCTCCTATCCTCGGCGAAATTCATGACTGCCTGCCAGAATTGTGTGACCTCGGTCATTTGCAGTCGCTTCAGCATTATATAATTGTTCCTGCACTCGTGCACTGTGCTGTGCTTTAACACCACATGGGGAACATGTGTTGTAACGCCTATCATCATCATAATCGTGACTACATCCACTGCAGGACAAAGGCCTCTCCCTGTGCTTGCTGCTGTCACTTTATACTTGCAAACTTCCTTATCTAATCTGCCCACCTAACGTTCTGTCCTCCCCTCACCCACATAAGTTTTCTGGGTATCCGGTCTGCTATCCTTAATGACCAGAGGGTATCTTGCTTTCGCGCTACGTGCCTTGCACATGACCATTTCTTTTTGATTTCGACTATGATGTCTCTAACACCCGTTTGTTCTCTAATACACTTTGCTCTCTTCTTGTCCTTTAGGACAACACCTATCAGTTTTCTATTCTATTACTCGCTGCGTCGTCTTCAACTTATCTGGAACTCTCTTTGTAATCCTTCAGGGTTCTGCTCCGTAGGTAAGTACCGGTAAGATGCAGCTGTTATACCTTGCTATTCTGGGATAGTGGTAATCTATTCATGATTTGAGAGTGCTTGCTGAATTCGCTCCACTCCATTCTTATTCATCTAGTTACCGCAGATGATATCCCACCAGTAATGACAGAAGAAGTCAGGAAAGGCTTGGAAGGAATGTGAAGAGGCAAAGCTGCTGGTGAAAATTAGGTAACATCAGATCTACTAAAAGACGGAGGACAGATGGCGTTAGAAAAACTGGACACCCTGTTTACGGAGTGTCTCCTGACGGGGATGATACTAGAATCACGGAAGAATTCTAACACAATCCTAATTCATAAGAAAGAGAACGACAAAGACTTGGAGAGTACAATTTTCTAATAACTCGAAAAAACCTTTCCGACCACTGGAATCGACGACGTAGTAGCGGAAGCATGCGAGTGGCTGACGCAGTCAGTCAGGCCTTGACCGGCGTGTTTGCGAGTTGCTATCCCTCGACACTCTAAGCCCTCGCTTCCCCCTAGTTGAAGTACTCCGACGATACGGCTCTTGTTACTCGCCCAGGGTATCTATCACCCGTGATGGCTTTGATCTCACCGCAAGAAGAGTCAAGGAGCGTCACAGCCTTTGTTTTTTCCTTAGCCCTCTCGGGCAGGCTCCTCCGAGGCCCCCATGTAGTCGCCGTGTGACGCAACAAACGCTGTCGCTTCCTCTTTACGTGCATCGTAGACCCATGGGCCAATCCACCAGGCGTCATCCGTGTTCCTTGTGGCAATGTTACACAGGTCAAAAATGCAAACGTTACTATACATGTCTTTCGTAATTTCTGGAATAAACATTGTAGTTGGTGGCCACAAGTGACTATACGTAAGTAACCCTTATAAACTTAATCCGCCAAGAATTGTCGACCAGCTTGTCTGAAACAATGCCGATCACACAAAATTATCTGAGGAAATGGGCCAAATTAGAGTTATCGTAGTAACTGGGTCTAACTTTACTAATCAGGGTCCAGTGAACATATTAACGTTGTATATTGAACGCACTTAATTTAACTGTTATCCTAACACGTATGAATCTAATCTTTAGTATTAGCTGTGCATCAGATATTCGCACATCGCGTGTACTAAATAATAATCGTGACAGACTGCCGATATTGCGCAGTTTTTTCTTCCTGGTTATAAGGTTGCCTTCCTCGAAAATGAGGTTAATCAGTGGCGTGTTACGATGTCATCCTGATAATGAGATCTGATGAGTGGAGCATGCAGTAACCACTCCAAATTTATTGTCCCGTTCTGCATGATACCAACTACAGCAAGAAATTAACACAATAAACAGGCGTTTTGTGAAAAGGTGGCTCCAAGTTACGGCTGCTCTTGTAGGCCTTTCGCACGTTGGAGCGTTGAGCATACGTCAAGTTTTGATTAGAAGACCTGAAATTCTCTGGCATCCTAAGAATACACATTTACCGTGTGCTTACGACTGTCCATTTTTCTATCAATGCCGAAAAATTTACTATAACTGGAACTATAATCAGGATGGGCATAATGCTCTCATTGTTGCTTGTCTTGAGAGCTATATTGAAATATTGCGAGCAAGCAGAAAGGTAGCGTCATTTCATTTATATATTGGCTATAGGTTTAGTTATAAACACAAGAACAAACTAAGATGCCCCTTAGAGGCCACACTAAAATCATCATGTGACCAGCAGTAGGCGCTGTTATAGAAATTGCTGTCATTTGTGGTGTTTCAACACATTTTGCTTAGACACTGCCTGCTGAGAAGAGTAAATCTGAAGCTATAGGTGTGTTCAAATAGTGGTACACAAGAAAAACATGTGCTTGCAGTAATTGTTTAGGTGTGTTCGTTTCCACTGCTAAATTTCGTACAAAAAAAGACCGACATGAATAAAGGACAAGAATGCTGCAAAACTAACTGACGAGGGCCCTGCAACACGATTTCAGCAATGTCTGGAAATGCTGCCAATAGGTAGGTAGTCGAGGCTCCTCAGAATCCGCACACTGAACATTAGAGTGCAGTGTGCGGCCAGGAATTTATAATGAGTTCTCACAGTCAGGTTGGAAACTTTCTCCCCTATTTCTATAAATGACGTAAATGACGCAATATAGCAAAAATACCATGCCAAATGCGAAGTTGATGGTTATTGGCTGGTTTCAACATCGTGAGCTGCATAAGTACGGTGGCTACCAAGAAAATTTGATACGTACGCGCACGCGTTCTCGCGATCACACTGAAAGTAAGCAGCTCATTCAAAGCTAAAAGGGTGTTCTATCACACAGCCGCGCTTATGCTTGGGAATAAACTGAAAACAACTTCCTCTGCTTGAAAATGCACTGAAACAAACTTTCGTACTCTACCAACGCGCGCGTCCTGTATACATGCTTCACAATACAACACGTAATATTGCAGTTATAATCAGTTGTAGAAGCATACATTGGTATTACGCGTCGTAACGTGTGGCTATCATATAATGCCTTCATGATTTAAAGCTAGCCAGCCACTACAAAAGGTACACATGTTACGACGGCTCCTATTTCCTTAAGATCAAGTTGTGGGTGCATAGCAAGTTCGAAAACATTTCAAGCGGTAAAGAGAGAGAAAGGCAAGAAGGTCAACCAGCATTGTAGCATTTGGTTTGCTACCATGCAATAAGGAGAGTGGGTGTGGGTAAGAGAAAGAAAGCGAAAAGCAAAGAGACAAGAGGGCAGAGATGCTATTGCCTGTTCAATCGGTAACTGGCACGCAAAAACTTCAATAGGGTTTCTAGTGACACTTTGTGCTAAGCGGATCGCTTCGGCATTCGTGCACTGACTGTTCCGACAAGGATCTGTTGTCAAGGCGGGCTAACGCAGCAGCTAGCGCTAGTCTGTGTGCGCTGTAACGAGTGTGACCCAGAACATGCTCTACCGCTCCATCGTTGCCGCGTTGATCGCAAGCAGCACTGTCTTCAATGCCAATTCAAAAGGCGAAAATAATTTTATGTTACCGACACCAAGCTACAGTCGACAAAACAGCGTTGTATCAAGTCGAGAAAGTCTGGATGGAGGACGAAGTCGACGAGACGGGTCCAGCCTATGTAGTCACGACTCGTGTGCTGTAAGCTTGCTGTATTCCACAGACATTTTACGTATTCATCAGCTTTATATCTTATTTTTTATGGCAGCATCAGTCCTTGAAACTTGGATAGATTCGTAGACACCATTTCCTTGTATTAAGTGTCTGAAGTACGCAATAGAGATAGAATATCGCTATCACAATCAGCTCATAAAGGCGAAGCTTATGGGCTCTCCAATTCTATGCTCGTAAGTTTTCAGAATTTGCTCCACTGATGTCATCTTCGGCGTGCTTGTAGGCTGGGCAACTTCAAGAAGCACAGTCAAATTGAAATGCATGAGCACTTCCGTTAAATGTGCAAGAAGAATCTTTCCATATGGTCTCGATTAGAGAGACAAGCTACAAACTTTTTCGACTGGTCACGCAGCACCCTTCCCACCTGCTTGCTTTCCATGTGGGTTGCAGTGGCGAAACGCAGCTAAGTGTTGTGTAGCCACCGTTTCAAGCCAATTTCTTGACAATTTGATTTAAACTATCATGGCTGTATCATGTGTCTACAACCAACAAAAATGTGAAGAGTGGGCTCTCGGTCCAAATATGAAGTATCGGCAAATGAAGAAGTGAAAGAGTATGGTTGACATTCGGTCACCCATTACAAAAGATAAACTCTGATACGTGTGCACATTGATGGTTTTGAAATTGCAACAGCAGAAGTTGTCCTTCTACAGTTACACACAACTACATATTTCAATAGAATCTATATTCGTTTTGAGTAAGAATGTTTTTACACATTTCGCTAGCTCTCAGCTTTATTGAAATGTTGGGCCTTGTAATAGGAAAGTTAATCACAAATTACTCTACGGTTCTTACGTTCATGGATATTATTGCACAAAAGGCGGGCATGTTGATTCTACCAGACGTAGTTATTTTCTAGAACTGCAGGTTTAAAGCGGCACGTGGCATTGAACGCAGTCGGTTTGAAATGCAGATCTGTTAAAAATCACAACAGGAATATTTTAAATATCTTTTCTTTCAACGCTTCAGAACGGCATGTGGTATATCTTAGAAGGACTGATGTGATAGCATCGTGAATTGTTTGCACGAGCCGGTGGGGAGGCGGCATCAACAAAAGTCCAGCCGGAAGCGCTAGTGCTAGTCCGTTTGGGCTGGCTGTGTACCAGAGATTCCGCTGCTTGCCCACGAACTTGATTGGGGTTCGAACAGACGGGCAGAGGAAACAACAAAACAGATTTTATTGTTAACTGATTGTCGCGTTGAGACCAAACCATATCCAAAGCTTGAACAACATATAAATACTCTCTAATCTTTGCTCCGCCTGAAATTGTGTACATCTAAGAGCTCCAACAAGGTCATGCGGTAACGTACCATCTGTTTCACGACTGTCTCAAGCGCATATTTCGAAGAACAGAAGCATTTTTTGAAAAGCAGTCCCATTGGTAAGAATATCGCTAGAATTTTCTCTTCACGAAAGTGTTTTAACCCTTGCCTTTCGAGCATTTGTTTGTAAACCAATAAAAATGATATTCCCTGTGAACGCTGGTGTTCTCAAGCATTGTTAATTTTTGCACACACCCGCAAGGTGTACAGGACTGCACAATACATAGTGACTCAACTACCTGATGTGTGCTTGATTTTTGCTGAATGCTAGGGCCTGAAACTTCCTCCATCCATGCATTATACGGTTGTTTGTACCATAACTTTTTGACAGGCGCGTTCAGTCAGAGGGTTGATATATATTACTTTCAGTGATTTGGCTGTTGCCTGATCAAGCAAAAATGCTCCTCACACATCGTTCTGATGTATCCAGCAAATACATGAAAAAGGGGCACCCGCTGGCGAAAACAGCGACAACTTCACACTCGCCTATTTTTATCCAAGAATGGTACGTTTCGCCAGCTTCAGCGCCACAACGTCATCTTGCACGCGTTATCTAGACTACTGGCGACTCGTTTTCACGCTGTGAATGCCTGGAATCATCCAGCGTGAAGGTTTACTCACCGGGCCTGGAGGACGCTACCAAAGCGAAGGCGAGGACGTACAGGATGTGGGCGAAGAACCCCATGGCAACAACTCCACTACGTCTTGTTTTGCACTGGGACACACACAAAAGAAGCCGCAGAACTTGATATGCAATATGATAGCGAGGAAACACACTTCGCACACTACACACCAACACAATCTTCCTATATATCCCGGAAACGCATTGCGTTTAGCCGATGACAGTGGACCAAGCGTAGTTACGTGGTGCGACGCCCGGCCCAACGTTCCTTCAACTGGCCGCGGCAGCTCTGCGAGACATCACTTCTCGTTAACACGAGCGCGTGTCAAAGATAGCGCGCTTTCGGTCCGTTTTTTTTCTCGGTGTCCAATGTTGCGAGGGGCAATCGCCTATCATGGAGTGCGAATGGTGGAGAGATTGCGAGACGCCATGAAGGAGATCTTGAATCCCACAACTGCTTCTGCTGGCTGGAGGCCAATAAAAGTTAATTTCCGACCTCGCAATCGTAAGAAAGGTCGAGAAAGGGGAGGCTTTTGCGCAAGTATATCCGTGGCAGAAGAATGACTGGAGTGGAAAGCCAGTTATGAATTCACTCGGCAAATGCTTCAGTTATTCAGCTATCAATCTTTATTCACAGATATAAGTTTGAGCTTGAAGCCCAACGAATTGACATTTCATATTTAAGTTAAACGAATGATTCGAAGTCAAAATACTAGAAACACTCCAGGGGTTTTCAGCGGGATCTACGTTCACGGGTGATGTTGCATTTCGCCTTCATGAGAATTAGTCTGCGTGGTCACGAATTGAGCTCATATCTCAGAAAACAACATAAAGGAAGAATAAATTGAAAATATACAGATAATACATAAATGTGTGGAAGTAGGCCCACGTCCAATGCGGTCATGATCCGCATAAATAGAAGTGTGAACAACTTTTTTTTTAGTTGGCGTGGGTCTGCACAGGGCCAAACACCATTAACACGGTTAAGAAGTGTTGCAAAGAGTAATGAGTGACTGGATGGAGTGCTAAACACGAGTGAATTGAGAAACCAGGGCGAGCAATAGATATTCTATGTCCAGCAATAAAGGCCTCAGAAAGCTGGTCGATGTCTCGATAGCTGGACCTATACTTGTCGACGGTGACAAGGACCTGCTTAATTAAAACACGCCAAAGTTGACAAGACGCACTTGGCAAAATAGGTACTGCTATAAAAATTTTACTCAGCCTGCCTGAGACCTTTATTGTTCTTCATGAAATCTGTACATCATACAGCTTTTATCCACCGGCTCCCGCACTTGCTTCAGATGCTAGGATCTCAGTCGTAAGGTGTCCCGCAACACGGACTTGAGAGCAAACCTCTACATAGCTAAAGCTCTGCGTATTCATACTTTGATTGATTGATTTGTGGGGTTTAACGTCCCAAAACCACCATATGATTATGAGAGACGCCGTAGTGGAGGGCTCCGGAAATGTTGACCACCTGGGGTTCTTTAACGTGCGCCCAAACTGCGTATTCATACTGTACTTGAACAAATAATGGTGGAATCCTTAAGCGTTTCCCTTAAGAGTTGAATGCGATAGCAATATCCGGGCGTGCGCAAACACAAACACACAAACACACATATACACAACACACCCACACACACAAGTGCACACGCACACATAAATTCGTACACAGGCGCACACATTCACGCACACCCAATCAGATACGCGACACACAGACGCGCGCACGCATACACTATCACTTTCCCAATCGCTAGCTAACTTTCACTTCTCACTTTTCGGTTGAGACTCTAAACTGCGCTTCATATAAAAAGCCGAAGTGCAAGCACCCTACCGCTTCACACTTATTTGCATCTACCTCAAGTTTTCTCTCATGGCCAATGGGGCCTTTAGCTCACAATCAAGAACACCACTGCCAGCGCTGCCGTTACTGGAAATTCTGCGAATCAAGCTCTTGAACGCCATCGCATTAAAATGTATACATCACGCAAATTCAGTAATCTACACTGCTGACTTCCGGTTCATTAAAATGAAGGGGCGATATGCTACAAGTCGACGCACTTCGTTAAAGCGAGATGGCGCTTGTAAAACGCATGTACCATGCTGCTAAAATAAAAAAAAGGGAAGGAGCGTGTGTCAAAATAAAGAACAACTTGCTGAGCACATATTTAGAATTAAAAGGCATGGTTTACAATTCACCATGTTTGAAAAGTTTGTGACACCTCTGGGTCATGGAGTGAAGAGTTTCGAGGGTAATATGGCTTAACAGATTGTAGTACTTGATAATATTCCTTTCAGTTCTCGTGACTGGTGCAATAAAATATTTATGACTAAAATATTTATTTATTTATTTATTTATTTATTTTCAGATTTACTGCCAGCCTTTAAAAAAGGCCTTTGGCAGGAGCGGGCAGAACAAATAAAAGAATACGAGAACATACGCAAATACGTCCACAAAACAACCGCAACAATGAGCGGGAACAAAATAAAAACAAAAAATATACAATTACGCAATCAACAATATGCAGTTATAACAACTTCTGTAATGAAGCTATTTAGACAATTAAAACAGAGGCGGCAAGCCCGCACTCCTGTCAGGTTAACAAAAAATGTGAGCCTGTAAGAGTTGTTACTATTTTATCCAACAAGCTGCATCATTGTTGTCTAATTGGTGGTTTCAGAAAGAGCTTGCTTGCACGTTGTCACACGCACACGCTTTGCAACAGATTATCTGATCACGTTACACTGTCAGATGCGTTCAGTCGCGGCATGCGTAAGGCTACAGCTGATGCTTATTTTCCCAGAGTCCCCATCGCATGTGCCCGAAAGTTGGCATCAAGACTGAACATGCATATTTATTGAGAACTGCCGACTGTATCGATATAAAAGCTTAGCCTATAAGGATTTGTGGAAACATATTCCCATGGTGTTCACAACGGCTGTAGCGACTGGCGGGGCTCTCTGCCACTGGGCAGAGCATCAAAGCAAAATTGTCAGATGAAGAAGGTTGTCGTGGTCGTTTGCCAGTTACTTCCTTTTTACTCATGAATATCTCGTTGGAATCTGAATATGGCTACATTCAACCCTAGGATGCTACCTAGTGAGGCTAGTCTAGCAGTGCTATTCAGAAATTAGAAGGTGTTAAAAGCTATGTAATCGGGCTCAGTGAAGTTAGGAGGACACGTGAGGCTTATACAGTGCTGAAGAAGGAACACGTTCCATGCTGACATGTATTAGTTGGCAGAGAAAAACTAGGGGTGGTGTTTCAAATACACAAGAATATCACTGGCAGCATATATGAATGCTATAGCATTTGCGAGAGGGTGGCGAGAATCGCAATCAGTTTTGGCAAAACATACACGATGAAGATCGTAGAGGCCGACGCACCTACATCGAGCCGTGTTGATCATTTGATTGAATGCTTTTACGAAGCCGTTAAGCGGGCATCATTAAAGTAAAGGCACAGTACACTATACTAATGGTGCCCTTATTGCGAAAGTATATAGTACGACACGAGTGGCGTACACTCATGTCATTGCCGGCCCAGCCAAATATGCAGCAGCACACGCGTGGTGCCCAGAGGAACGTATGACACGGCACGAGTGCACAGAAAACGCCCCCGGTGTAGCCCGCCGAAGATGCAATTGGCAGACTGCTGCAAAAACAAAAATTCTTCAAGCCTTTTATCAATGAAGATCAATTTCGCTCCATAACGTCCTTCCATAAAATGTTGTAGAATATTGGAATTACCTTGCAGTAATTATTTTTTAATTTTTATTAGCTTGGCTTGATTCGTGGTGTCCACAAGAACACACGTAAATGCCACATCTTTGCTTACGTGTCATTAAAAATTAAGTAAAAATATAACTGTTTTATTCCTCGTGGATCATTATGCTGAATATAATTCTCAATAACTTATTCACACAGAAGATTGTAAGAGAGGGCTTTCTCGTGGTGACACATGTTGATACTTCTAGCGCACTGAAAACATGGACAGATCCCCACCGTGGTGGTCTAGTGGCTAAGGTACTCGGCTGCTGACCCGCAGGTCACGCGATCGAATCCCAGATGTGGTGGCGGCATATCAAACCCCGCATATCAATCAATCAATGTGTCGTGACGTGGTCACTTGCTCTGTCCGCGTTTTGTTTTTGCGCTGCAAGTTTCAACCTAAACTTATTAACGGTCACTGAGGAATCTGCGCGTCTGGCACTGAACGAGTGAAGATTGACACTCGACCGCTTTGAGCGCCGGCCTCATGGCCACTCTTGCGTGATAGCAGGCCGACAGATTTAGCCATGACGCCTCAGAAAAGCTAGTGCACTGACCCTAATTCTTTAACCTGACCCCAGACCCTCAGTGACCTCAGCGTTGTTGTCACGAATACTGGCAGCTCTCCGCTTGGTATACGGCGTTTCAACGGCTGGTCAGCATGCGGTTCTCTATCAGATGCTCTCAGGCCATCCCGGCCGTGGCTTGAGTGAGCACGATATTGCAGCAGGGCTATCGCCAGTTTGCGCCGGTGAGCGCCGGTTTCGAAGAGAGCAAGACTTAGCAGCAAGAGGGAGAGAGGTTGGTGCTCGCCCTCGCGCTGCGTGTTGTCTTCATAATCATATTCTGACTGCAAGAAAAGATCGCAGTGCAGCGCCGTTTATCTGAAGGCGTACGCCATACATGGAGCGTGTGTTTGGTTGGAGGACCACGCGTATGCTGCACATACTGATATAGGGCAAGGTCGATTCACACAGGCCGGAAAGGCGCTGATGAAAGCGGGCATAGAAACTAGTGCAAGTGACGTCAACTTTTCTCAAAGCATTACTGTAGCGTCACTGCCTTTCAGGGAAAAAAGAACGCTTTATAGATTATCTAGGGTTCCATGTCTAAAAACCACGATATGATTATGAGAGATGCTGTAGCGGATGGCTCCGGAAATTTCGACCGTCTGCCGAGTTCATTAACGCGCTTTAACATTGCATAGCACGCAGGCCTCTGCCATTTCGTCGTGATCGAAATGCTACTTCTACGGCAGGGATCCAGCCCGTGACCTCTTGGTCGGCAGCCGAGCACTCTAGCAAAGGACAGTTTTGTAAAATCATCTAGTTTTTTACATCGACCGTAGCAATGTCTTTAATAAGGAAGACAAATCGATTATTATGAAAAAATGTACTTTTCTGCAAACAACTCGGATATGAGATACACGACACTCTCCTTAATCACCCTACGGCTATTTATTATTCAAGATTTTTTCGGTACATGTTAACATTCAAGATTTGTTGTAAAGGACTGTTTTACAGTAAATGTGATCACATGCTCGCATGGTGACAATTTCGATAACTTGCCGTACACGAAGAAGAACGAGCATTTGTTGTCATCGATATGAAAATGTTCTCGCTTCGTGGTCGCGTTTTTTTTTGTGATATGCGGTCAATTGGGTCGTTTAAAAGTACGCTCGAAGTACGTAAGTATACAATCTTACTTTTACGATTGAATTACGTAAGTGTAAGAATGCATACTAAAAAAAGTAGCTCACTTTTCTTTCCTGGCATTGAGTAGGTGCATAATCACGCTCAGATAACGTTATGATTTCTAGGTGCGACCAACATCAAAAGACATACCCGTAATATCAACATCAAAAGACATACCTGTGTACTTGGTGCTTCTTCCATATAGCGATTCGAAATAATTATCGAACACTTCTTACTCGTACAACCACATTCAAACAAGTCAAATTTAACCTAAATGGTAGTTTTCTGTTCTTCATAGATATTAGGTCTGTGTTCTTCAACTAAGCTTGGGCGTTATTAGGATTACCACCTCATTCTTATCTTTTACTCAATGAAGTGGTTCCAGCGGGCTAATGTATGATACTGTCTGTGGTCCATGCTTCTTTGTGGCGGCCATTTACACAATCTTAACTGAATTTAGAATCGTCTATTGCGTATCAACGTGCCGGTGCCCTCTTTCTTAGGTAATCTAAAAACGGCCGAGTTTCGGAGAAAAACGCAAGCTTGATCAGATCAACAATTTCTGTATGTGTTTCTCGAAACGTCACTGGAGATGACGTTTCGAGAAGCGGACTTTTTTTTTTCAAAGCTGCGAACGCTTTTCCTAGCGCACACTTCAAACCAACATTACCTGAAAGTGGAGTAACGGAGCCCAATAGAAAGGCGTGATGAAATACCCGATCATCGCACGGGACCTTTTCAAAGGGAATCATGAATGGACGTGTGTTGTGTGCATACCAGTTAGTCCACAAAAAGACCAACCACTCGGAGATGGAAGCCATGCAGAGTATGTTCGGTGTGCGTACCGTTGCCAAGGAAACCGGCCGTCCTCCTCTCTGTGACGTTGGTCTCGTCAGTCTTCTATCCTGTCTTCGTGGTGTCTTGCAGGTTATAGTGCCACGCTCGACAATTACTTGAACGGTGTAGGAACTATACCGTGGTGCCTTAGATGTGTACACGTATGCATAGATGAACACGTGGTGCTGCTTTTGCGTTTCGCCTCACCCGCAAATCCGCAGCTGGTCTCAACACGCCGCGCTGCGTTTCTCCGACGTAGTCACCGCACTGAGTCGCCATCGGCTGGGAATGGCGGCCGAGAGGACGGTAGGACCAGCGGTACTATGATTTTGATCTTACTCGACAAAAAAAATTATGCTCGATTTATTGAGAAATAAGTTATCATAATTTTAAAATTTATATATTTCTCAATACTTCAGGCCATAACACGTCTATGCCGAAGTAGAAAATCACATACAAAAAACAAGAAAACCAAAGTAACTAACAGAAATATTTCAATTAGAAATTTCTAAAGCGGCTAGCGGTGAAACAGGAATTTCCGACTCAACTTATAAGGAACAAGGAACTCGCTAAGGAACAAGGAAAGAGTAGATTCAAGGATTGTTTTCTTTGTTGGATATAGTATTAATGAGAACAGACACAAAAGCCAGGGAAGGTATAGGAGATGGTTTTTTTAGAAAAAACTTGTAATGTAAATTTCAAAAAAAAAAGAGACCGAAAAGATACCTTGCCACCGTCAGTATCCGCACTTACGACCTTCTAAGAACGCGTTCGATGCTCTACCAATGCGCTACGGTGGTGGTCATCGTTCGGTCCACTTGAGACGCATTTGTGCATTTATAAGTAAAAGAGTCGGTCAGCGTCACCTATTGTCATTACAGTGAGTGTTGAACACTCTTTATTACCTGCTCGGCGTCACGTAGTGCGTTCTTTTATTGAAAGGTGGCAGCTGACCAATAATTTCTTGCATACCACCTCAAGGCATCACGTTTGCCAGAACGAGACTCTGGCTATGATTGACGGCAAGTCTAAATATAAGAGCTTCTTTTATTTGTTAGATACAATAATAACTAGAACTAACGGACAGTAATCCCAGGGAGAGTGTACATTTGAGTGATTATAAGCGATTCTAATGTGAATGTAAACAAAGAAAAGTGGACTAAAAGATAACTTCCCATTAGCACAATCCGGAGCTGTGGCCTTCGAATAACGCGTCCGATGCTCTACCAACAGAGCTAACAGTGGCTATCCTTCCGTCCATTTTATGGTGTAATATGTGCAATAAATATGGGAGTGTCAGTCAGTGCTGCCAGTAGCCATGATGGCGAGTGTTTAACACTCTTAATCCATAGAGTTTCTTAATATATACTAGAGGGAACTAAGGCGCTAGTGTCTACGGGAGCTGCAACGCACGGCGCTTCAGCGAGCATGGGAATGATGGGAAGTACGCAAATTTGTCTAACCTTCGTACTTTTGGCCTGCTTCTGGCTTCGTTTGTGTTCGTGTGGCTTGGAGCTGTTTTCCCACGAAACAAAAATTTAGCAAAGGTTCAGTAGTTGTGCTTCACCACCATATATTTAAAGCTTACCTTTTCAAACCAGGTCACGAATGTTGAAAAAGTTTCGTTCTTTTCATTAAAACGAAACCGTAACCAGCAATAAACGAAGCCACAAGTAGGATTCGCTGTCCGCAAGTACGAAGACTAGGCGAATGTGTGTACTACCCATCATTCCCATGGTCACTGAACTATCGCAGCGCCAGAGTACCCTCTAGTTAATTTTAGGAAACTCTATATCTTAATCTGCCTGTTTCGTGCTACGTAACACGTGGACTTATTACGAGCTGGCCGTTGACCGATAATGCTTGTTATACTTCAGGCGGACATTACAAGGTCTCCCAGAACGAGACCTTCGGCATGAATAAAAAAAACAAGTGAACATGTAAGGGCTCTTTCTCTTCTTCAAGCATAATAATAAAAAGATCTAACAGGCAACCATGCCAAGAAAAGTATAGGGGATGTTACTAGAAAGAAATGTGGGTGAAAACCCATTTGAATATCTTTTTCGAAGCTTAGAAATATTAAGCTCAAATATCTCTTGTGACTCATATATTTCGGAAAGATACCATGAACACTTCCATTGTTACTTTCACGCATATAATACTTCTTGATAACACCTTTGTTGTCGTATAGTGCTTAAGAGGCGAAAAATCACAGCCTTGGAGTTATCTCTTGTAATTTCAGTTTGTAAAATACGTCGGCTGAAAGTTGAACTTGTCTAGAGTGCTTTCTTGTGGGTTCAAGGGGCCCATGTTATTTTCTAAAATGGTCATCATGAACAACATTAGACGCTACGAAGACGCAATGGAAAATGGCTATGATGTGTGGGAGGAGTGGCACCAGAGTTAGCTGCTCGACGAAAACATCACGCTGTCAACATGAGGGATGACCTGGTTGTTATCGTCACACGAAGTCGTGTGATTGATGGGAAACTTTCTTTCCTTCGGTGTAATGCGATGATATAACCGCTCGAAAGGCGTGGGCTAAACGTGGGTAGACCTCGGGAAAATGTCTGCCAGACGAAGCAGACATATGAAACTGCTTCACGTGGCCGGCACGTGGGTAACCCCACTAAGCGTTTAGTTCGGGCCTTTGCTGCCTGCATATGCGCACTCACTTCCATGATAAAATGTCTCCGTATTCTATGACAGATGTTAATGTATCTTATGAGATGCGTAAATACTTACATTTAGTGATCTAATTCAAAATCCCTAGAAGTATTTCTGGCAGTTCCCATCTGAGGCGTTCACAATAGAGAACATGTTGAGATTCCTGTGACGTGGCAAAATCACCGTGCGAAAATGCTATCTCTCGTCTACGGGGATACCAGCCAGCTTGAAAGAAAATCCCTTACGTCAGTTACAGCGAAGAGATTGGTCATGTCACTGTAAAAGAATACATATGACACATTCGATGAATCGTTGCACCACTTCACGTGGTGTTTGTTATTAGCCGAGGGAAAAGACAGCTTTAGTCTCCGGTCGCATATAGTCAATCTCATGGTGCGCTGCGCACTAAGGAGTCATTTGAAACTGTGTAAGTTTGTGTGAAAATCCCAAATAATGCCCCAAAGTAAGCGCGACGTCAGCTCACCCTTTAATTAAGACTTTATGGCCAACGTATGCAGTGGCATCAGACAACACGGGGCAGTTTGAACCGCGGGTTGTCGTCAGAATGGGCTCATAAAGGTGGGATAACGTAAACGTAATTTTTAAAATGAATGATCGATATCGCTCATAGTTTGTTGGCAGCGTAAACAGTTATGAGCTCAAAAACAGCAGCCGATTTGGGTGACGTGCTCCGTCGCCGCTGCTGCAATTGTGAACAGGCAGTGAACACATGGTTAGGGTCGAAATGTAAAATAGCCATTATCCTCGATATTATACGTGAACATATGATGAAGTTCCCAACCCATAGTAAATTACAGCGCAACTGAAATATAAACAAGAGAAACAAGGGAAACAAGGCGTTGGTTTACAGCTGCTTTATTTACTTCAGAAATGTTTCTATGTAAATTGAAACCGAATAACAATCTACACTAAGGAAACAAAGTAAAAACAGATGAAAACAAAGTGGTTAAGTCAGCAATCATTGTGGATCGATGCTCTGTTCAGATAGTTTCGCTTGTTCTTTGTGGGTTTATAGAATGTCTCACATAGGCATTGCTAGCGCCTGCAGCCGCTTGCCACTGCCTCGGTGATTGCATGAGTTAGTGTGTTGGAACATTTAGCAAATTCGCGGCAACTCTAAGAGCACGGTTCGCAGGGGCGTGCTTTAATGTAAATGGCCAGATGCACATCAAGTTTCTTTCTTGAGGTATGAGTTTGTTCATTGCCAGAATGAGTAGTTGAATGTTGTCTTTATTAGTTGGATAGCATGATATACCATATTGCATCAGTAGCTATTACTCAGCAATCTGTCAAATAAATGCTGTGTTTATTAATAACTAAGTAACAGTGTAGCTGAAGTTAGTAGTCACCTACAGGACTACCATGAATATATGGCACCGAAGACTCGTATTATGTGACTCTCTGTTTGGGGCGTCAGTGGACGTAAATGGCGAAACGCCTTCAATAACCTTTAAGAGCGAAATGGATCTCTTAGACATGCAGTGTTCCCGCTTTGACTGTAAGCAAACAAGGACTGGCATGCTGCTTTGCAAGGAAAGTGACCCATAAACCCTTGCTGCATGGTGCCAATTTCAGGCTATCGCTACATTTATTTTGTAGAGGTGGAATGTCGATGTTTCTGTTCTTTATATAAAATAAACTGTCGAGAGGAATTCGCTAACTAAAAAAAACATATTTTTCATCCAAAATAAATGTGGGTGTATAAAAGAGTGCATGCGCACGAATGGACAAATTATATGAACAAACCACGCACTCCGGTGAACTAGCGATAAAAAGGAGAAAGGACTCGCGGAAATGAGTACTTTTATAAAAATAAGCACGTTGCTATATACGAGAAGCAGTTCTTGCAAATAAAGTATGTTGCATGGTAGCACATACTAGAAGCACCTACCACATGGTTCTCTTATCTATTAATAATGTAGCACGCCTTCAAGTCGAGTTTCTCATCGCTTGTTTAGGCATGCATTATTGTTGATTGATGTGGACAGCTTAACGTCCCGAAATCGTCATATAATTATGTGAGACGTCTGAGTAGACGAGTCACGAAATTTCGACCACCTGGAGTTCTTTAACGAGCACCCAAATCCGAGCACACGTGCCTAGAGCATTTTCACCTCCATTGAAAATGCAGCTGTCGCAGCCGGGATTCAATTCCGCAAACAGCAGCCAAGTACTTTAGTCACTAGGTCACCACGGCGAGCCCGTGTCACCTTCCCCCGTACGCCGTCGAGTGATGGTGCTTATTGAAGGCTTGCAGGCTAAGGAGCATTCAGTACCTGTTGTACGGCCTCGGTGTGTGGAGACTTTAACCGGTCTACGAACACTCAAAGTGTGTCTAACAGTGATTGAAAAAAATAACCCGATTGATCTGTCTTCTTCTGGAAATTCGTCAGTTATAGCTTCAGGGTTCACTCTTTCTAAGGTGGACAGTGAATACGAATGTCGCAGCAACTTCGACAACGGAGACCACGCTGCATGCGTCAGTTGTGACCATGCTTTTCATTGTGTTGTATATAAAACCGTGCATAACAGAACTACCTGCCTCAACAAAGCAGCTATTACTTTTCGCAGTTCGGAACGTAAATGATTATGTCAAAAGCCAATTTTACGATTACGTTTGAGTCGAAACTGGTTCAAACATCCTTCATTGGCTCTTTATTACTAACGTGAGAAAAACTTCTCTTTGTTGCAGAGAAACAACAGGAATTCGACTCCTGCTCTTTGGCAGATGGATGTTCCGTGTCATACTGCATAGACGTAAAAAGTGACGCTCACTGGCAACGCTTCTCTTTTGCCGGACGCCTGTTGCACCATCCTGAAGCACAAATGATTGTTTTGTGCATTCACAAGTACTTTTTCATAAAAACTGGAAGTTCCCAGAGTACACTTGCGTAAATGATTGTACCTTTTGATGTTATGAGCAAATCCTAGAATTCTTAAGCGTTGTGTGTGTCTTGGTGTTCACAGAGCGCTGTAGGTGTTTTAGGTGGACAGTAAAGAAATGTAGCATCTAAGAAATTTATGCGGCGTGCTTGCATCATATTTGTATGTAAAAGAAATTAACTTCGACGTCACGAAATTGGAGGTGACACTCATAGATATAGAACGTACAGCGTACGCGAGAGCGAGCGATTGCGCTTTAACGCGCGACACGTCAAACTTATATTAAAAGAGTTTTTGATCACCTGACTTGATATAGGAGATCAGCTAGTGGGCTTGCAGTAGCAGCTGTACTGCGGTGCTGTTTTTTTTCCATTTAGTGTTACTTCAAATAGATCAGCCGGACATTTTCACAAGGACCTTCTTGCTATCTGCAATATCACGACAACTTCACAGTAGAAGGAAGAAATGGACAAGTTTTATTCTACTAGAGATGGGTATTTAGCCGTAACAGAATAATTACATGGTATAGGCAGGTTGTATTTGAGTCACGAATTGAATTTGCACAGGAGGGAAAGAAAGCCGTTAGCAGTACAAATCAACGGAAGTCGCAATTGGATGTAACTTTCGCAAAAAATTCTATGTAAAAGTGTTTCCAGAATACTTGTTTTAGGTGAGCTTGCGCCGCAAACTGCTTAACAAGTGCTTCAATTAGAGTTTAGCATTATTTTACGATGACTGTGTTTAAAACAATAAATGTAGGGCACGCCATAACCTTCGCAAATCCGAACAAATTTTTCTGATCACTGGCGTGCAAGAATACCACAAAAGAGGTAGTGGCACACAAAGCCTGAACCATTATTGCCTGGGTCACCTGTTTACTGCTGTGTAAAATGAATGTAAATGATTTCACTGCTCTGAGTAAAGCGTCTGGAGAGTTTTATCATAGCTTCACAGTCCCTATAAAGAAAGAGGTTGCAAAAGTGGAGGAAAAAGGTGCAAATACGGCTGATAAATTTAGAATCCTTTTATTATAGTTGAAGCAAGTTATTAAGATTAAAAATACGACATATACACTACGCCAAGTGGCCAGATGTCGTGTGAGTGAAAAATGATATTTTGACGTTGTCGTTGTTTCTATCAACATTTACGAAACTGCGTGTGTCTGATTTCAAACACATCGTAGAAAAAAAATTGCGACAATAACGATTCTGCCCAATTTCGACAGCTATGCGCCACCCTTTAACTCATTTTGGTTTGCAATAATCTGAGAAAATGTGCAAGCCGGGCGGCAACGTGGCGCGGCGCGAGTGGGAGTATAGAATGCTCGGCTTTCACGTCAACATAACGTGGGGAGCCCATGGCGTGCACCCACTTACACCGATGCTTTCTGATGTGAACGCTTCACCGGACTATAAGGGGTCCTTGAAAGTCCGCTGGAGTGTTCCACACACAATGTTTCGCTTCAACCACGCAGTTTCCTGGCAGGTGAACTTAATTCCTCATGCCCGTGCGTGAAAAGCATGCTGTCATAATAGCATGCATAAGTCATTGTAGGCCCTTAGTTGAGAAAACTCCTTATGCGAGTCTTTATTTCGCTCTCTTTCGTCCTCGATCATGCTATCGTTTACAACGACAACCGTGACGCCCTTCAAGGCAGGAACGGGTGCGTAGGCGCTGCGCTCTAAAAATAGTGCGTTAACTGTGACTGGTTGCTTTCCCAATTAAGTATATAATGTCTATTACCTTGTAAGAATCACCAAACTGTAGTATGGCACTCAGAACGTCATCTTACAAGATGTACAATAATAATTGTGCTTCCTCATTGGACTCTACTCGTTTTTTCCCCGACCACTCACCAAATCACTGCATTGTGAGATCGAAACCTCAAGGCATGTTAATAACAACACGTAAACTGTGGCAGAACGCCTGCGATGGATTTTTTTTATTTCTTTCGTTGATGCAATATTGTTTTTTCCGAGTCGATGCAATAAAGTTCATGGTATTTTCGAAGTTTTGTGAATGATTTGAATCCATGGAAGCTACCACGGACCACTTTGCCTAATAGAGTTCACCAGTTACGCAGTGTGTAACAAGTACAGCCTCTTGCTTGGTCAATTTTCGTTGATGCCTGCATTTTCCCCGCCATTTGGAGACAACAATCGACACAACCGATAGCACAGCCAGAGTTCAATACACCAGCAGGCGTCGTTCGAGCACCAGGGGTGATTGTGGCGCCAGTGCAACAAGGAGCAGTCGAGGTAGTTGTTCACGAATGCTTCGGTCTACCACACGGCTGGTTACCTGAAAATTGAGAAAAAAGAAATAAAACAAAACAGTAGAGAATTTTGTTGGTGTTATACATGCTAGCGACAATTGCATGTTCTCGTGGAGAGCTCGTAGGGGTATGTTCTGTGATAAGAAATGGAAGGACCAACCAAAATGCATTCCGAAGAAGGAGTGATTTGGTTTTGTCGGCAAGATAATTCTTTCGGGAAATTGCGCAAAAATTGTTAACTTCATGTTTTCTTTTCCGAGCAAGTATGACATAATTCTCGAGGGTTTTTGGAATGAAGGACCTTCCCCCCCTTTCGTTCATAAATGTGTTCTTGCTCTCTCCTTCAGAGTGAGTGACTTTGCGTGCAGCTTAATTAGGCTCGCTCTAATTCCATGCTTGACTTGAACCAAAAAATAAAAATTCCATCAATGTAATATGTGTCCCTAAAGCTCGTCTTTTTAGCTTACTGTTTCGAAGAGATAGTGACGAGTTTCTCGTACACGAAAGCTTAGCTCTGCTCAGAAAAAATTAACAATTAAGTGTAATGAAATTATGTGGCCGAAAGCAGGGTTGCCTGCTTCAGCACCACTGGCTTGTCTAAAACCAAAATGGCGTTGCTGGTGCTAATGCTCCCCTATTAAAACACTAAGGAATATCTGCTGTACTGAAGAATCAAACTATTGTAAAACAGTTGAAATGCAGAAGCAGAAACTCTTTTTTAAAACTGCATTGAATCTGGTGCGATCGGATATCGTTTGAACCAAGTAAAAGCTACAAAGTGGAAAAGACGTATTGAGTGATATCCAGTAAGCATGCGCCATGTTTATCAATCCTTCTGAAAGAGACTAGCTGTGTTTGTATTTCATTATAAAAGGTCTTACATCGGCACGTTTTCGTATCTGTATTTAAGGTCATACACTCGGCATCATTACCGTATCGGGGATCAAAAATAATACATTAGCTAAGATGACATTTCTAGGTTAAGATGTGACACACTATAAATGTGCGTAACATGTTTCTTGCTCACTTGTAGGGTCTCAATGCAGTGGTCTCAGTAAAACAAGCCCAAAATGTGTTATAAGAGTCTTGCAAAAGTTTGCGAACGGGAATCTCCATTCGCACACTTTGATGTTACAAGATTAAAGCGTAGGCTATGCAGCAAGAGAACACTGACTATAGAAAAGAAGCATTGAGATGCAACGAATCATCTTGTTCACTTCAATATCTGCTGACAGCTTCTGTTTAAGCAACAGTAGCACAAGGAAATAATAAGGTTCTATTGTAGAGAGGTGGCCGAGTGGGATATGATGCATGTTCTAGAAATAATCTGTACAATAACGACGGAGCACAAGAAGAGAAGAACGCAGTGCGAGCGCTGTCTAACAACTCAATTTTAATGTAATGAAATTGAGGGCCACGAATAAAGCAATGTGTCAATTCAGTTGATGAATGTTGCATAGTAACAGTGTTGAAATTCAAGTAGTGGCAGCACAACATGAGAACTATCCCAAGAAACTACATATTGGGCATGTTCTCATGGTATCAATAGAAGGCTGAATGAGTGCGCCTAGTATAAAACAATCCATGTTTCTAATGTATCACCGGATACAGGACTTACTTATACGTCAAATTTTTATTGTGCCACATTAGTGCTTGCTCCTGATTCAAGGGCATAGAGGATACGGCAGTGGCTGAACATGTAATTTCCTAAACAAAAATCCTATCAAAACTTTATATGAAAAACCCCATCTTTAATGAATAGTGGCTCATTCATCTTTATCACACTACCAAAACCCATAAACTGTAACAAAAACGCAAGGTGAAGCTTCCGAGCTTTACCTTTGATAGAGTGCTCACGCGAAGTATTGCCAAACAATGTTGAGCTCGTGTGCAGCGCAAGAGACCAATCAATCATGCACTAATTTTTATGATTTCGGCCACCCGGCATATGCATTTACACGGCAATATTACGCTAAAAGCCGTTGTTCAGACGTGGGAGGACCTGTTACTCTCTAGCTTATGCCCTGACGAAAATGAGTATAGTTGTTGCAATCCACTTCATATAAGCTCTCACGTTAGTGCAAGACTCAAAAGACACTTTTTAAAGGTCAACTTGAAGGTGGTTAGCTCAGCGTGAATATTTGTTTGGAATTTACTTAACTATTTCACTCCAATCATTATTCAAAACTAGCACTATATTAGAAGTTGTAGTTCACCTGTAGGAGAAAATCTCCGACTCGGTCTCCTTCCTTGACTCCTTTCTTGAGGGCCAAGTCTGTCAGCTTCACCTCCTCCACGGACAGCCCCGTAACACGTGGTCCAGGAAACGTGAGCTGCGAGGCGGAAATGTAGGTAAGCGCATGGTCGATGTCGTGAAATAACAAAACAACATCAGTGCACTGTCAAGATCTTAAAATAGGTGGCTCAATTTTTTGATGAAAACCACAAGGATTAAAGAAAGCCGACATTTGCGCAACGATCCTGGAAGTGACGGTAATTAGAGGGACGTTAGGTGTTACAATAAGGGCGACGAAAAAGAAACAAGGCCTGCTAGTATTTTGGTTGAGATTATAGCAGCAAGAAGAGCTGAGCGTTTCTTTAGATTATGTGGCGTGGTAGACAATACGTCATCTGCCCTAAGCTCTGAAGGAAATACACGTCTGTGTTACCCGTCAAGAGCGCTCAACAGTTTGGGGTTGACTGGGGTGACTGTAGGGCCTTCTTCCTTGGTGTTCTTTTTGGCAAACGTAAAAGGTTCTCTACATTAGGAATATCGAGCCTTTATAAACACGTGTGATGAGTCATTTGAAGATTTCACTTAACAAAATTCTGATTACTTTACGAATAATGCTAGCAATATATTTTCACTACTTAGCATGTGATTTGCGCCAGACACCAGCGCAGAAGAAGACATCACGAATTCAGACCCTGCCATCTGCTATGGTTGTGTCTCATCCCCAGTGCAGTTTAAAGTATACAAGTAAAGTCTTACGAGCTAGCACATCAAACCCACGTTCCTTGAAGGAACTCCCACCTGTTTAGAACGTTTTGAAATGACAAGCGCAATACATACACTGGGCGCTCATGATAGTGCCTCCGAAATTCACCACACTATGCACACAGAAAGGGATCAAGTTCAAACTAAAGGTCATTTGCCCATCGTCTCACGGGTGCGGGCCACAAGATGGAGGCTATTACGTAGCACAAGGAATGACCCTACATAGTTATCTGTACTCTGACGTGCCTCCTCTAATAGACATCAGGGCTATGACGTCACTCACAGTAGTACGTGCGACAGCAAAAATCATTCGAAGCTCCTGCAAACTATCAATGGTAGAGCATTACAATCATCAGCATCATTATCATCAGCCTGGCTAAGCGCGCTGCATGGCAAAAGCTTCTCCCATGTTTCGCCAATCAGCCCGGTCTTGTCCTTTCTGCTGCAAAGTTATACCTGCGAAGTTTTTAATCTCCTCGGCTAACCCGATTATCGTCTCCCCTTCGTGTGTTGGCTTTCTCCGGAAATCCAACCAGTTACACTTCATGACCAGCGTCTATCCCGCCTACGCGCTCTGTGCCCGGCCCATAAAAATTTCTTCTTGTTGATTTCAACTAATAACCCACTTTTTTATCTAGTTTGTTCCCTGATCCTAGTTTGTTCCCTGACCCAGTGTGCTCTCTTCTTGCCTCTTGAGGTTACACCTGTCATTTTTCCTTCCGTCGTTTACTGCGTTGTCCTCAATTTAAGCTGAACACTCCTTACAAGCCTCCTGGATTCTGCTCCGTAGACAAGTACCGGTATTAGGTAGCTGTTATATAGCTTTCTCGTGAGGGTTAGTGGTATATTGCTATTCATGATTTGAGAGTGCTTGCCGAATGTGATTCACTTCAATCTTATTGTTCCAGTTATTTCACTCTCATGGTTCGGCTCCACGGTTACTACCTATCTTAAGTAGACATATTTCTTTACAACTTACGGTGTCTCCCAACCTATCGCAATTGCGCGCTGTTTTATGCCTAGACTGTTGCACATCACTTTAGTTTTGTGTAGAATAGTTTTCAGACCTACTCTTCTGCTGTCCGTGTTTAGTTCAGTAATCATGAGCTGTAATTTGTCTTCTGAGTTACTCATCAAGGCTATGTCACCAGCGGACCACAGGTTACTAAGACACTCTTCATTACAGTTTTTCCCTAACTGTTACCAATCTAGGGCAATGAAAGCCTCCTGTAAACACGCGGTGAATAGCTTTGAGAGTCTCCTTGCTTTATACCTTTCTGTGTTGGGATTCTGTCGCTTTCCTTATAGAGAACTACGGTGGCTGAGGATCCACTGTAGATTTCTTACAGTATCCTAATGTAGGGTATGACGATGCCCTGATTCAGTAGTTCCTGCATTACTGCTGATGTATCGACGTAGTCAAACCGATTCTCGTAACCTATGAAGGGGTTGGTTGTACTCCGTGCATTTCTAGGGTAGCCAGCACGAAATCCTGCTTGCTCCTTTAGTTAATTGAACTCTAGAGTCACCCTATTTCTATTTGCTATTATTTCTTTAAATAGTTTGTAGAGAATGGGCAGTAAGCACTGCCACTTGAAGACATTGTCAAACGTCAACATGTCACATCACTTGAACAGGCCACTTGAGCATGCCTCATCAAACGTGAAAATTGTAAAACGTCCGGCGTCGGCGTGTCCCCAGGGAGCCCACCCAAGTGACGAAAAATATCATCATCACATGAGGACATCATCAGACGATATTGTGGCTTGGTCGACAGTGGGCCGGTCACGAAGGCTGCGCAAAACATTGTGACATGACTCTCTAAAGCTGTAGGCTATGCACAGCCACATTAGGGACTGAAAACTTTATGAGTGTGGTGAGGCATGAAGAATACATCTGCTGAGAAGAAAAGGGAAGTGGAGTCGGCGTTCCTGTCTATTCGGTGAGTGCGAAAATGTCCACGTAACTTTTTGTCCTCTTTATAGTCAACACCACTCTATCAATGTGATTCTTACGTTTGCCGTGACCGCAGCTGCACCCTGGAAGTACAATGGCGTCGAAGCGAAGGGTAGTGCCAGCCGAGCCAGTCCTTGCAGAGGCACTTTGATGACAAGCTGAGAACCGCAGTTATCGAGTGGTGGTTCTGCTTTTGACCACGAAAGTCCAGACACCAGGCCCCAGCCGAGCAGAGAACCTTTGCCCTTGCGGCTGCCACTGGACTGCGATGATAGAAGCCAAGGGTCCGGCAGGAACGATCCAATTCTTTGGCCGATTTCATTGAGTTGCTGCACTATGGTTTCGTTGCAGGCCAGTCCATCTGCAACGAAGTGAGAGCAAACGTAAGTATCCTGATACTTTGCGAAGTATGACTCTATTTGCATGCCCCGAGTACACTCAGAGTTATATTGATAACTGGCCATGTTTTGTAAAATCTCTAAGTGACTGGAGCGCGCACCAGTGAAACTAACTATCCATGGTTACCAAAATATAAGTACATACATCACCTGTGATCTCATCAGCCGGTACAGAAAAATTTATGTTTTTCCCCTGCTTGAAAAGCACTGAAATAGTTACTAATTGGAAATATCATGCATCTATACAACATAACAGAAAGGCCTGACTTAAAGGTAATGACACCGCCTTCTTAGCTAGCTGTAAAATTTCATATCAAGAACCGGTGAACAATCTTCACCAGAAGAAACCCTACACCATGTTGGCGATTGGAGTGCCCAGAACCATCATTTTTGAAAGTGCACAATATTGACAGCCATAATGAACCACATGGATCTTTTAGCGAAGAATATGTCGTGTTTCCAGAAGCTTCCGATATGCTGCGTCGGCTTGGTCCGTATTCTTTTGATTTTTACGATTCACGCGAAGGTCGCGGGTTTGATCCCGGCCGTCGCGATCGCAATTTGTAGGAGCGGAAATGGTAGAGGCTCGTGTACTGAGCCCTTTCAAGAACACCGGACTGATGAAATTTTCGGAGGCCTTCAGTGAGGCGTCGCTCATAATCATATCGTTTTGGAACATGAAACCTTGGGTAATATTACTACTGTTTATTCGAGACATGTTTACCTATATTTATATTTAGATTGTTAAGTTATTAGAAGACAGCACGTAACTGAATAATCCATCTGTGTGAAAAAGATATTCTGAGCGCAATATACGAAACGCTATTTAAAGAGTGTGGCGCATAGGAAATCAGATGAAAAAAGCGGGAGCTTTGAATGCTGCGCAATTGCTTACAAGGAAGTGCCGGAACGTTTAGCTGTTGAGTCGTCCCAAGAATGTTATCAATGCTCACAGAAACACCTACGGAAATAGCGGGTCTTGGTGCTCATTTACAAGGTTCTGAATAATGAAATCAGGGCCAGATGAGACTTTCATGTAACAATGCAACAATTGTAAGGAATCAAGAGTGGCGCTTTGGCTCTGGCGCGAGCTCGACTAGCGCCACGCAAACGAAGAAGAAGAAAACGAGGCAGAATAAGAACAGCCAACCTAGTGAACAAGCGTTGTCTCTTGTTCTCTCTCTAGTTCATTACAATGGGACAACCACCGATAACGAAGCCTTAAGGGCCAGCTCATGCAATTTTTTGGCGTCAATAGATGTCAGGTAAATTCACTGGGTACGTTACTTTGCAAATTTCTGTCATTTATGTCATGCTTGAGAGATGCGCAGATTGTTTGCAAATAAATTTCAAAGATTGCTGGAAATGCTCACCGGCTTGTCAGAATTATTGTCAACAGAGTATTTGTGACGTTATGTTTGGCATTCCAACCGAAGTGACGCAGCCGATGGCACCACTGCCATTTCCAGAAGGTGACGGTGGCTGTGTTTGTTACAGAAAAGCTTCCTCCCTTCTTTTTTGGTGTTTGGTCGGCTCAGCTCAGCGCGCTCGCCTCTGCTCCGAGTGTCCGCTCGTCCCGAGTTTCACAGTTGACATACTCCGCGCCGGCGGGAGCAGTATATGACTTCTGGTTCTTACCAAATATTATGTCATACGTAGGCAGTCAGCTTGGTTGTCTTTCAGTTTTGGTATTGCGCCTTCTTGCTTAATAATATTAATATCAGAATGTGCTGTGCATTTCAGTTATTGGGCTCGTGGTAAGAGTGTCTCAGGAACATAGTAGCAACCTGGCATGGTATAAAATCGCTGAAATTAGCCTTTAAATTAACGCTACTCTTGGAGCTGCCAGTCAAGCGACGTCGTGCATGCTTCCTGGGATATGGAATTAGCAAGCTTGAGTCGCAGAAAGTCCAGTTCAGCGACGGCGTCTAGGCCTTCTCGGTGGCCCGAGATCCTTATACCAGCACTCCCATTCATCGTGTTGACCACACTTCCACGATCAAAGAAATCGCCACTGCATTGATGGCTCGACGACGACATATTCTGGGGCCACCGCCAAGGGCTTTCAGCAAGGCTACGCTGATGATACAGCGCAGATCATCCGTGCCGCCACGCGCCTATCACGCCAACTAGGCCGCTTGGCGTCTTCTAACTCTGGGTCCTGTACTGCCTCCGTGAGTACCGGAGCCTCCACATTTCCCTTGGAGCCCGCCTCGAGATCGCCGTGTTCTTAGCGCAACCACCCCACAGAAGTCACGCGGACGACATCTCTACGAGCCAAGGAATGAACCCTGTCTTGGCCCAGAAACTTCGGGATCCTGCCAAACCACTTTACGGTCAGTTGCTGCATGGGAATTACCCGAGTTTCAAAGTATCCAGGAAGACGTATTCCTTTGGATCATTACCATCCACTCGCTGAGAAACTGTCATGTCTGGACATAACAGCAGAAATTGGGGGTGGCCATCGACCACGTTCGCGATGCAGCGAAAAATGGCATGCCTACGAAAGCATCAGGCAACAAACATGACCTGAATGGTGTTCCGCACTGACAAGTCTTTTTTGTCCCCTTTCGAATGATTTAGACCCTATCATCGCTGATCCACTCTCTACCGCGAATGGAAACTGCGATGAGTAACCACTTCGGCGGTACAGTTGTGCCGTAAAGCCCATGGGCTGCGGGCATCGCAGAAGACTTCGCGGGAGACACCAACACCGGCTGCGACAAATGTTCCCCGCCACAAAGCTCTTGTTGCGCTATGATACCATTGGCAGGATCATCACTACAGACCACGACCAACTTCAAGCAAGAGCTGTTGGCGACGCGCCTTCCAAGACCAGCAATTTGTGGGAAAATGCAGTCACTACCTCCTCTGGTCCTGACACGTAAACCTTTCGTGAACAGCCGAAAGAGCAAGAGTTCATGACATCGATCCGTGTATTCACAAGCGCACAGGCAACACTGACAATTTAAGTGCCTCTTGACGTACTGTCATGCACTCTGAAGAAGCCTGTACTGGAACCACCAGCCATGGCATTCGATGGGCTACTGAAACTGTCTCCAGAGCCATCGAATGCTCGCCATTGTTGATGTGATATGTTTGTAAATGCAACCGTGGCGTCAGTGAAAGTTAGAATGATCTCCATCGACAACCTGCCGGTAACACCCAGGGTTCCTGCTGATGACGCGGCTGATTATTACAGCTCGAATTCATGCAACTTTTCGAGGACCTTCAGCTCATTGTAGAGCCTGACGAAAACAATACTGAGAGATAATGAGCTGCGTTACTACCTGCTCGACCAGCTCAAATTTATACGGCGACTACAATCACATATGCCTTCGCCGCACAAGCAGCATGACAGTCGCCAGCGAGACCTACGACCATGACAGCCCATCCTATGACGTTCTCCTGAGTCACCATTGGCAGTTACACATGCCAGATTCCAGCGCGTCTGAGACCAGCAGCCACAACGACGCAGCCAATGCCGGCCGCCATAGATTTCGACACCTGAGCAAGACTCATCGTGGCATGCACAAGAAAGATCACCCTGATACATCCAGCACCTCCCACCACTGCAGATATATTTTCAGCATTTCATCAGGCCCAGTCATTGTGTGGACGAGACAGGTCAGCACGGAGCAGTCAATGACACCCTCCAGAGCTGATTCTCCAACTCCCTTTGCAGTGCCGCAGCGTGGTCGAAGGTGAGAATGCAACAACGGCGCTTTGACACTGGCGGGAGTTCGCCTGACGGGAAGCAGGTTAAGGAGGAGAAAACGAGGAGGAATCAGAACAGCTAGCCTAGTGAACAGGCATTGTCTCTTGTTCTCCGTCTTTTTAAATACACATTCGAACAATGTGCAGATTTGAAGAAAAAAGGTGCATAGGTCGAAATTATTATTCCATAGATATACATCAAGTGTTACCCTCTATTTTTTTTCATTTGAAGAAAGAAATTATTTTCTTTTGAATATTTGGCCAGCTTCGTTGAGTGCTGTCCAATTTTTCAATAAAATTCCCACATAATGAGTGTTCGTTAAACTTTGTCAGTCAGCCACGCTGTCAATCGTATCCGTCCTAATGTGCAGCATATAGTAAGGACAGCGAAAGTTTTTCGTCTGGTTTCCTTGATATAGCCATCATTTAAGCAGGACCTGATTGGGAGTGCATTCGTCGTTTCTGGCAGCTCTCGCGCCAAAGTCATTACATTTCCAGAGCCACAAGGGGTAACGAAAATTTGAATACTATAACTAACGATTGCAAATTCGTAGGTACTCACCGGATTCCGTAGATTCTGCCGACGCGGCGACTGCGAGGCATACAACAAGCGTCCAGGATAGCATGGCAGTTCGGCTGTGGCAGCGTCCGAAATCAGCGTTCGAAGGCATCGACGTCTTCCTATATAGCGCCATGGAACACAACCACATCTCAGAGGGCGGTCAAAAGTTGATGGTCATTTGGTTGTGTTGTTTCGGGACAAACTGGTTCCACAAGTGGCCGTGGTGGTGGCACGAGATAAGGGATATCACAGTCGGGTTGGCGGGAGCGTATTCGGCTTGGTTCTATAGCCGTGCGTGGCGTTTTGAGAAATTCTTTCTCTCTTCTTCTTGATCGCGTTGTACACTGCGGCGTTTCGAGATGAAAAGAAGCGTGCAAATAGCAAATTTGCGAAAGCCACGGTGAGATTTCGAAACACGCTTGCACCTTGCTTATCTTACAACCAGTTCAGTTAAATCTTGGTTTCGTGACAATAGTAGCTTGGTACTAAACATGCTTTATGTCCTTAACCTTTTCGTGCCTAACTGCGGAAGTACCCTTTTCGTGCCTAACTGCGGAAGTACTTGGCGATGAAATATTCGTTCCGCACACGGAGATATTTATTGAAGTGTCAAAGTTACTCTGAGTTCTATTATTTGCAAAACCATACGCGTAAATGTTGAACACGCGTTTCATTTCGCGCATCTGATCAAGCGATTCACCTATTTCAATTCTCTGGGAACATATATACTGGAACGAGACCAAAACTCTTGCTACGGTCATTTGCAAGCATGAAAGTAAGGTCTCATGTCGAAGCGAGAAACGTGGTCCTTACCATTAGAATACCGCTACCAATTTACCTCGGATAAGCACTTTTTAACGTCCTGTCATCTAAGCGAAAACACTTGTTTGCCAATCTAAGCGCATGCCCTAAGTTTCTCGGGAACAGCCTATAGGAAACAAAAACGATACTTTCGTTCGTTACCCTTTCAGCGAAGGGCTCAGCTTGTCATGAGCTGGTATTCGTACATCGAAATATTTTATTCCGAGTGTCTCTCTCCGGCACTTGAAGCTTCAATTTTCGCAAGCCATCCTCTTATTTTTGTGGTGCCTTGAGCTCACCATTACACCGCCAATGAATATGCTTGATTGCTCCTGGAGCATGGTTCGCTAGCTAGCTAAATTTAGTGGCCTCGTAGGAAAGTTTGTACCACATAGACATAATGAAGAAACATGGTAGATGCATGAATGTTTCCACGTGGGAGCCAGATAAACAACCAGATTTTAACGAGTTTATGCTTGTTTGAGAATGATAGGCCTACATCGTCCGGGAAAAAAAGCTAGAAAATAACTTTTTAGGTGTGTTTGACCTTAAAGTCTAGCTAAGGTCAATTTTCTCGTCTTCCACCCCGTACATGCGTCGTCACAGCAACGAACATACTCAAGCAAAACAGCTAGCCGGCCTAGTTCGTGTGTCTCCTTTCTTCGTCCCCATTTGTGCCACGCGAAGTACTTCCATGAGGACATGCTCAGTATCAGGTTTGTTCGCCTAATTTGCCCACCACTGTATCCGTCCCTCGAGCTGGCGGGTGTTCACGCCTTCAGATCTCAACTACATGGTGTCACACGAATCTCGCGCTGGCTATACTTTGCGAAATCTGTACACTTCGAAAAGACCGAGCACATTTGTTAAAGGAAATTGCTTATTGATTGTCTGTTTACTTGAAGGTGTAAAATAAGTATGTGTATGCACGAGTACGGAAGTCCTTGAACTTTTATCACTAACACATGAAAAGTGTCATTGGCTCAGTGGCTTGTTTTGAAAGATGTTGCTTTGTTTTCGCTCAGTGGATTTTATGGAACAATAATGCTGTTTCTCGTGTGTGTGTGTGTGTGTGTGTGTGTCTGTGTGTGTGTGTGTGTGTCTGTGTGCGTGTGTGTGTGTGTGTGTGTGTGTGTGTGTGTTAGACATGTATTTGCTGCCATTCACCCAAGCAAAAGAATTTGTCCAGTCGATCAAGCGCATTTCGCGTCTATTGCTTTTCACTTGTATGCATGCAAGACGGAAAGTAAGCAGCAAAACGGGAAGATCAGAAAAGCTTAACAAGCTTACAATGGCTGGCGTACTACGTAACTGTGCGGAAGGGGATGGAGCAGAAAAATTTAGAGTGGAAAACAAGTAAATATAGTGATTGGGATACTGATGTCTTAGTAAGTGCGGCGAATCAGTTGAACACCACGCCCAAGAGGGCGTGATGATCGACATTTGAACACGAGCCAACGTTTCAGTGGTATTCACTCAAATCATAACAGAACACAGAAATAATCATCATGCATGCTTACGCCCACAGCAGGGCCACGTCTTCTCCAATAATCCGCCAATCAACCCGGTTTTGTGCTTTCTGCTGCCACGTTATGCCTGCGAACTTTTAGTCTCATCGGCCCACCTAACATTATGTCTTCCCCTCGTGCGTTTACCTTGCATTCTCTGGGAATCCAGTCAGTTATCATTAATGACCAGCGGTTATACTGTCTACATGCTACGCGCCCGGCCAATGTCCGTTTTTTCTTCCTAATTTCAACTATGATATAACATTCCCCGGTTGGTTCCCTAACCCACTCTGCTCTATTCTTGTCTCTGAACGTTACACCTATCATTTTCTTTTCTATTACTCACTGCGTCGTCCTCAATTTAAGCTGAACCCTCTTTGTAGGCCTTTAGTTTCCTGATCCGTGGGTACGTACTGGGAGGATGCAGCTGTTATATATTTTCCTCATGAGGGTTAGTGGCAGATTACCATTCAGAATTTGAGAATGCTTGCCGAATGTGATCCATCCCATCGCTTTTCTGCTAGTTATTAGAAGACAGAAAGGTGATGCGTTGGTTGGCAAAAAAAAAAGTTAGGGGACCCTAAAGCTTCACCTTTAGGAGTTGAACGTGATAGCGACATTCTGTTCATAGAGCGGACTTCAAACACTAAGTGCATGAAACCTTTTCGAATTCTATGCACCCACTACGTGGCCTTAAAAGAATAGACAAAGTAGCGTGTGTGCCTCTTGTAGTGTGGCTTTCAACTACAGATGGGCAGATGAAAGGACAGGACAGATGAAGGGTTGTTGTACGGAGGTAAATAAACACACTGATCGAAACAATCACTGACAGAGATTCTTTGCATGAAATAAGCTGACTGCCGAAAATTTAGAAAGTAGACCATTCATGTAGAAGGATCCCCGATGTGATTGAGATATACTTTGTAGAATGTTTAGGTAAGGTATATCGGAAGGCCTGAACATAATCAAGCCAGTGGGTGATACTATCCATCAATTATTTCCAGTTTCAGAAATGTTGTGCATCTTCACCTTAGCCCCTTCTAGTAGAAATGTAAGGCGTATCAGAAGCCTAATATTGAGCATTTATCTTGTATGCCTCATTCTTTTCGTCTCCTATGGAGTTCACGCACTTCCTAAATTCTGCAAAAAAAAAAAAGAAACAACAGGGATATATCAGGCTCGTAAGATGTAACCATGTAGATACACCTAAATTTGCACGAAGGACACTGCTCTGTGCAACAGTCAGAGCTTTACGATGTTTTTCGTCTAAAAAGTCACTTTAACAAATCAATAGGAACAAATCGGCCATACGTCAATAAACTAAGGCACGGTAGGTATGCTCTGCTTCAGGGATTTTGATTAGAAATTTCCGCATCACCGGTATATCCTATCCGTGCCTAGCAGTGCGATAGTCGTGTCTCGAATGGCTGTTCTGCTGAAGCAACAGCGATTTCCCATAATATGGAAGGAATACTTAAAGAAGCTGCTACACTAGGGCCACTTGACAATCTGACATTGCGGGAGAGAGTAACGGCTACGCGTGGGAAAGGAGGCGGTCGTGCCAGGTCGGATGCAGCGGCGGCCGCCGGGCGGGGTTAAACGGCCAAGGACTCCGGAGAGGCCGTCGTACGGGGATACACCGCTTCCGGAGTTATACGCCCAAGATGCGGTCCCGGCCGATGACACTGACGCTCTGCTTACGATTTATATGGTGGTGCGGTTGCTGTGTCAGCGTCGCTTTGACCACAGGTGAGTACAGGCGATTGGGAGGCCTGGCGTTTTCATTGCGTAGCGCAGCTGGACATCACCATGTAAAAATTGCAAAAGAGCAATCTCTTCTCATTGTCAAAAAAATACGTTGCGTAAAGATACCGATTTTTTTGTGCTTTTATAGACTCAATGTCACCGCACAGATAAGAGCAAATTTACAGAGTTACTTGGAACATTTTGACAAAAAAAGCTTATCAGTAGAAAATGATGATCACGCGCTGTACGTTTTCATATTAGAATCGCACAACCAAGAAAAGAACAAAGTGTGAACATTTATGCAAATACCCAGACATATGTAAGGCGAAACCACAATTTGGCTTTCGGCTTCCCCTGACCTATCTTTTCAACATGTGTGGGTTTGCGAATTGATGCAGAAGTGAGGGAAATTTATATTATGATGGTCTTTAAATACAAGCTCAGTTGCTTTCGCCGTATATATCGTACATGATTATCAAGGCCATTCCAACTTCATGGCTATTTATGTATGTTACTTGTCGGGCACAGCTGAAATCCAATTACCAAATAACAAACTGCATGCTTTTGTTTTATTGCGCGCATAATACGCACAAGACAGAGGACAAAGAAAGTGGTATTCGAAACACGTGGTTTCGGGCCAACACGTTACTTCGTATTGAATATACAGGTGCACGTCACCATACCGCAGTTATTCCTGCTGTACAAGCGCAAATATCTGGATCCGTCTTGTTTTAGATAGAGCCACACACTGTAATATGATCAGGGTAGCGGTTAGTTATTGTGCATTTCGATGTGCAATAAGTGGCCTTGAAGTGTACATCAATTCACAAAACATTGACTAGGTTTAGGTTACAAATGTACCTTGAACAGTTCTAGACAGTACAGAAACTCTAAATATTGAACAAAGCAGAATCTGTCGCATTTTCTTTAATTCTCGTCTTTTGACCAGTTTTCAGAGGAAGCACGGAAGTAGGCATTTCAAGCGTGGGCCCCTCTTCTATTATGCAGGAGCTCGTTGGATGCATGTTGTCGCTTTTCTGTTGACCACGTCAGTTGGTAGCCGCGCACAAATTTTATAGCAGTAATAATTATCACAGTGTGTTTTAGCAACACTGTTGATATTGTTGTTGAAGTAGCACGACATACAATATGAATTAACCCACTGTTTTGCGAACATTGAAAAATTTGCCAAGTAGCAGATCTCCAACAAGATAATCCTGATTTCATAACGCACACTGGTTCGCTCATGATTATGTGCACGAAACAGCGTTATAAAGTGGTTTGAAAGGAATGAGCGTAAATATAGTTTATTTGTTTTTAATGTTTCCTTTTGTTTAATCCTTCCCGAATTTAAGCTCTATATCCTGCATATAAGGATAGTTTTTTTGTAGGAATGCCTGTTGCAGTAAAAGCCATCAAATTATGAACCACGGACTGACATTTATATTGCGTGAGACAGTGCATCACACTGACAATTGTTACTGCTTGACGCCGTGGTGAGAGCTGGTTTTTTTTCAACAGAGTCACCTGTCACTGAAAGCGACGTACTATTGACCACTCCTGCAAAAAGCAGCTCTCAGGATGTACCCACAACTACCTCTGCCCAACCGACCACAGAATCCAGGTTACCAAGCACAGAGAAAGTAAGCAGGATGGTTTTTCTGAAATTTGAGACATTTCTGACGCCACACTGGATAAGTGCCTTGAAGGCAAACTTCGGCGATTTCTTGAAACGTCAAGGTAACGACGTTTTTATGTTCATATGTCACTCTTGTCACAAGCCCAATAGCTGCAATGCTCAGGGATCTTCGAAATAATGTTTAACAAGCGAAAGTGTGCACAACCGAAACTGACACCTGACCGGGCGCCCTGTATGCGTATGGCATACTACGTGGTAAGAACCGGAGGCGGTATGCTGGTCCCTAGGGCGCGTAGTATGAAAACTGTGAAAGCCAGACCAGCGAAGCGCCGGCCAAGCACCACGTAGGAAGGTAGAAAGCTTTTCCGTGCTATACCCATGCCGAAGACCGACGCCGTCGCTTTGTGGACAGCACAATAAACGCTGTTGTGGTCGAAGTAGCGATGCCATTGGCTGCATCTCTTTGGTTGACATGCCAAACATGACGTAACACAGTGTTGCGAACAATTCTGGCAGTGAGGCGCAATTTTCAAGGCAATCTTTAAAATTCATTTTCAAAGAATCAACGCATCTCTGAAGCCTGTAGTTTGGCATAAATCACAGAAATGTGCAAAGGAGTGTACCCAACGAATTTCATTGAGATCCATTGACCTCGAAAACTCACCGGAGTTGGCCTTCAAGAGGTGTAGAAAGTCTCAGCTGGTAAGTTTGACTGACATTTCGCACTACATTTGCTGAACGAAGCAGACACTTTTCTACCGCTGCTTTAACAACGATAACATTTGTTTATTTCGTAGAAGGGCACTTGTTTTATAACGCCTCTTACTGCAGAGATACGTTCCTAAACTTCAACGTGCAATTACCTGCAGCTTAGGCCAATTTCGACCATAGCCAAGATAAATGTGCAACAATGTTCCGAGTGATTCTTGCAAGTGAAATGCATTTTGTTGCTGAAAAAATAAAAAAAACTTTTGATTCAGACTTTTTTCTGACGTAAGGTCCATTTGAATGATTTCACGTGCATTCAACATAAAATAGCTAGTGTGTAACGTTCCTGCAATGACTCTAAGCGTGATGCCTAATTATCTATATTTATCACGAGAATCCCGTGTTAAAAATATGGGGTTAGGGACATTTTGTTCTCTTTCTTTGTGCTGGTCACGTTTTATTGTATAACATTGAAGGAAGATGCAATGAAAGCTTGTTTTTCATTTTGAAAGGGCCATAGCAATGAGGTACCTAAACTACTCTTGCACTATGAAAAATAAAACTTCTGTAGTGGAGTGCTACAAAATTTTACGGGAAGTTTGAGTTGGCTATTTTTCAGGCTAACATTATGTACCACGTACCTTTCATTATAGGAAGTATAGGCTTTCAGCAAAGATGGCCGTATGCTACTGACAGAATCACGGTGAAACGCTGTCTCTTAAAACAGAGTACTCGAGCAAAAGTATTTAGGACAAAGGCCATTATGATATGGTCGCGTGTCACTTTCTTCTTGTGAATAGTTTTTTTTTTGTAGAAAACAATGTTGAATGCGCTGAAACAGCCGAGTCCATGAATCATAGACATAAATTATTTGTATAGAAAATTATGCAGAAATGTAGGGGAAAGTCTAGCAGCAATGCGAATATTTGGTTATGATCCACTGAAACTATAGATTAGACACCCAAACAAGATTTGAAAAGTGATAAACTTAAAAAGAAACCTAAATATCTCCAGCGTTACAGCAAAGTTTTACCAAAAAGTCCTCAGGAGATCTGAAGGGTGATTCTACATTTCATCCACAGCAACACAGAAACTGCTTAAAAAGTGATTCCAATTTTTCGAATAAGTTTATTGGCGGCCAATAATGTCTAGAGAGAGCAGAAATTACTGTGTTGTACACCTTGAGCCTGCTGGCTCAATGAGCGTCCGGACCAAGAATTGAGCAGTTTGAAAGCTTGTGTTTGTAAATAAAACTCTTGAATTGAAAGAAAAATGAAAATGCATTTACTTTCGGGGCTGAAAGTGATAGCGAAAAAATTTGGGGACCCTTGAGCTTCAACTTTAAGAGTTGAACGCGATAGCGAAATAGGGCCCCTAGTGCGCCCTTCAACCGCTAAGCGCGTACCTATTAATTAGTTTTGGTACGCACACGCGCACACACACACGCGCACAAATGCACGCGCAAGCCCGACGTACCTTTATAGTAAATGTACAGGTTTTTGATCTTTTTAACAGCACATTTATAACAACTTTATGAAAAAATTGTTGAGTTATATAGTCACGTGGTCCTATATCATGAACTGCGCGTAGGCGCAACACTTGTACTCGTAAATGGTCAGATTATGTCGTCCTTCTTGCGTTAGTTAACTGGCAATTCTTCGACTTGTTCTTCTGGAGACCTCTTCCAGCCAACCTCGACAAGCATCGCCTAATGGTCGGTGAAATAGCGATTGCAGTACTTTACTTCATTAATGGTGTCGTGAGAATGAAAAGCTAAATCTATGCAAGTGTTGTGGTTTGCTGAAATCACATTTGATGGAATCGCCATCTCCAAACCAGCCCACGTTTGTAGGATGTCCGGAAAGATTCTGCAAACCCGAACATTTTGGTTGAAATCTCCGACAACAAGTAGAGCTTCAGACCCTATGCAGGGATGCAGCTCTCTCGTGGCGAGGTTGATTGATTTGTGGGATTTAACGTCCCGAAACCACCATATCATTATGGGAGATGCTGTAGTGAAGGGCTCTGAAAATTTCGACCACCTGGGGTTCTTTAACGTGCCTCATGACGAGGTCAGCAGCAGTCATCACGCATGTTCCGGGCGTGATGTATACGCACGCAATCACCACACTGCCTAGTCATACAGCACAAACTTCTGCACACTCGTACACCTGTTGGATCAGAGGGACGGCCTCGACTGGCTCTTCCCGTTTGAATGGCTTGTCCTTGAAAGTCCGCGTCGTTCTGGCTTGTTCGTTCACTAGTTGACGAGAATGTGTCACCAGTAGCTGCCGATGAGCAGGACCGTGTAGTTTGGCCACTTCCCTCTGCCGATAAGGTAGTCTGCGTAGTGCTCCCAGATAATGTGCTTGAACCTTAGCATTGTTCGGGCTCGTTAGTTGTGGGACACTAATTGGCATGAATGTCCCGCAGACATTGATGAGCAAGACTGTGCAGCGTGGCCACTTCCCTCTGCTAGAACGGTGCTCTGATGTAGTCGAGACACGTTCTTCATGTTCTTCACAATGTTACACACACACACACACACACACACACACACACACACACACACACACACACACACACACACACACACACACACACACACACACACACACACACACACACACACACACACACACACACACACACACACACACACACACACACACACACACACACACACACACACACACACACACACACACACACACACACACACACACACACACACGCACGCACGCACGCACGCACGCACGCACGCACGCACGCACGCACGCACACACACACACACACACACACACACACACACACACACACACACACACACACACACACACACACACACACACACACACACATTAGAATGGTACATACAGGTTTTTGATCTAAAGCAAAAGTTGCATGGCCTCCAAGATACACGCCGCGCCCGTGTAGGCCATAGAGAGTCTCACAAAGCCTTCCAGATGGCAGCAAATTATCTACTGTGTAGCTGTTTGCTTGATCAACGCTTCTGAAAAGGAATGATATGTTTTCCCCTAGACGGACGTAGTTGTCAGTTTTTAAAGCTGTATGAGAGTTTCTGTGTGTTTTTAGCGGTGAAGGCTGCACTATCCCGGCCTTTTTTGACGTAGTTTGATGGCCTCCGAAATGCTCCTATAAATCGCTGAATGAGCTCGTTTTCGTCGTGCTACCTGTAGAACGAATCGCGTTAAGACGACTCCTTTCACCGCATAGCATTTATGTAGTGTTTTTCCCGTAGCAGCTGGAAGTAGCATCCTAGCTTTGTGGTAGGACACCTGCCTGCCACGCGAACGGCCCGGGTTCAATTCTCAATTGAACCAAAAATTTTTACATTTAGTAAATTTGCTTCTTTCACATTTTTTTCGCTCACGAACAACTTTTTGCTCACAACCAACGGTGCCGACGCCGACGGCGGAATTTCTGCGACTCGATCTCCGTAACGCTATCACGTTAAAATTGGATGATGCTTCAGTTTCAACCTAACGATCAGATTACGATATTGTAATTGGGCCTCGCGCTCATCACCTTCGGAAGTGATAGCTTCCGTCGTTATACCCAGTGCATGGTTAAACAGAGCCGCAAGTACTTCTCACGTAACATTGGCCGTATAGGGCAATGAACGAACCAACGGAGTTGTTGAATTTGTTGATGGCTCTTGTTGCTGAATCTTAGTCATGGATCTTGTTCCCCTCGTTAATTGAAATTTCAACGGGTCTGAGTGCTTTGTAATGAGCGGATGTTTCAAATACACCAATTGCCCAAGAATCAATTTTCGATGGCTGGCGTGAATCTACGCTTCTGCCACACAATTTATGATGCGTTAAGTAAAGTTTTCACTGCATGACATTTACAAAGAGTTTTTTCCAAAGCAGCTTCAACTGTTATAGTGGCTATAATGTACGCTTATTTCACGCAATATATGATGCGTATAGTACAGTTTCTTCTGCATGAAAGTCACATGAACTTTTTTCCAAAGGAGTTTTAACTGATATATTGGCTATTTTATAAAACAGCTGTTTACAACACAACAACCCAGCTTGGATTAGAGATCTAACCTAAGATTTTAATTTTTCATTTTATTCTCATCCTATTCAATTTTGTCGGTTACAGACAAGATGATGATTTTTCGCTCACAACCAACGTCGCCAACGGCTATATGCTGGTGTGACAATTCCTGCGAAATGAGCTTTTGAACGCTATCTCGTTATTACAAGGGCAACATATGTCCTACCGATCTCTCTGATGAGTAGTACGCTCACGGAAAAAGAATTACATAACAAGTGAACTAACAGATATGGGTAAATCGTGACAATAAACTTCTTCCACCGTACGCCTATGTCTTATTTTTCAGAAATCCACTACCACGGATGTGCTTATCAAGAATGACACCAATGATAGACCTCCACCAGAAACTACAGGTGAGTCTAACTTCCTGGATATCATTGTATGTTTGTTCGCCTCTTAAGTTTTGAATATAAGAAACGTGCCACGGTGTCGTAAACCGTAAATTTCAACACGAAGTTTGAAGGATTTCATATGGAAAAAAAGAAGAAAAGGGAAATACACAAGGAGACAATCGACCAAATGTGCTAGTTATTAGCGGGGGTGAGATGCATGCCGTTGACATGGCGGTGGTTGCACGGCCAATAGGCGAGTGGGTAAGGAGGGGTTGATCTCTGCAGACAAAGAAAAAAATTTGGTAAACTGTAACAAGAGATTCGGTAAACTGTGAAAAAAAATAAATGAAACAGAAATCATGTTTACTTACAGCATCCATGTCACAAGGCTGCAATTTACAAACATAGTTTACAAGACAACAGCAAAAAAAAAAAAAACGAAACGTTTTGAGGTGAAAACTGCCACGCTGGACTCATCCCGTCCGTGTATACCGCCCGTTGCTCCCCCCGTTCTATAGTATACAAAAAGAGGGCACCTGCGAACCATATTGAATGTACACTGGAGCCCGTATCGCGACCTAGCATTTATCCCTGCTCTTAAATAAGAGAAGCATTCTTATTTCGAAGTATAAATATACATCCCGGTTTTTGACCATATTCGTCAACATCGACTGCCAGCAGAGTAGTGGGCTAAGGTGTATTTTAATCTGTGGGGCATACAGAATACAGCCAAACTTGGTTAGTGCGCAATCACTAGAATGTGCGCATAATTTGGCACCTTGGTTGCTATCAGAAAAACAAGAATGAAAAGTGTAATTTTTTTACCTATAATAAGTGAGCTTCAGATGTTTGCATAGAATGAAAAACTTAAGGTATAAGTTTTTTTGAAACATGAGATGTGCACATATGCACCAATATGAAACGAGGGAGCTTTTGCAATGAATAAAAGAAGCAAAGAGAATTGTTACTTCCTACTTGTGCAAAATGTTCAGTCGAATATTCGTGTAAATATCTTGCGTGTTAAAAAACAAAAGGAACAAAAAAATAAACCCACAGAAGGAAATTATTTCATGTGCTAAAGCATTTCCTCAAACTTTCACACTAAATATTGCTATGGGAATTCGAGTGGAGAAATTACTTTGAATTTTTCACAATCTTATCGAGGTAATTATTCCTGATGTTCATTATTGCACGTAGGTGTGTGATTATGCAATAAAGCTATGCTTGCCACACTATACAATCTTTCTAAGAGTGTTCTTAGGGCAGTAGAGTTTACAATTTGAAAGCTTTTTCATGCACATTGCTGAGCGATGCCTGGGTGGCGTCGCTTGGTTGCAGGGGTGCGCCAGAACCAATTCCAGATCCAGGTGTGCGTCTTATACTTTATCTGTATAGAAACTGCAACCCAGGATCCGCTGCGACAAAGAGGTAACTAGCTCCCCTTTTCATACGTTTATCCTAAGCAGCTCGTACTGAAACGCAAGTCATAAATCAACCAACAAAATTGGAATCACACTACCATCAAAACCATCAGCCTGATTATGCCCACTGCAGGGCAAAGACCTCTCGCATGGTCCGCCAATCAACCCGGGCTTGTGCATTCGTTACTACATGATTCCCTCAAAATTTGAGTCTCTCAGGCCAGTTTGGTATTACATCTGAATCAGAGTACCGCATCTACTCAAAACTATTTCTCTCCCAAAGCACTTGCTTTCCATGGGAAGGCTTATTGGGGAGTGAGGTAGGTACTGATTGAAACTAGGGCAAAAGAAAGAGACCACGATTAAGGAATATCCTTTACCCGCCACTGTGGTCCAGTGATTAGAACGCTCGACTGCTGACACTAAGATCACGTGATCAAAAGCCAACCACGGTAGACGCATTACGATGGAAGCGAAAGGCTGGAAGCGCACGCACTTGGATGCAAGTGCACTATAGATACCATGGACTGAAAATCATTAAGTCTTCTCCTACGGCATCATTTATAACCATATCGTGGTTTCTGGACATAAAAACCTAAGAATAATTACTAGAAATAGCACTGAAAAATAAGCCTAGATGCCAAGTGTACTTGCTGATGATGCCAAGTGAACATACAAAGGTGGACGCTTACAGATTTGTTTGGTGCTAGTCTTTGAATAATAGTGCGTATTGTAATCTAAAAAGGAAGGCAGAGACAGCCTGATCGTGCATTTGATACTCCCATATCACAGGCCATTCTGGTATTACATCTTAACATATAGTCTCAGTTTCTTGTTGTGACACTGCAGAATCCAGAACAGTGACTACATTAGGAGTGCTTATTATGAGACCTTAAATTAGACATCCACAGAGGGTTCTTTTATACAATTCAGAATAATATGCATTTTTCTGCACTCTTTCAGTTTGACAGATAAGTAATGTCGACCATCATTCACGGCATTTTACAAGGAAGAGTGTTTTACCGATGGCTTGGTGTAAAATACTAGATGACTGTGCGTGTGCATTTAATTGTCACGTTATACGCAGAAAGCTCTGCAATTACAATGTAGTCTTACTGAACATTTTCGGTGATACGATCACGGCTCGTGTCCATTTCGGGGTGATATGAATATCTGCGTGGTGCTGAGCAAGGCCCATGAACCTGGAAAGTAATGAGATAGGGTTGTTGCGAACAGATTTTCACCCCATGGCGCTTGATACGAACGTGCATTACCACACAGGTTTTAACAGGCCTGGCGCTGCCCGCGCTGTCATAGAATACGCGGCAGTCGCGTGGGCATACGCACAGCACTGTAGCCTCCGAAAGTGTTCGCGTGAATCTCGGAGGCGTCAATGAACCTTCATGTGCTTTCGTGCTTAGATCATAGATAACACGAGCGTCACGCTTTTTTTACGCCTTTGCACCCGTTAAAGCTTGAGGCAGCACCATTGTACAAACTTTACACGTATTTACCATGTTGATACAAGTCAGCGTCACGCAATAGGACGGAACTGTAAGAGGAGCGAACGTTGTTGGCTGAAAAGCTAGGCCTCGTAACGACAACGCGCACCATGGTTGGGGACGCGCATCTGTGCACTCTCCTATAAGCATGAAAAAATAAATAAGAACTTCCTGGTTGTTCACACACTGCCATCAATCTCTCGGCAAATATCCCAAACACTGCCGCAGTAACAAAATAGAAACAGAATTCCAACTATCGCTCAAGCCATTTTTGCTGCAGTACCTTTTTTGCGTGTGACGAAGCATGCTTCACATTTGGAAGGAGCTGATAGTGGTGGCTGGTCACTGCAAATCTGGGTTATTTATTAAAAGTGGACGTGCCGTATAATTACGAGTACAATTATGCTTTATGCCATCTAAAAATGTTTTGTCAATCATCAATAGCTGTTTATGACATTCCTGCAGCCCCTGGAAATAATAAATGAAAATGTACAGTAGCTGTCGTTTGTTGCCTACCTAGTAAATTTTCATGTGGCCCGGTGGTGCGAATTTTGGATGATACAAATATCGTCAGTGACCCAGCGATATCTCTATCCCTGAGGTTTTACTGTACACAGTGCACAGGCTACAAACAATCGAAATGTTAAAGTGTAAATCATTGCAGTATATAGGGCTGATTAAAGTGATGTGCAAATACAAATCTGTCGGGCGTTTGAGTGTGACAGTACACAGAATTATGGTTACGGGAACCAGTTTAGGTTTATAGTAGATAACCTGAAAATGTTAAAATCAATCAAGATCTTTCATTGTAACCCTCATCGTAATCATATACTTTTGGCATGTAAGAAATTAATTTTTATTCGTACCTTTTCACCCGTTCTCTTTTTCTTCTCATACTGCTCGAGTAGAAAACCCTTGCTAGCAGAAGAAACTGCATCTAGTATATAACTCCTGAATAATATATGAGATGTTGTAGTAAGAATTTGTATACTTAGTGGTATCGGCCTTGCTGTAATCAAGAGATGCGCTGCATGGAAAGCGGGAAAATGAGAGATGAAGGCTACAAGAGATGCGCATTTACACGTCCGATGTAACCCGCAGCATGCCTGATAGCGGCTGACAAATTTCATATACAACGTTCATGTTGAGGTTCAGCAAGTTCACGTTTTCCTTAGTACTGTTAGCAGTGTCAATGTCAGAGGGAGAACTACCCAAAATCACATATTCATTCGCTTAAGTGACGAGTACTGCTCTGACATTTCCGTGCTTTACTTAGGGTGACATGCTTCGGTTGCTCAGCCAAAAGAAGTTGATGCACTTTTTCTGAGGTTGTCTGTGTGCATGCTAAATGGAAGTTTTCTCTAACAATAAACTGATTGCTGATTATTTTCACTGCCACACTACTTGGTTAAGCAACATATATTTCAACAATACAATCAGCGCCAAAATAAAATAAACAGACAAGCAAACAAACAAAGGAAGAAGACAACTGCATTAATAAAGCACACGTTCTCTTGCGAAGGTTTCCTTGCTCAGTGAGCCACCTGGTAGATAACATAGAAGAATCGAATTACGCCCTCCACTAGCTCCAGGATATGCCTACTGTTGTCCAAGAAGAAACCTGCCAGCACCATCATAGTCATACAGATAGATGCACAACAAAATACAATTATAGCGCTTATAATAGTAATGTGGTCATAGAATCACGAGTCTCTTGATGCCTTTTAATTTGGACACGATTTGTAGCGAAATCCACTTTGACGCACACCATTATCTCGTGCCACAACCGTTTAAAGAATAGTTCGCGTTACGCAAATATCGGCCGATGTTGTATTAAGCACGTTTGTGAATATTGTTGCTTCAAAAAGCACAAATTGTTGACTGAGATGCTGAAATACCAAACAACAATGTATAAGCACAAAATAGGCGCATCATATCGTCTGTTACACACGACTTATTTGGTAGATTTTGTTTTCATCTCAGTGCACAAAAACAGCTTCAAACGAGCCAAAACTACCAATTTTCGAACATGCCTGTTATATGGGCTAATATTTTGGTGTATAGAAATAAGTGGGTGAAAGTTTAGCGCATTTGTTTGAATGCTCAATGTACAATTTATAGTTTTTATATAGACATCAACGGCCACAGAGGCGGGAAACGGTGACGCAATAGCGAGCCGTGGCGTGACACGCTGCTTGCTGCTTGAGCTTCTTTACTCCGGGCCACTTGTGCGTGGAAACAAGCTATTTAAATATTCTCCTGTCCAGCATTGCAGCTGAACGATTTGCAGCGGCTTCAACATTGATAGAATATGATGGCTACGCTTTATGCAGCACGTGGCGTCACGCACACCAAGGCAATATGGCCGTTGCGGGTGGTGGGTGGCGAGGATCAACAGCCGGAGAATTCTAAGCTTAATCTGGGCTGAATTATTGGGTTGTGGGGCAATTTTCAGATATATATGGGCGTCATCAACACTCTTCTTCTATTCATCACTGCAAACAGCAAAGTTTTAGGTGACCGTGCCATGGCCTATTTGGTTAACAACACTTTGGTTTTGCAACGCTCTCCAGCACGGCGGATATTCAAGCTACTTAACTCCTAGGCCTGCGACAGCGAATAAAGACGAAACCTAATCTGAAAAACACACTCGTCACTAAACATTAGAAGAAACACCAAAATCGGATTTATTTTAAGCTATTATTGAGGAACTGACGTGCTTCATAGCCTGATAGACCCTTGCGCTAAAACTTCTTGTGTCCCCACCACTGTGCCGCTTCTGAACTGTGCTTATCTGCTATAATCTTTCACAGTTGGTGTTCAACATCTTATTGATAATACCTGTACATCTTTCATGCGTATAATCACGAGAGCGTGGAAATATTACGTGATTGTCCCAAGTTGTCCAAGGATTGAATATTCGCGGTATATATAGTTTGAGAACAAATGCGTAAGGCAGTATAAATTATTCATAAGTCGATCCACATTAAGAGATCAAACGAAACATCCGTGGTGTCCACGAAAAATCCTCTACCCTACTCAGCCAGGCTCATCGACGTAGACAGTCAATAATCCTATGATATCTATGATGCCGTGGCGCATGCGCCCTTTCATCGAGCAATGTCAGTTCTCCCGGCCCGTATACCATACCCTACCAAAACGCCAGATGGCAGCGCGGGGAAATGGAAAAGGCGGAATATTTATAACAGAGTGTTCACTATAGAATCTTGCAAAAAAAGGAAACATGAGCCAGTACTGATGCTGGGTATATAATTAACGAAAGCAGGCCAATAGTAGTGAAATGCGGGCGGAAACATTTGTGAGTGTGGCCCTTGTCTACAAAGCTGATGACATAAAGCTGTATGCGGTAAGTTGTAGACAGTCGAAACGCTGGACATACTAAGAAAGTGGCCGATATTATGAAAGGATAACTGTTGGGCAAACATTATCCTTCCCCGAGACCTCCTTTGCCTGGAGTGCGTTCTTAGGCTGCGGCTGTCTGACACTTGAGCTGTGGCATTCATGCAGTGGCCACAGTGGCAACGACGACCACGACCCCGGCGCCGAAGCTCTCTAATGTCTCTGCACCGTGCTCGGAGAGGCTAGGGACATTCATGGGCCGCGTTCTACGTGGCTTTCCTTCAAGGCTGCCCGAGCTCTGGGAGTTCCGCCGCCGCCGATTTCTGCGGGCAGCAGTTGTCGGTGGCCTACCGCAACTGGGAGTGGAACGAATGCAGGTGAAGCTCTCTTTAATTTGTCACAGCGGTGCCTCAAACGTGAAATACGAGCATCGACATCGGCACAAACGGCACAAAAAGCAACGTATTTAGTGATCACGTCGTCTTGGTTAGCAGAGTTTGTTAAATTTGTGACGTCCTTAGGACGTCACCTAAAATAACATCATTATGTACAGTCATCGCTTCGCGAAACAGTGGCGGATCCCGGAGACCTTGCAACAGCACCTGAATTGCAGGAAATATTAGGGGCGGGGTGGCAGGGGTTAATACAACAGAGCAAGAAAAAAAAAGAATGAATCCTCTACATCTTCAAGCATAAATAAAGCAGTGCACTTTGATTTACAGAAACCTACCCGTTTTATTGCTGCTTCAAGGAACATAAATGTCCTTCATGGATAAATGATCACTGCTTAAGATACTGCTAGGTTAAGTACACGTGTTTCTAATGCTGAATAGTAATACATTCGATTCATTGTCATCATTTCCAGATGTATTGCTGGCTTCCTGTTGTTGTACACTAGTAGCTAAGGCTGTAAAATAAAGTAAGTGTTTTTGTATCACCCTTTCATTTACATGTATTTATCGCTCGAATGCTTTCAAAATTGTACCATTACACTCTGCTAATACATCCTGACTTTCAAAAAGTAAATAAATAAATGTATAAATAGATAATTAAATAAATAAATATAGATTTCGGCGTGACAGGCTTGTAGAGACATTGTTACAAAAAAGAGCCGATGGTCTGTAGGCTTAACGCTGAGCATTACACATTACTGTAAGACGAATTCAGGTGAATGATAGCATGACACGGAAACGTGTTGATTTAAAACGCCGCTATTTTTTTAGTCAGCCTTAAAAATACGCTATAGTAAAAGAAGTGTAACAGTGAAATCTATTTTTTACTCTTTCCAGTAGTTTAACGGTAGAGGTGCTGTAATATTGAATAGCAGGTCCTGGCATAGAAGCTTGGCCACTGCGGCCGCATTTTCGATAGCAGCAAAAATGCTAGAGGCACGTGTGCTTAGATTTAGGGGCACGTTAAACAAGCCCGTTAATCAAAATATCCGGACCCCTCCACTTCGACGTCTCCTAAAATCACACCGTGGTTTGAGAACGTCAAACGTAAGAAATAATTATTAGTAGTCATACCTGATTCTGCAAATACGCTGCGTATTGACGTGGTACAAAAAAGCAAGAACTGTAAACACTCAATTTAGCTGCACAGAAACTTGAGTAAGGACACTGTACAAAAAGAAATTATGCATGGCATGTGAGAGTAAGATGAGACAATGTGATGCCATGATGCGGCTGCTGACCGAAAGCAACCCGAAGTAAGGATTGCTTGTATTTAGACAATAAAACTTGTGCGCATGGTCGCAGGTAAACTGCAATTTGAGCTCAGCGCACACCACGTGGGACGTGAAGCTTCGAGCACAGCTTGATGGAATCTGCAACCTCGGAATCACGGGCCTGCCACGCATGTACCTACGCTTCACGGGACCCGTGGTAGCGAAGGCGCGCTTCGCGGCCCGTAAGTATGCAACACACTTCCTTTCGATGACGCGGTCTCGCTCAAACCTGCCTCGTTTTGAAGACCAACTTGCACGTTTCTTTGGCTCATTCAGAGCAAATGTCGAATAACGGGGAAACCAGATATTCAAATCGCGAACGCAACTCGCTTGTAAATTAGAAATAAAAACTTTGGAAGCTCTGATGTCTGCCCATATTGACCAGATTTCTTACTCATAAAAACTGAGACAAACTCAGCGATTTTTCTGATTGGGATTATAACTGGCGAAATAATAAAAACAAAAAAATAGCATGTGTGAGAGCTGTGTACACCTGTTCTGTGGATTGTACCTTAAACCTACGTTGGAACGGCGACGCTGAATATTGTCTGAAAGTGTGAATGAACTGGCCCGTTTCCTGGCATTATGTTGAGAAATATGTAGGTGGTGCTGTGTCTTTATTGCTTATATACGGGAAGGCTGTTGGACATAAACGCATGATCATGAGACAAACTGATACACAATAGCACATAAGGAAGCAAAAAATGACGTCTCCCTCTAAGGTTTGAAAATTGGTGTTTGGTCGCACTTACAAGGCCATGCCAGCGCATACACGTAAACAGGTAAAAAGGAAGTTCGAATATTAGGCTAGGCCCATCTATACATTGCTGAAAAATTGAGCGCGAAATCAAGTTTTCTTCATCAAACTTTGCAGTTGCGCTTGTCCCCACCCCTCCACCAGCAACTCTTCATGCCCGTTCACCCGATGAAGCCGGCCGGCAGGTTTGATTTCTGCTTGAATTGCACCCATGTGCATATTTAAAAAGCTTAACACATAGGGCATATGGCGCGTGTGTTTTGTTATCGATTCGCACTTCATAGGAACAGGACAGAGACGTAAATGTCACAAAATGGGCCTCAAGTTAATAAATAAATAATATCGTGAGAATTGGCTCATGAGTGATAGCCGCGTCCTAGTGTCTAAATCTGTATTGAAGAATACCAGCCACCCTTACCCAAAAGTGAAGCATCGAATTGCGTGTGGGAAACCTGTGAGGCAGTAAACGCCGGTGTTTAGTGCTAAAATATCTGCTTTTTTGTTGCCCCCTGTCTTTTTTCGAATCTGTTGAACCAACCAATGTCTTCGTCACATCTGGACGAGGCCGAAATCTTGCACTTCGAATTGTAACAATGAGCAAGTTGTTTAAATCACCATTTGTAAACTATGCACAAAAAATACTGCGATAATCATAATTCTCTGAAACAAGAAATTCGGGTACTGCTGTAGAGACACCATGGTTTTGTGATATATCAATCATAGGAGTGTAGTAGTGAATTCGCAAGACGATGACCAGTGGGACCATCTCTTAGTGCGAAGCGCAAACGGTGCGCATGAGCGGTGGACACTGATCCGAGCAGTAATAATTTTTCATGTATCTTCTGACAGCGGCGATGACTCGGCTTCACTCTCCCTAACACTCTCACTATAGTGAGCCCACCGCTCAGCTTCTGGGTTGGCTGGTTGTTTAACAAAAAAATTACAGTATAACCATGGAGTGAAAGTTGATAAATGGGGCAAAGCTTCACGGGCTCTCAGCTCAGCCGTCCATCCTTCCACCTGTTCGTTCGTCCATCTGTCTGTCTGCTTGTCCGTCCGTCCATTCGTCTGTCTGTCTGTCTGTCTGTCTGTCTGTCTGTCTGTCTGTCTGTCTGTCTGTCTGTCTGTCTGTCTGTCTGTCTGTCTGTCTGTCTAGCCATCTTTCTGTCTTTCTGTGTGTCCGTCTGTCTATCCATCCACCATCGTATCAAACACTAATAAAAATAAACCACATGCAACACGTCATCTAGTGATCACTTCACGTACTACAACAACACAGCTCCATCTAGTCAACTGTGTGAGAAGTAAGCCGCAGCTACGGAAGAGAGACTTGGCCACAGCTAAGAAGTTTCACCCCTAAATCAGCTGGCGAAGCAAATTCACCCTTTGCATTGGTGAATGAGTGTGATTTATAGCTTATTAAACGTGATGCAAGAGTGAAAATGACTGTTTTGTTGTTATAACTTATTGAAAATGTATTATAGGTTTTCTTGCACAGTTTTTGCTTTTAGTTTGGGCATTGTTGCTTAAATGGAAACTGTTATCTGTCCTGAAATAAAGGTTTTAAAAAAAATTGCTTTCCCCGCAAGAGTGTAGACACGAATGGAAATCTACTGCCCTCATTTGGACGCTTTTGAATGAATATAGGTTGACTTATCGAAATGTCGGAGAGCCAGTCAGTACCGTATCACTCCTGTGTTCCAAATATGTTTTAAGGAAACTTATAGCACGAGAACAGAATGACGACACAGAGACAAGAAGGACACGAAGGACACAAGCATCCTTTTCGTCTCTGTGTCGTCGTTCTGTTCTCGCGCTATAACTTTCGCCATGTCATACCAACTAGCCCAAACTGCCACACTTCTATATTTTTGAGGCCGCAACGAGAATAATCTGAAAATATTCTGTGTAGAAAATTACCACGAACACTTTCTTATTATTGTGATAATTGTTGTGTAGACATTGTCGAGGGGCTTTTTGTCTTTGGTGTCGCCGTCGCATTCCGAATAATGGTCGAATTTGTAACAATGCCATGAACACGGTGTACATGTTTCCTAACATTAAGAGGATGCCAGCGTTGGCGATGAACACCGCTGAAGCAGAGATGAAATGATCTGGCCATCTCCGTCGCACGGAGGGTGCATGCGATGCTATCATACCACATAAAAGGTTTGCCAAAGGTTGCTTCTCTCCGCCTTCGGGTAGAGGAGCATGATGACGGATGGAGGGGGTGAGGGGTCTGTACTGCTTGAGCATATACTGCGAGTATTGCTTCTAAGGGTGTGGTTGCATGCCAAACAGCCCCCCATATCCTTCTGTGTAGTGTATCTGCCCTCACCGCATCGCGTTTAGACTACAGATGACACAAAAAACGCTTCTCACGTCGGAACGTCCGTATTCCTTACAACTACGTTTGGTGTATTAATGCGAGAACACCTCGAAAAAGTTAGCTACTAGTTTTGCTTCAATTAACATTACAGTTTATTGCTGCCACATCAGTTACTTCATCATGATGATGAAACTATAACTTACACATGAATTGCTGAGGCTTGTTAATAGACTCTCATACCTGATGTATTCTGCAGCGCTATCTGACGACTCCAAGCCTACACTAGAAGATCTCCAGATCCTCTCTGCAGATGTACAGGAAATCCACTACCAGAGCGTATTGGGCTTCGAACAGCCGTTTGTGGAACGGGCCTCAAAGTACCTCCTCCAGAGGGCACTGCGAGAGGAAGTCCTCGGGCCTCTTCGAGAAGCCATTAATGCGGAGATCGAAAACCCGAGCCCCGAGCCACCAACCACAACGGATGATATCGACTTACCTTGAGAGCCACACTTCTTCATAGTCTGTGCCATAAAACCAATAAATTATTTATTTTCTATTTAACTGATGCTTGAAGGGGTTGGGTCGTCAGCACCGAGGATCATCGAAGCGACCATTTCAAGATTGATCATGCAACACTCAACGCCATTTAAAGTATTGACTTTATTAACAAACTCTTTCTGAAACAAATTGCAGAAGTACGCATCATATGTATCAGTTTTCCAGAATCAGTTATGCACTGTTTATTGAACCCCGTGTAATACTTATATGTATGCGAAAATAGCGCGCATTTGGGGCAGCAAAACATTGTGTTTCAGTCTTTTTATTCATCTAGTTGAGTCATAAAGCTTTGGGGAGAGGTAAGGTTATGCTTGAATTTGAAGCGCTCGTTGAGGAAGTAGAGCTACCCACTCTGCATCGCCACTGCGAATTGATTTGAAGAATTAAAACTGTCTAATGGGAGCCAAGTTTTTTAAGTGTGAATACACTTTATAAGCGACCTAAAACCATCCACCGCCGTCGGCACCGTCCGCAGTCTTCTCTCTACCTTTAACACGGAGTGGGCACGGCGAGACGACAGCGACCATGTTGCTGACCACGAAGTTCTTCTTCGTTGTACAGGTTTCGCTGCTGACGGTCACAGGATTACCGAGCACGAATGACACGTGCGCGCCGCCGGTTGACACCATCTACCTTTCCGTGGCAGATCTGCATGTGCGGACGCCGATACTGACCTTCTATATGGACGCTCCGACGCAGCGACAGTTGCGCATGTCCGTGACATCAGCGACCGAGGCTATAAAGCATCCACTGCAGCATTTCTTCGACAGTGGGCACGGCGAGACGACAGCGACCATGTTGCTGACCACGAAATTCTTCTTCGTTGTACAGGTTTCGCTGGTGACGGTCACAGGATTACCGAGCACGAATGACACGTGCGCGCCGCCGGTTGACACCATCTACCTTTCCGTGGCAGATCTGCATGTGCGGACGCCGATACTGACCTTCTATATGGACGCTCTGACGCAGCGACAGTTGCGCATGTCCGTGACATCGGCGACCGAGGCTATAAAGCATCCACTGCAGCATTTCTTCGACAGTGGGCACGGCGAGACGACAGCGACCATGTTGCTGACCACGAAGTTCTTCTTCGTTGTACAGGTTAGCTACTCTGCTTCCAACATAAAAACTAGTGATGAAGTCATGTTAGTAGTTGTGCCGTGCCCAAGCACCTGTTTAAGTATTGCGTATGAGTGGTATTGTGCATGCAAAATGTTACTCTGTGGTGACGTTGAGACAAACCCAGGACCCACGAACGCTGATTTATTACACAGTATTTTCAGGGCCAAGCAGATATGAAGGCTGAAATACTGCTCTTAAAATCGATGAACGAACAAATGATGTGCGACATGGACTTGCGATTTCAAGCAATTGAAGCCAAACTACAGGAATTTAAAGATAAATCACCGGAAGTTGCAGCTCTTGAATCCACTGCTGCTTCCTTTAAAACTGTGCTGTCATGGCAGAGCTCTAAGTTAACTGATCTCGAAGACCGAAGCCGTCGGGCAAACCTTATCATTCATGGTGTTCTCGAAAACACAAATGAAAATGACACCTGTCTTCGAACTGCTGTTGTAACCGATATATTCGAGAAAACATTGGGAGTGAAGTGCAAGTCCATAGCCCGCATTCACCGTCTTGGCCGCCAAGGTAGTCGTAGGCCTGTCATAGCTTACTTTCAAGATTATCAGGAGAAACAAGAAGTCTTAAAGAATTCAAATAAATTAAAGGGCTCCAATATTTATGTGCAAAATGATTATAGCCAGTGCACGCTGCGCAAGCGCCGCCTGCTTTGGGAAAGTGCAAAAGCTGAACGCGACAGCAGGAAACGGGTTACACTTATTCACGACAAAATCAAAATTGATGGCAAACTTTTTGTCTGGGATGAAGACAAAAATGTGCGTGTAGCCCTTAACCCGCAAGCTACAGGTTCTGATTGACCCGCTCGACAGTGTGCGTCCAAAAGTTTGAGAGTGCTTAACGTAAACGCGCAAAGCCTATCAAATAAAGTTGACAAGCTCGAGTACCTTCTACTCACCTACGACCCTCACATTACAATAATCACAGAAACCTGGCTGCACGAAGGTATAAATGATTCAGTACTAATTCCTCCGAGATATCAAATCTTCAGACGTGACCGGCCATCAAGAGGTGGTGGTGTAGCAATAGTTCTCAAAGATTGTATTAGTGCTCGGCCCCTTCAACAAATTCATGAGCACGAAAGTTTATTCCTTAAGGTAAGCTGCTGGGGCCATTACTTCACCGTATGTGCCATCTACAGACCACCCTCTTCAACACACGAATATCTGTCTAGACTATATGACCACATGTTCACGTTTAAAAATGATCGTCTGATTCTCGCAGGTGATTTTAACTTGCCCAATGTTGACTGGCGCGTTCCATACTCTGGCTCTGATGTAACGACGTTAAACCCTCTCGCTGACATTGCCTTGATGTGCGATCTTGTGCAGATTGTTAATGAGCGCACCAGAGAGGCTGGAAACACCCGTTCTACACTCGACCTAGTCTTTTTAAATTCCAATGTATGCAAATACACGGTCTCTATTGAAGATGGCATTTCCGACCATAAAGCAATATTTTTATCCTTCGGTATTGGTGAAAACAAAGCACACCGACAAGAGACCAGACATGTCATTAAGGATTACTCGAAGGCGGATGACCAGGCCATTTTGGATTATCTGTGGTTCTTATGTGATAATCTTTCTGATGATGTGTTGATAGCCTGGAACCAAATAAAAACTGCGATACATTACTGCACTGATAAGTTTGTGCCAAACAAACGGGTTAGGAAAAACCGAAATAACCCATGGATTACTAGAGATATTATACATTTGCACCGCAAGCTAAAACGAGCTAGAAAAAAGAAAAAAATACCCTGCAGACTTATCTCGTTGAAGGCCCAGCTTGCAACTCGGCTAAGCGAAGCTAAGGCAAGATACTTCAACCACTCGCTTCCTAACTTTTTGAAAACTAACCCGGATAGATTCTGGCGGTACTTGAGCGATGCGCACAAAACACCAACCGAGATATCAGTAAATGGTTGTATTGTTAACGATCCAGTCAAAATTGCAAACCAATTCAATCAGTATTTTCACTCAGTATTCACTCAGGGAGATCATGCTGACACAAACATTATTTCTCTGTCTACTATATCTGCCGATTTCATAACTGTCGAAGGTGTCCTTTCACTGTTACTGAATGTTAAGACTAAATCTTCCGATGGTCCCGACGGCATACCTAATGCATTTTTGCAACGTTACGCCGAACCTATCGCGCACGTCTTCACCCATATTTTTCGTCTTTCGCTTCATAATTCAATTCTTCCCGATGATTGGCGAACGGCACGTGTTATTCCCGTATTTAAAAAAGATGATCGCCTAAATGTTGAAAACTACCGGCCAATTTCATTAACTTCCTGTCCTTGTAAACTTCTTGAGCATATCATCGCGCATTACATAATGTCATTTCTTGAAGAAAACAGTATTTTGACTCCTTTCCAGCATGGTTTTAGAAAGGGCCTCTCGACTAACACTCAACTTGTCACCACAATTCACGACTTCGCTATGGCAATTGATAAGGGCGACCAAATAGACGCCATCTTCTTAGATTTTAGAAAAGCTTTCGACTGTGTTTGCCACAGTAAATTACTCACCGAACTTTCAAACATTGGCCTACCCATTACTGTAATTAATTGGATCCGCTCCTACCTTACCAGCCGCAAACAGTTTGTCCAGGTCGAGGGCTGCTGCTCTGGGGTTCTACCTGTAACCTCGGGAGTTCCACAAGGCAGTGTCCTTGGCCCTGTCTTGTTTCTCATCTTTATCAATGACATCGTTTCATCAGTTGACACCTCCGCCATAAGCTTAAAGCTTTTTGCAGATGACTGCATTCTTTACAAGCCAATTAAAAGTGAAAGAGACCAAGAGTGCTTGCAGAACAACCTAAATTCTCTCTCCGATTGGTGCCATGCCTGGTCGATGGAGTTAAACATTAGTAAATCGGTCTATATGCGTATCTCAAATAAAATTACCCCTTTTGCATCACGCTACACCTTAAATAATAATCCGTTGATCGAAGTGAGCAATTTTAAATACTTGGGAGTCAATATTACCAATCGACTGTCGTGGAGTAACCACATTGACGACGCTTGTTCCTCCGCCTCTAGAAAACTAGGGTTTCTTAGACACAAACTAAAAAACGCGCCAACTCAGATCAAACTTCTTGCATATAATACATTTATTCGACCCCGTCTAGAGTACGCATGCGTAGCCTGGGACCCGTACTTTAAAAAGGACGTTTATAAACTTGAAATGGTCCAGAGGAGGGCGGTAAGATTCATCTATAATGCCTATCACAATCTTGATTCTCCTTCATCACTTATGGCTACTAACAACATTCCGCTCTTGAAACAGCGTAGAACTATCGCCAGACTCAAGTTTCTTTTCCTGCTTCGTAATCATCAGTTTAATATTGATCCCAGTAAATACATCTCTCCCTCTTCTTTCAGGAAAACCAGGCATGCTCACAATCATGATCTCACACCTTACTTTGCACGTACTAACCTTTTCAAACATTCCTTCTTTCCTAGAACCATTAGCGAATGGAATGCACTGCCTTCAAATGTTTTTCCTGAACGTGGCATTCCCGACTTTGAAAACTACATGTATCTTTTGTAAAATCAACACTGTTGATATTTCAATGCTAGATTAGCTCATCTTATTATTTCAACTGTGTAGCTTTACTTTTTGTGCTTGAAACTGTTCCTAGAAGTTTGTTAGCTTTTTTTCTAGATATGTATAACTAAGCATCCTATTTAGTATGACTTGTTTTTCAGTAGCTTTGTGTATTCTAACTTGCTGTATAACTTGTTCGCTTTTTTCGCTATGCTCCCTTTTTGTGCCCCTCCTGCTTGGTCTACGGACTGCAGTATGTAATTAATAAATAAATAAAAAATAAATAAATAAAAGAAAGAGGACTTTGCGGGCCGCAGCGCGACGCTCTACCGAATAAGCCACGGACGCGACGCTGATATCGGTGTCAGTAACGCACCATATATCTTTAACGCCGCTGCGCGCGTCCCCCTTCCCTTCGCTCGCTCCTCCGGTCTCCTCGCTCACTGCAGCTGCGCCAACACCGACAAATTTAGTCGGTGTTGGCTGCGCGCGCACCCCTCTCTCTCGCGCGCCCGCCTTCTCTCTCAGTCTCCTTTCGGGAGCGGGTCGTGCGATGGATGTCCCGGAGGCAACGCTACCATCAACAACGAATGCAGTACAACCGAATGCCAGCACCGCACCCGTCGTTGGAGGTGACGGTACCACGGTGGTTTCGCCGACGTTGGAAGACAAGGCGGTGCTGCGAAGGGCTCGTGAGACCGAACGTAAGCGGGCGAAGCGTGCAGCGGATGCCGAACTGCGTGCTCGCGAGGCCGAGTGCAAGCGGGCGAAGCGTGCAGCGGATGCCAAACTGCGCGCTCGCGAGGCCGAGTACAAGCGGGCGAAGCGTGCAGAGGATGCCGAACTTCGCGCTCGGGAGGCCGAGGACAAGCGGGCGAAGCGTGCAGCGGATGGTGAACTGCGCGCTCGCGAGGCCAAGATGAGGCGTCAGCATCGAGCCGCGAACGCGGCCCAAGAAGCGGCACGACAACGCAAGCGTCAGGCGGAGAAGGGCGATGAAGGCCGGCGTCAAGACGACGGATTTCAACTTTACTCCCCCTCATAGCATCACCCCGTGCATTCGCACTTAACCATGTTCACCCTCGGGGAAATGCTTGGGAGGTTTCTGTGGCTTTTTGTGGTTTGTTATTGCGCGAGTAAAAAATTATAAGTGTAGGCCTAAAGTTCCACTCCCATTTACACGTTGGGAATCAGTGCAAGCTCCGCAAAATGGGCAACGTCTCAACAAACTGTTTCAAAGTGCACAAATCTGGGCGGAATCCGCAGCAGTGTTCGACATTTGGTAAGTCGAACAGCCCTACGAATATGATGGTTACCATTTGTGAATGCTTGTGTGAGAATAGTGTGAATTACCATTTGTGTATAGCTTGTGCGAGAAAAAAGCTTGCACGTCCAAAAGGTCGAAAAATTCTACATTGCCTAAATTAGTCTAACAACAATGCCGATTAAGAAATAGTGGCAAAGTACAGGAGAAGTCAGCCGACAGCCGTGGATTGTGACCATGGCTGTTCCTTTTCCCTATCTAAGCTCGAGGGTTCTGGCTGTATGCGGCGCTCATAATATCCGCAATTGAGCTACAAGCAATACACAGAAAAACTTATTGTTTAATTACGATTTCGCTTAGCGGTATTACCCTTTAATTATATGAAAAATCGCTTGGGAGTGTGAAAAACTAATAACTGACCAGGGAACGTGAAGCGCAAGGCGCTCTTTTTAACAGCTGATCATCACTGTCACTCTCGGCAATTTCACAGCCTACTACGTGCGGTAAAGAGTCGCCGTCATCGAGATGGTTTCTTTCAACATCACTGCTGAAAGCACAATGAAAATTTTCCTCCACCGAATGAAGTCGAGCACTTGGCATCACCACGTTATCTAGCGCCGAGAACATTTCACTCCCGAACTGGTTAACAAGCAGATCGTACGCAGTGCCCGTCCACGTACCAACAAACTTACAAAAATGCAAGCAGAGCAGTGGTGGGCAGTTTGTGATTGCTCGGGTAAACAGGAGCAAAACACGAGCCTACACAATTTTTCACGTGTATTGTTATGAAATTCACGCACTGAAAGAGCACTGGGGAACGCTATATACAAGAAAAAACTGAAAGGGTATGATGATAGCATTTAACTAGTCTACGTGACTGCAGAAAAACTCGCGAAGCTGGTATGTGTACTCTATGGGATATGACTGAAAGCGCGAGGTGCCATTCATTTTGACAAAAGGTTTGCGTCCTGAAAGAACAAATCTAACATTTCATGCATGAAACGTGCAGTGTCACAGTGCTGGTTTCTTACTAACAAGTCAAGATGGAGGCTATAGTTGAGCGGGACAACGGAGCGACAGTGTAGTGCTGCCATTGTGTCGCATACTTACATTCCCCTAGAGGATGCTTCTGAATTTGTTTGGCGACGCAACGCACTACGGGCATTGCGAATAGCCTTCATTGGTAATTTCAGTAGAAAATATCTTGATAACTAGCCTATGCAACATGAAGGAAAGAAGGTTAGTCGAACAATGTCAGTAAATTGGGTGGTTTATTGTGGGTCCGTGCTCTTCGAGCCATCCTCAGAAGTACCGTCATTATCGTCAACGGAGCGTGCACGGGAAGGGACAGAAGTTAATGTTAACTCTTCCGCCTCATTCGAAGGAAACTGTCGAACTTTAATGTTAATAATTTTCTTCATAAAAAAATTCATTTAAGAAACTTTCTACCATGCTTTGTTGCTTTTATACTCTCTTTTACATAAAAAGCATATCATCTGACGAGTTCACGCTTGCATATGTTTTTCGTTGAGGCAACTACAAATTTTTCAAAGAAAAACTATCGATCCAATTTTGTCATCGTCAAATGGCGCAGGGAGCATCGCACAACACTGGTTACTGCCCTCAATGACAATGGCTGTGCTAGTGAAACTCGTAGACTAAGAGCAAGTGCAACTTCTGCAGGTTTAATTAGGTTTTGTTTATTATTAAAACAATTGCAGTAATAGTCAATTTGAGCTGTGATATTGGAAGATAGAGTGATTTCACGACGTTTCAAGCTTTGTAATAGTAATATTTGTTGGGGTTTAACGCTCAAAAACCACGATATGATTTTGAGAACCATCGTAGTGCAGGGCTCCTGAAATTTTGACCACCTGGGGTTCTTTCTCGTGCACCTAACTCTAAGCACACGGGCCTCGAGAATTTTCGCCTCCATGAAAGTGTGGCCGGCCGCAGTGGCCGGGTTTACGTACTGTGATTTGCGAATCAGCAGCTGTTTCAGGCTGACTGGCAAAGCTGTATTGTTGGCTTTGTCAGTCAGCCTGAAAAATTGATTGACCTGCGCGGAAAGCGCAGCATGGTCACAGTGAAAGCTGAAATGGTGGAACTTCTAAAGCCAACTGTAAACTGACTTGGTGTTAACAGGGCTTCTACAAGGAGGCACGCTCTATAACCTAACAGCAATATTTGCGGCAAAAAAGCACGGGACGTGCAAACTGTCTTGTAGAAGCCTACGCGTGCGCTAAGGCACAGGGCACAGCCGACTACGGTCGTCGGGCAAAGAGCAGATTACGAGGAAATGCATTGCCCCGAGTAGGCAAATAATTATATATATATATATATATATATATATATATATATATATATATATATATATATTGTAATGATGACAAAGCGGCGATCGTGCTCGGCGCATACCTGGGAGAGACGGAAGACGACGAAGAGGAAGCAGATAAAGAACAGCCGGCCTGCAGCAAAGGCGTTGTCTCTTTGTCTTATTTCTCCGCGTTACAATGGCGCAGTCGCGAACTACTGACCCCGATATCCCTGCGTCCACTACACTTCGAAGTGGACGAGTGCTCTCCAACTCCCCACCGATCACGGACGGCGTCCAAGCCTCCACGGCGGCACCGCATCATGACTGCAGCGAGGCCATTTCTCGAGGCTTCTCTCTGTTCGCCCAAGAGCTCAAGACATCCGGGTTTGGCTGCGCCTCTTTTGGATCGTTCAACGAGAACGAAATTCCATATTTTCATGGATTCAAGGATGACCCTACCAACTGGGTAAGCGTGATAAACTCGGTTGCCCTTAAATACTCGTGGAGCGACACGATTAAGAAGTCGGTCGCTGAAGGACGTTTGCGAGGATCTGCCCAAGCGTGGCATCGTTTCCAAGGCAGTACATACGCTACATGGCAAACATGGAGCGCGGCCCTGATGTCCGCGTTTGCGCCGCTTCCGAGCGCTTACGACGACCGTTTCATGACCATGCGGTCACGCCGGCAAGGTGCAACCGAGGACGTCGCGACTTACATCTACGACAAGCTGGACCTTTTACAAGCTTGCGATATACAGTGGACATCCTCCGCAGCCAGGCAGTACATCATCGACGGGATCCATGACTCGACGCACGCAGCCGTCTTGTCCGCCTACAACCACCCAGTCCACATCTCCACTTTCGTACGCCAGGCAATGGAGTTGCAGGACACGTCTCATCGCCGGGCGGCTGCAGTTGGCCCAAAGGAGCCAGCTTCACCGAGACGCGGATGCTATACGTGTGGCCGCATCGGGCATGGGTATAAAAGCTGCCCACAAAGCCAACCTCAAGCGATGCAATATCAATCACGCCCACTTCCAACCCTCAAGGTCCGCGTCGACGGCATCGGAGAACTGACAGCTCTCGTTGATACCGGAGCTCAACGTACGGCGTTGCTTCGCCGCCACGCCTCCGAACCTCTCCAGCCTTGGACTGAGCCACCACTGCGGGGTCTCGGTGGCGACGTACTACCGGTCGGTGCCCTAAACCTGCAACTCAACACCGAGGCCGGCAGCAAGTTTTTGTCCTCGGTGCCCGTCTTCGACGACCTGCCCACAGACATGGTTTTAGGGGCCGACTACCTGCTCTCCGGGGAAGTGCGCCTCACGGTGGAAGGAAGTACCGTCAACCTCCATCCTGTGGCTCCAAGTGTGCCTCCGGCGCAATCCCAAGGTGAGCTGACGACGCCACTTACACTTCCCGCAATACTCGAGAGGCACGCATCGCTCTTCGCTGATACTACTACTCAGCTTCCCGGAACTAGCGTGCTAGTGCACCATATTACTACCGACAATCATCCGCCGGTGTCCATACCGTTACGTAGATATGCCGAACGAGAGCGGATATTAATTGACCAGCAGGTGCAAGAAATGCTTGCCGCAAGCATAATCAGGCCATCTTCTAGCCCGTGGGCAGCACCTGTTGTCCTAGTCCGTAAAAAGGACGGCAATCTCCGATTCTGTGTTGACTACCGAGAGCTGAACAAGCACACCATACCAGACTCGTACCCGCTGCCACGCATTGACGACGCTATTGACGCCGTACGAAAAGCGAGGTTCTTTTCGTCGCTAGATTTAAAAGCAGGGTATTGGCAGATCAACGTGGCTGAAGAAGATAAGTTTAAGACGGCCTTCCGAACACCATCTGGCTTGTACGAGTTTAATCGGATGCCGTTCGGTCTGCGAACTGCTCCAAGCACCTTTCAGCGTGCCATGAACACAGTGTTAGGCACACTGATAGACCGTGCCTGCGTCGTGTACCTCGATGACGTTCTAGTCATCGGGGAAACAGAAAAACAACATCTACAAAATCTCGACACGGTTCTGCAGAGGCTATACAACACCGGCTTTCGACTTAACCGCGAGAAGTGCCAGTTTGGGTTGACGACAATATCTTATCTTGGTTATCAGATATCTCATAATGGCGTACGACCCTTGCCTGAACGCATAGACGCCGTTGCCAAATACCCTGCACCAACATCTATAAAACAGCTCCAGGTATTCCTAGGAATGGCGTCATACTTGCGCAAGTTTGTACCGAGCTTTGCGTCAACTGCTGCTCCACTCACGGACTTACTGAAGAAAAACGCCCAATTTCAGTGGGGTCCTTTGCAGGATAACGCCTTCCAAACCCTCAAACACCAGCTTACACATAGCCCGGTGCTCTGCCACTTTAATGAAGATTGCATGACAGAAGTCCATACTGATGCGAGTCAGATTGGCCTGGGGGCGGTTTTACTTCAACGTGACTCGAGTGGGCGTGGGCACGTCATCTGCTACGCCAGTCGTAAACTATCGGACGCAGAACGGCATTATCATTCGAATGAACTGGAGTGTTTGGCTGTAGTATGGAGTGTGGATGAAAAGTTCCGCCACTACTTGTTTGGCCGACACTTCACGGTAGTAACAGACAACTCCGCGATTGCGTGGATGTTCCAGAAGCAGCACCTCAAGCACAAGTTTGCCCGATGGATTGTTCGGCTCCAAGACTATACGTACGACATCCGTCACCGTGCTGGAGCACAAAATCAGCTTGCGGACGCTTTATCGCGAAATCCGATCGAGGAGTTCTCCACACGAAATCGAGAAACCTGGATCCTGTTTTCTCAACAGGACGTGACCAAGGCTCAGCAAGCCGATGGAAGACTCGCATCCGTTATAGACTCCATTGGCGATGCGGGACGCAATGCCAAGTTTGTCTTACGTAATGGAACGCTGTATCGGCGTCACTGGGCCGATAAAAGCACCGAGTGTCATCTCCTGGTCATTCCTGACACCTTAAGATCGAGCGTACTACGCGCCATCCATGACACTCCCGAGGGAGGCCATGTTGGCTACAGAGCCACCTTACGCAAGGCACAAGAACGTTTTTGGTGGCCGAAAATGGATAAAAGCGTGCGTTCATACGTTGCCAGTTGCGAGATTTGTCAGCAACACAAACGACGTCCTGGAGCTCGACATGGACTTCTTACGCCGATCAAGCCTCCAGAGACAATTTTCCACACGTTGGGCATAGATCACATCGGGCCTCTTCCAATGACGACAGCGGGCAATCGTTACATTATACTCGCTGTGGACTACTTGTCCAAGTTCGTAGAGGTCGCGGCCGTGCCTTCGCTTGCTGCTAGCCATGTCATCCGATTCCTGAAAGATCGCTTCGAATGGCGACACGGTCTTCCTAACAAGTTGATCTCCGACCGGTCGACCACCTTTCGCAGTCGCGAGCTCCGCACTTACCTACAACAAGCTGGAGTGGACCATCACTTCGCGTCGGCATACCATCCGCAGGCGAACGGACTGACCGAAAGGTCGAACCAGACTATCCAGGCTAGACTCGCACCGTACTGTAAGAATCACAAACGAGGTGAGGCCGACTGGGATGATCATCTCCAAGCAGCTGCGTACGCAGTGAACACGGCGGCACACAGCTCCACAGGAATTTGCCCCTACGAGATTGTCTATGGTCAGCTCCCGCAACTGAATGCTACGTTCGGTTTGGACACTCCCGTTAAAGTAGGGCGTTCCGCTGCACGCCAGAGACTTTGTCGCGATATCCGTGTGGAGGCGCGTAGGAGGATTGTGCATGCTCAACAGGCACAAAAGCGATACTACGACCGACGCCACCGTCCCGCGCCGAAATACAGTGTAGGTGATGAGGTGTGGCTACAGCGAGGTGCGCCATCGTCTTCAAACAAACTGCACCCAAAGTACGACGGCCCTTACATTATTTCTGAGCGCTTGGGAGATAACACTTGGCGAGTACGATCCACAGCTTCTGATACGCGCAGAGACAAGAGAAAACGGAATAACTTTGCGGTGCATGTGTCACGGATGAAGAACTGCATACGGCGGCAAACGTGACATTGGTTTGTGTTTTTCTTACAGGAGTAGACCAGCTGCAGCGTGGCCGAGTGTAATGATGACAAAGCGGCGATCGTGCTCGGCGCATACCTGGGAGAGACGGAAGACGACGAAGAGGAAGCAGATAAAGAACAGCCGGCCTGCAGCAAAGGCGTTGTCTCTTTGTCTTATTTCTCCGCGTTACAATATATATATATATATATATATATATATAGCCATGATGGCGACGGTGATGGCAAAAAGCAGCTCAGAGTGTATATAACTGCTTTCACAAGAAAGTTTTAGGGCTCTTGAGCTTCGCCTTATAGAGTAGAACTCGATATTATAAGTGGGCGCATGCGCGCATCACCTTCTAACTGGCTAGCCTTGGTTTAGTTCTCGGTTCATGTCTCAACCATGGCAGAAGCAAACGAACGACCGTGCGCACAACATTGACCATTTCGAGCTAACCTTGCCCAAGCATGGTAGCGTAGTAGGCAATGTACTCGGTTGCAGACCTGCAGGTCGCGGGATGGAATCACGGTATTTTCGATGGAGGCGAAAATTCTGCGGGGCTTACGTGCTCAGAATTGAGTGCACGTTGTAGAACCCTAGGTGGTCAGAATTTCTGGAGCCCTCTACTACGGCATCTCTCAAAGTCATATGGTGGTTTTGGGACGTTGAAACCTACACATTAATCATCAACTAACCTTGCATGCGTACTGCAAATAGGGATATTATTTGCCCACGGCGACATAGTTTTGCGAATCAGCAGAGGACACCCTACGCGTCCATAAGGCAATGTGCAAACCTACGCACCTGTTCTAATTGTTGATGCTCTCACAGCTGATGATTATCAAGTATATGTGAGCACTTTGTAATAGATGGCCTTTTTAAACACCTTGTCATTGATATATTTTGACCCCTGGAGTGATTCTACACTTCTGCCTTATGAAATGTGTTAAGGGGACTTTTCTCACTGCTTTGAATTCATGTAGCATCTTTGTTTTCCGAGGCAGTTTCAACCATTACTGTATCTGTCACAGAACACCTGCATGCCAGGCATATAGGCCGGGCTCAATTCTCACTCAAATTTGATATCCTTATTTTCCGGTCCTCAACGAGATAATGACTACTCACTCAGAACTAGTGAGGCCTACACTGGTGGCGTCGTAACTTAATAATTACGGAAACACGTGAGAGGGTGTTCACATCGTTCACAGGCGCCTTGTCATTCAACATCTGGTCTTGATTATTTTGTTGTTTTTATCATTGCACGTAATTGCACCCTACTGCAAAAACAGTGTCCCCAGTGTGATGACAGTACGTGTTTTTTGGCACTGGTACACGCTGGAGACATTGGTAGATTTACTGGCAATTCAGTGGGCGCAAGGGAAATAGCTGGGTCGCAATGGTAAGGGCGCTGGCTTGACCACTTTGACGCTGGTGCACACTAAGAAGCGCTGGAAGTGCTGGAAGTGCGGTGGTGCATACTGAAGCATGCACTGATTCTGTTAGCACCACGTGCCCGTTTATGTATCGTGTGCAGTGGGATGTTTCGGTATATTGTTGAATATAAAATGCTTGATTTTACAGCCCGGATAGATGCTACCCTAACATATCCCCAGCATGCTTCATCACTTTGCATATCTCACATCGTGATCACGATCTGTGATATGCAAAACCACTGTCATTTTTTATGTTTTCCTTTGAGGAGAAAAATGTCTTAAAGCTGCCAAGGCTGAAGATTTCCCTTACTAGCTCGCTTTATTTTTATAATACACGCAGTGTCAACAACACCGTTAATTCTTGCGGTGCACGTGCGTTGCAGCAATTATAGCCTGTTTTTCGCATGTCCCCCGCGTATTGCATATACCTATTTCGCATCATAATGTATTTCTGTAACGATTTTGAGTTGAAGTGTTTATAATCCAGGAGCTATTCGCCGCTCCTAAGAGAAACAGGAAATCGTGTACGCCACAAAGTGGACGAGACGTAAATAAGCTCTCTCGACGCTTCACAAGCTTTCCCAGCGGAGGCGAGAAAAACGGCTGTCGTTGAATATCGTCACACCGCAAATGCACAACTCATAAAGCTTGTCCTTAGATTTACTTAATGTGCACTGCCATTATCTTCGCCACCTATCTTCCTACATGAGAAATGGACATGAGGGTTATATCAGGCCTCCAAAATTCAAGTTCAGTAGCTTAACCACATGGCTCATTTTCAGAGTCTGGCTGGCTACAAGCTGCAACATACTTATGGACATACAACATACTTATGGACATGTTGTAGCCCATACTTATGGGCTACAACATACTTATGGACACTCGGGCGTGATTACTAGAGCTTTATTAGTTCGATCGCACCTGGAGTTGACTACCCAAGAGTAGAACCATGTAAATTACTCAGCAGCTGGCCAACCCTGAGAGCATGCCTGCAGAACTACGAGGTTCCATGAGAACCACTTTAAGAAACCGTGCTCTGTAGGGTCTGTTCGTAATTTTTTACAGTGCCTGTTGTTCTACGTCTTGGTATATTTTATGGTGCCTGATATTGTACTTCACATGCAGCCCAGGCATGCTCAGACCACACCCGCTTGCAAGTCATTCAACGTATGAGTGCACGTAGCACGCATACGGGAAAGCACTGGTGAGCTGTTGTGTGAATATACAAGATTGCCTGGCACACCTGCCGAAAGCCTGTTCCCGAGGGCCCCCACATTAGTACAGCTACAACGTGAAGCAAGTCTAAAGGTAGACCAATTGTCACAGGTCCCGTTAATTCGGGAGGTGATCGCCGGGCTAATTCCAAGGGCCGAAGTATCGGCCCCACGAACCGCACCCCGAAAGCGTGGGCAATTTAGAAGTGGTCCTTTTTTGGCGCGCCAGCGGACGCCGGCTGTGGACCAAAGAACAAGTCAGAGCCAAGAGTTGATAAACATAACAAAATTATATTCTCAATAATGGCAGATCAAACACAATACACAAGTATGCACACTCCACAATAGTTGAGTACAATATGTCGCCAATCAAACAACGTACTACACAATACAATCAGCCACACTCGAAACAACAGACACAGACAACAATACGCACTACAATGCAGTCGCATGCATTGAACACCCAAGACACTTAGAGACTAAAGAGTTAGAAAACTTATTCAGTCCAAAGTTCTTGGAACAAAAGACTGAATGATACTCTTCCGAGAATCACTCACTCAAAGTCTAGCGTTGTTGTCGTTCCACTGCCCCCGAAGTTTCTCTTCCTGGAAACCTCTGTTGTTCTGCTGCTCCCGAAGTTTCTCTTCCAGGAAACCTCGCGTCTTCAAGTGCTCCCGAAGTTTCTCTTCTAGGAAACCTCGTGTCTTCAAGTGATCCCGAAGTTTCTCTTCCAGGAAACCTCGCGTCTTCAAGTGGTCCCAAAGTTTCTCTTCCAGGAAACCTCGCGTCTTCAAGTGGCCACTCTCCAAGCTTCAAACTTCTTCGCCAGAAACACGTCAGCTTCACACACGCAGCTGTTGCCACGCGTCTTCGCTCGATAGCGGTAAACACACACTCTTGCCTGTAGCTCGAGTCGTCAACCCTCATGTGGAAATCATCTTCTTCTCCTGCTTTGTCTCTACGGACCAAACCTTCGCCTACTACACGGCGGAATCCCTACGCGCTCTGGCGCTAACTTCCATCTTCTCCTGATCTCTCATCTCGGCTGCTCGATTAAATACCTTCCGTGCGAGAATCCAGAAAGTGTTCATCATTTCGTCGGCACGATACGCAGCGAAGGCTGGGGAGAGGGCGAGACGGTTCGAATGCCGTCAGCGATGGATGACGCAACCCGGCATCACCACGCCCCTTTCCATCTAGAACATTCGAGGGCTTGCTCGGGCGCCGATGTGGGGTGAGGAGGTTCGTCGGCGAACTTACGCTTCCGAGGGGAGAGGGACGCGTGCCCGGAAAGTCTTTGGATGCTTGTTTTCTTTTTTTCTATCGTTGACCTCGCGGCGTCACTCCGGCGTTTCGTCGCGAGAATTTGGCGGCACGCCCTTTTTTGAGTGCTCGTTTGGTGACACTGCCCCCCACTTTAAGAATATCATCTCATAATATTCAAAACCACACAAACGATCGTGAACAATCCCCACACTCTAAAAGACTGTAACCTATTTCGTCGCTCATGACACGTCACTATCACAATAGATCACTCAATACAATTGTACAATACAATTCAATCTCACAACACATAGAATATAGACACAGGTACATGAATACAATACTCCATCACATATTCCAGACAATACAAATGTACAAAGTTCTCTTTTTAAAATAATCGTACAATACTATACATCACATCACCGTAACAAAAAATTTGATTCACTCGACATACAGTTGTGTCACAGGACAACAACCACATTACCTTAACATAAAGCACTGTCAAACACATGCCGAATCGACCTCAACACCTATCCCGTGTACTTCGAGCTGCGCTTGCGTCCTTTCTTGCGGTGCTCGCTCGATCTCTTCTTGTTCCTCCTCGTTCTTTTTCGGCGAGCCCTTTCAAACGACAGAATCTGAGTTGGCGTCTCAGCCATCGTTGTTACTTCCGACACCGTTAACGGATCAGAACGTTCGACCGATCCTGTCTCCCGCTTGTTCATGTCATGTCTTCGGGCCTGGCTGGCCGACTCCGTCATCTTTACATTGTCAGTCAGTTGAGGTCGAGCCGACGAAAGTCCAGCTGCCCAGCACGTGAACTCATTCAACACGACCATCTTCTCATTCGCTGTCTCTTGCGCCCAGGCTTCACCTTGGGCTCGAGTGAGATCCTTCACGGGATTTTTCTCCTTTGTATCTCGCGGTCCCTGTGTCGGCGGGGGCTCCATCTTCGGGTCTTCCCCCAAACGTTCTGGTTCATTCGGCCCTCGCGCCCCGTCGATGTTTCCGATAACGAGGTCGTACAGGGGGGTCGCCATACATAGAGCGGTAACCTTCCCACTGAAGTACGGGGTTTCAACCTCAATCTCTTCTTCGGGAAGCATCCGAACCGTACTGTGAATTAGGCAAGCCGATTTCATTTTGCCTGTTAACTCACTTTCCCGCACCAAATTTCTCCGCACGATAACAGTGGAGCTGCCGGTATCTCTTAACATCGTAACCATCTTGCCCGCAACTTTTCCAGACAGCGTTGGCATTCCCTTCGTAACACCGGTTGGCTGTTTTGTCATTACAGCACCCACAATAGGAATTTTCTCCCCACTTTTCAATTCTACGAATTCGTTGGTGACGGCATCACTATCTGATTTCAGTGCTGCTAGCACACGGGATACCTGGTGAGTTTGACTCGCTCCGTTACGACATGTGTCTGCTTTGTGCCCAGTCTCACCACACTTGAAACATTTTACACCCGTAGGCCTCGTAAAGGTAGTACGACAGTTGTTCGCGCGATGACCCACTCGGTTACACAGAAAAAATCGCGGAACACTCTCCGGTGCACGCTTCTTTTGTTCGGGTGCCGAATTTTTCGAATCTTCAGGACACTCCTTCTCGACCTTGGCCAAATTAGTGCCACCTTGTGCTTCCAAGAATTGATCAGCTAATTCAAGCATGTCTTCAAGTGACTTAGCTCTCCTCTCTTTCAAGTACAGCGACAGGCTTGGGTGGCAACTAGTAAGAAATTGTGCTTAAATTAGGAGCTCTCTAAGCTCATCGTACTCCTGCGCTGTCCCTGAAAGTTCAATCCATCTGTTGAAATAATGGCAAAATCGGGCGGCTTACTGCATAGCCGTCTCACCATCAGCTGGCTTTCCTGTCCGAAATCTGTCCCGGAATCCTTGCACAGTAAATCTAAATCGCTTCAGTAAAACAGCTTTCACCATTGCATAGTTGGCTGCATCGGTCGGCGTCAGCCTACCATACACACTGAGCGCTTCACCACTCAAACAAGTACTCAAAGAAGTTGCCCATTGATGTTCCCGCCAATTCTGGCTTCTCGCGATTGTCTCAAATCTGTGAAGGTACGCGTCAAGGTCGTCCTTCCTTTCATCAAACGCAACGAGCAGCTTGCTTGGGTTCAAGCGGAAGCCACGTTCCTCTCGTTCGCTGCTTTCAACTCTAGCTTGGACCGGAGTTTCACTTCGCTGTTGCAAACGGAGCCGCTCGAGTTCCATCTCGTGCTGTTGCTGCCGCTCCCTTTCCTCTCTTTCTTCTTTCGCTCTCTCAGCTGCCAGTCTTTCTTTCTTCAGCTCCAACTTCAATTGCTGCTCTCTTTCTTCTTTCAGCTGTCGCTCCTTCGCCTCTCTTTCTGCTCTCGCACTTTCGGCTGCCAACTTTTCTTTCATCCAACTCCAACTTCAATTGTTGCTCTCTTTCTTCCTTCGCCTTTTCAGCGGCCAGCCTTTCTCTCTCCAACTCAGCTGCTTTTTCTTCCTTGGCCCTCTCAGCTGCTAACCTCTCTCGTTCCAACTCAGCTGCTTTTTCTTCCTTGGCTCTCTCAGCTGCCAACCTCTCTCGTTCCAACTCAGCTGCTTTTTCTTCCTTGGCACTCTCAGCTGCCAATCTCTCTCTTTTCACCGCCTCTTTCTCTTCTGGCTTACCCATTTCCGTAGTTCGGCGCCAGAAAGACCCATCTTCTCACCAAGAGCAACTAACTTTTCGAGGTCCATGGTGTCTCGCAAATAAAGTCTTGCCGCGTGTAAAAAGTATCTGCCTAAATCAGTCTATCGAAACACTCCCCTGCCCTCGTTAACGAGAACACTGAGCAACACACAAAATCGTTCCGATAGCAGTATCAACAACTCGAGGCTCTTTCTCACTACTTTGGACACACTGTCCACCAAAAGGTCCTTGTCGTGGACGCCAGATTATCACGGGTCCCGTTAACTCGGGAGGCGATCACCGGGCTAATTCCAAGGGCCGAAGTATCGGCCCCCCGAACCGCACCGCAAAAGCGTGGACAATTTAGAAGTGGTCCTTTTTTGGCGCTCCAGCGGACGCCGGCTGTGGCCCAAAGAACAAGTCAGAGCCGAGAGTTTATAAACATAACAAAACTATATTCTCAATAATGGCAGATCAAAAACAATACACAAGTATGCACACTCCACAATAGTTGAATACAATATGTCGCGAGTCAAACAACGTACTACACAATACAATCAGCCACACTCGAAACAACAGACACAGACAACAATACGCACTACAATGCAGTCGCATGCATTGAACAACCAAGACACATAAAGACTAAAGAGTTAGAAAACTTATTCAGTCCAAAGTTCTTGGAACAAAAGTCTGAATGATACTCTTCCGAGAATCACTCACTCAAAGTCCAGCATTGTTGTCGTTCCGCTGCCCCCGAAGTTTCTCTTCCGGGAAACCTCTGTCGTTCTGCTGCTCCCGATGTTTCTCTTCCAGGAAACCTCGCGTCTTCAAGTGCTCCCGAAGTTTCTCTTCCAGAAAACCTCGCGTCTTCAAGTGGTCCCGAAGTTTTTCTTCCAGGAAACCTCGCGTCTTCAAGTGGCCACTCTCCAAGCTTCAAACTTCTTCGCCGGAAACACGTCGGCTTCACACATGCAGCTGTTGCCACGAGTCTTCACTCGATAGTGGTAAACACAAACTCTTGCCTGTAGCTCGAGTCGTCACCCCTCAGGTGGAAATCATCTTCATCTCCTGCTTTGTCTCTACGGACAAAACCTTCGCCGACTACACGGCGGAATCCCTATGCGCTCTGGCGCTAACTTCCGTCTTCTCCTGATCTCTCATCTCGGCTGCTCGATTAAATACCTTCCGCGCGAGATTCCAGAAAGTTCTCATAATTTCGTCGGCGCGATACGCAGCGAAGGCTGGGGAGAGGGCGAGATGGTTCGAAGGCCGTCCGCGACGGATGACGCAACCCGGCATCACCACGCCCCTTTCCATCTAGAACATTCGAGGGCTTGCTCGGGTGCCGATCTGAGGTTCGTCGGCGAACTTACGCTTCTGAGGGGAGAGGGACGCGTGCCCGGGGAGTCTTTGGATGCTTGTTTTCTTTTTTTCTATTGTTGACCTCACGGCGTCACTCTGGCGTTTCGCCGCGAGAATTTTGCGGTGCGCCCTTTTTTGAGCGCTCGTTTTGTGACACCAATATGATTCACTACATCGTGACATCCTTCGACCGAGCGGTTACGGTTAATAGGAACACCCAAATATCTAAACTATGATAGCAGGAATCATAGGCGTGTGTACGAGGCTGGCAGGAGGGGCGCCTCCCCTAATCACATAAGAGGGGGGCGCTATGTTTGCTTCACGCATTCACATAGCAGGAAGAAGTGGTGTTGCGACTCGAGAGAGAGAGGCGCAAAGTCATCCCTATACATCAACATAAAAGGGAGTGGGGAGGGCACTTCGAGGAACCTTCACCCCCCTCACCTCAACCCTGAAGGGTAACCATGTGCGCGCTTATGGCGAGAACCACTGTTGTGTCAGCGAAGATTCCGCACCACGTCACTGGTTTCTTTTGTAAACATCAATGCAGCAGGCTGTTCTGTTGAAGGTGCAGTTACTTTGATGTTGCTGATGTGGAGTGTTGAAGTCTTGCTCCCGTTTGCGGGAGTGTCATTCTAGTTGTCCCCGTGCATTTATCGTTCACGCAGGTGCTGATTTTGACAGCGTCAGGGAGCTCAGACGCAAGACCAAGGAGCGTGATGTTAAAAAAAATAGCTATATCCTTAAGCATCGCCTTAAATAGGTTAACAAAACAGTGATATGCTGTCCCCAGGGCGTAGAGAGTTCAAATGCCTTATATCAGTAAAGCTTTCGCATACTGTTTCATTCTGTGTAATTGGTAGCATTATCTAAACCACGGACAATTCTACGCGTGAAATCTTTTGGAAGTTTCTATGCACCCACTAGGAGTTGTTAGGGAAGGGAGTAGCAACGTGCGTGTCTTCTGTAGTGTGTGGCCCGCGTTTAAGCATTCGGTCATGATTACGAGTTCTGAGGCCCTAGCGCAATGTACGCTTGCACCAGGCATTTTTACTCTGATAATACATGTTGCATTGTGAAGCTTGTGTACAGCAATCATGCGTTTCTAAAGCATACACGGTTCGCGCTCGTTACGTTTATTGCATTTTTAAGCAGAGAAAGTTGAAGTTGATTTCACTATTGCAAAGACGACCAGGGGCTCTGTGATTCTGACCAAAATTATTTTGTTTATTTTGTCTGCATCGTTCTTGATTTTTGAACGCGCACCAGATAATGACTTTTGAATCACAACCAATGGCACCGACACCAGCATTTCGGCATAACTAACTCTTTGACTCTGTCAGTTTAAAGTATGGGGCTGAGCACTACACCTTGTGAAACTCCACGGCTCACGTAGTGCAAACGTTCACTGGCCACCATAGTCTCTAAAGAATGCGACACATGCATAAAAACCATAAACATGCATTATGATGGCATCATGCATAAACATGAAAAAAAGAATAGACCCAAACTGGCAATCAATATCGTGTCAATTTTTTTGGATATTTCAGTTCCAGAATGCTTGCAGCACTAGTTAAACAACACCACAAGTGAAGTGACTGTTAGTACTTACATTTAACGTAAATTAAACTTTGATGTTCAGACTGCCACGATGTTCAGACTGCCCCCCCCCTTTCTGAAGAGAATTGTGAGGAAATGCAAATGTGTTGCGTAGCATTTCTAACGACGTTTCGCACGTAAGAATCGAGCATTAGAAGAGTCATGTTTTCTTGTTACTTTTTTTTTTGCTGTGCAGCCAATAGCTCCGTTCGCCGCACGCAGCGTTTTTCTAACGAGAGAAACGTGGTATGCGTTTGCAGCTCAGTAGCTAACGTGCACGGTTCAAAAGTACTATGAAGGGAATGAAACAGACAGCGTTCTCGGCTCAACGTTGGCGTTTCATAACGGCGTCTCGAGCACACATTTCCGGATGTAGTTGAGAGGTGCCGAGCCAGCGAATAGTCAAGAGTGAGGCGCCAGCGAACGGGAAAGTGGGGCGCATGTAGGAGAGTGAGAGCGAACGACGAGAGAAGGAGTGGCAAAGCACTGCACCTACCGTCTCCTACTATCCCTCGCACCACATGCTAGGGTTGCTAGGGGAGAGATTAAGCGCGCGTGCCGGCAGCTCTTGCTATGGGAGAGGCAGTGCCGTGGACGCCGCAGACAACGCCGGATGCCTGAAAGATCCCGGCCCAGAAGTGCAGTCGCATATAAAAAGCCGCCCGCATCCTCCGCTGGGTGCGCTCGAGAAAATGTATCGAAAAAAAGTGGGGGAGTCATGAGAATGTTGCGGGTTCGGGCAAGTTTTTGGAATGCTTAATGGCTATTTCGCTTCTATTATTCTTATTTATTGAATGAAGGAGAAGTGTTGCCTTCAGGTAGTAGTGAGACGCTGATGTGTGATCCAGTGCCTACATGGCCAGCGAACATTAAAACTCGGCAACAACTTTCTGTGGCTGCACAGCCGAGCCTACAAAGCCCACGTACGCCCCTTTTTACTACGCTTCTGCACGTAATGCACGAACGTTAACTATTGTATACTGCGTAGCATATGGTAAAATATAGAATGAAAAGATGGGAATATATTATTCAAGATTGTTTGCATTTATATTAGGAAGCATCACCCGTGTAGGTTTTTTGTTCTTTGCTGTTTCTAGTTTTTTTGGTTTTATGGTGCCATTTCACTTTTTTCTTGCCTCGGCAAACAACAATGGCGTCGCTCTATTGCAGCAAGTTCACCTCGAATCTTGTGAGTGAGTTTCAGTGCGTGTTCATTAGGTGATCGGTATTCATCAAGCAAGGAGAAAGGAAGACAGTAGTGCGTCGTGAAATATTTTGCTTCCCGCACATGCAATCACCGAGAAGTTGTGTGCGAGTGATACCATTAGTGAAAGTGGGACTCTCATTGCTATAAACACCTTGATAGCGACACCGGTGATCAACCAGTCTTCAGAAACACCAGCTGCTTGGAAGAAAAGTGCGATTAAGAATTGTACCTAAAACCAGTGACCATTTTCCTAAATTGCGTTGCATACGTGGTCCGTGTTTGAGCTGCCTAATATTGTTGATAAGACAACGCTGAAGATGGTGTACCGTAACACCGCTCCCGTTGGCGTCAACGGAGGGGGTCGTTCCTTCCGCTTTGCCTGGGAAACACTCGCATTACTGTATATTACCCATTGACTGTGCAAACACAGCAGGCTTCGCCGAGGAAAGATTGCGTTTCATCCACTTCGATTTACTAACGTCAGACGCCCGCTCAATACTGATCGGTGCCGAAATTTCTGCTTCCCACCGATGCCTTCGCGTCCCGTAAAAATCGCATGAGCGTCTTGAGAAAGTTTTTGCGTCTCTAAAGGAGGGTGAAGAATGATGCTCACCGAGCATGCACTGATATAGAGGAAATTATTTTTTGGCTTTGCGTTGTTCCAATCGCCCAGTACCTGCTCGACCGTACCCTTTTTTTTAAATGCGAAGCATTTCTTAGCGAACTTCGGCGACTTTGAGTGTATCTATCATCTATATATCTATCTAGCCACCTACAACTTGTAGCTCTCCTGGCCGTTTCGATAGTGGTATCGTTACCAAACTTGGTATGGCATAACACGGCTGTATGAAAAAACATGCTCGACTAGTCATAGCATGAAAATCATGATAAGTATTTCATGATTGTCATGACTAACATTTCAAGGTCTTGCAGCTCTTGCGGTGGTTCTGTTCACATTACATGTTGCAAAACTAGTATGGTATGACATGATTGCATGGCTAACACAGGCGACAGACCCTAACATGAAAATCATGACATGCGTGTCATGTACAACATGAATACATACCACGCTCATGATGCACTCGCGACCGTTTTGGCAGCTACGCATATACCAAATTTTGTACTGAATGGATGATGAACGTATGTTACTGGTGCAAACATGATAATAATGTGATGCGTCTCATGCAACAACATGATTACATGCCACGCTCATGATGCGCTGGCAGCCGTTTCGCTAGATTCACCTGTACCAAATTTCGTGTTATGGCACGTGAATGAATGACAAAGGTATGATACTGGTGCAAACATGATAAACATTAGATGTGTGTCATGTATCGACATGACTACATGCTACGCTCATGATGCGCTCGAGGCTATTTTGCTAGCTTCACATATACCAAACTCAGTATTACGTGACGCGAACGAATGACATAGGTAACTGACACATGCAAACATGATAATCACGACATATGTGTCATGTAAAAACATGACTACATGCCACACTGATGATGCGCTCGCGGCCGTTTCGCTAACTTCACATATGCGAAATTTTGTATCACGTGACGCCAAGGGATGACGAAGGTATGTGACTGGTGAAAACATGATAATCATGAGATTCGTGTCACGTGAGAACATGATTACATGCCACAGTCAAGGCGCCTATACAATTTGACGTGGCGCGGTGCGCGTGCTCACCCGCGTTCATTTCGTCGGGGCACGCCGGCGTTGCCACCCCAGGCACAGGTCCTGCCATTTATTCGCAGGCGCGCACCGTGCTACGTTGCTTAATGCATGCGCGTTTCAGCGCGTCCGGAATCCCTTCGTCAAGAAAAGAGGAAGACGCAGTCTTGCCTGGGTAACGCATCGGCACGAAATACAGCATGTCGCATTTCGCGCCGATTACCGTCGGGCCGCGCCGACGGACGCTGGTCGTGCCTGGCATAAGACTACAGAGTGCTCGCGTTTTGCTAACGTAGCGTCGCTTTGCCCAGTGTGCGCATGTGTCAATGCTACAATGAAGTAAATTGCGCCCTTCATGATACGCTCACAGGCATTTTGCAAGCTCCACGTATAACAACTTTGCTGTTACGTTAAGACAATTAATGACAAAGTATACGAATGGTGCAAACATGATAATCCTGACACGCGTGCCATGTGAAAACATGACAACATACCACGCTCAAAACGTGCTTGCGGCCGTTTACTTAGCTCTACATATGCTAAATTTGGTATCACGTGACGGGAATAGATGACGAAGTAAACGACACATCCAAACAAGATAATTATGACTCGAAAGTCATGTACGGCATCATTTACCTCCCCATTGTAATGTTGTGCTGATTTTAAAGTGACATATCAACACTGCTCAGTCGTGCTTCGCGTGTAATCGATTCCCGCTGTACGTGGAATCTGCCAATAATTTTTTTCTAAATAAATGTCAACACTCCAAAGAAGCTTCGTGCTCTTTTAGTTTAAAAATGAACATTTTATTTATTGCCTCCCAAACCAATCTAACACTTATTGCATGGCGGTCGTGTGAAAAAGTACATTTTGGAAGCGCTTGCGAAACCGAAACCGAAATCGCACGAAAACAAACTACTTCGCCTAGTAACACATGTGCAGAAGATCCACCCACATACCTTTGGCTGCGCTGCCACAGAAATTTGTTGCCGAATGCAGACGCTGCCTGCGTTGGCCTTGCTAGATGAGAGAGGATGGGGGAGGAACAGTTGACACGAGACGCAAGCATGCTGCATGAGACGCGAGTTTGCGCAGTGGGGTTACCGACGCCACCACCGAGGCCGGATTTGCGAGTAAGTGCCAATACAAAATTCCCCGGATTTAAAATCAGTTTTGTTGTTTTATTGCTAAAAACATAGAAAGTGCAAACACCGACGCACAAAAGAAGTCAAGATACCACAAACACCAATTCACAGCGAGTACCTCCCCACATGCTACACTTTGTTATTATAGTTTTATTTTCTAAAGTGAATATAGAAAACTAACAGGCCATATCGCAAACAATCTGTGGTTTTGAGTGATCTCGTAGAATGAGTAGCACTTTTTTTGCACAAAAGCACTGTTCTTCCTTGGGGAATCGCACACCGGGAATTCATCGCGTTTTGGCGCTGTTGCACAAATGACCAGCGTCCTTCTTTTAAAGCTGGCACCTGTGATACGCAAAAGTAAGAGATGCTAGACTTCAGCGCAGAGTTGTTGGTTGTCTGATGCCGTGGAACTTGGAAAAAACGATGAGCGCTAAATAGGTATTCGGTTACCCAGGGTAATCAAAGCGAACCACCACATTGTTGCGCTCGCGAATCCATTTTGTGGCTATCCACTTGGTACCCCACAAAACGGGGCAACCGACGTGTTTTGTAAGCACTTCCAATGTTTTCCTCTGGTGCCAGAAGGAAAAGTGTATGGGTCTGTCGTTACCCGAGTACGGTGCCAGGTCGTACCAGAAGAGTGCCGAGCCACGCCGAGGTTTCACGGCCAGCTTCAGATGGGTGAATGCTGTGGCACCACCTAACGCGACGTCTGTCAGATAGAGCAGCATGGTGGCCACACGGTTGCCGCTGCCCGTGTCCCACTCGTCCGCGATCTGGTCGAAGCTATTGGCGTCGTCGTGCGGCGTGTAGTGTCCACCGAGACCGTAGTTAGCCACCTGGTAAGGTTCGGATGATTCCAAAGAGAGTCCAGACGCCATGCCGATGCGACGACCCAATGAATTAAGGAAAGGGTGCTTAGTGTCCCATAGCCAGGACACCTGCGTTCAGAACCAAACAGGAAAATATCCTCAGTGCTGTTTTTTTCCTAGTATCACCTGCCGTGGTAGGTCAGCACGTAGGGCACTGTGCTGCAAAGCTCGAGGGCAGGGGTTCACTTCCCATGGACTCAAGCGTTCGCATGCGGCCGAAACGCAGTGGTGCTCCTTTCAGCACGCTAAAAAACACGAGAGAGTAGAAACGTATATTGCGTCTCTCGCTACATCATTCCTTATAATCATATTGCTAAACGCCATATGAGGATTTATTTGGCCATTGTGGCCTGATTTTTTTTGGTAACCAAGCTTCAGTATTTTATATGCTGCTTGTTCTTCGCAAAGATGCTAGTGTGGACACCTAAGCCGCATTTTCAATTTTTTGACTACCCTGGCGCTTCAAAACCGAGCCTTTGATTATAATGTACGATAGGGCAACAAGAACGTGGAGGTAGCACAGTCACGGTGAAGAGAGAGAGAGAGGAGGAGGATAAACGCGGAAGAATGTAGAGTGAGAACATGAGTCGAAAGGGTGATTAGGAAAGTAGCTTTCTATGAAACATAATTTCGTGGGTTGACGTCTGTCGGTGGTCCATAAGAAGTTGCTCAAGAATAACGGGTCATTATCAGACCACATACAGCTCAATTATTAGGAGGCGCAGTGAACACCACGGATGATAAAATAGCTCGAAGCAAAGGGACCTTGAGGTAGTGTTGTACTGTTGAGTGTGTTCACACACTGTTAAGGAATATGTCTCCTCAAGTCATTTACCACGCCGTTGAAGCACCTCTTTAACCAGTTTGTGCAACGCTGTCCCACCGTGCGAACGCACCGCAGGTGTTGGCGCGGTGCGAAGCAGGTCATGTCGCCTCTGCACATTGATGTCACGTTCCCCCCAGCGTGCGCGCTGGCGTCACTCTCTTCCTCTGCTGCCGCGCGCACGCCGTGACGCCCGCAGTTGTCGTTGCGTCCATTAGCCCGCATCCATTAACCTGCTGCGTCCACCGACTTGTTGGTTCAAGCGCAATAAACCTGACGCGCACCTAACGTACGCGTTAAAACAAGTCTGTACGGGCCACCAACAAGACCTACGCCAGCCATCGCTTCAAACTAATCTTCCAGCGCTCACCGCTACAACACCGAAGTTAGTGCTGTTCAACGTTCTACCCGTCATGCCATCGTGCACAACGACATTGCTTCGCATCCTATTAGGGTTCCCTTCGGGGAGATGGTCGAAGTTTTCTTCAGGGGTGCCTTAGTGTAACCTTGTCTTGCGTCACGCGTAACTTAGAGATTAAGAGACGAAAAACAAAAAAAGACAGTATCTCTCGAACAGTATATTAGACAGCGCTGTCTCATAGAAGTACAATCAAACTGCAGTTAGTTGAGGATTTTTGAGATGGCACTGCACCTTTACTCTCCTATTGGCTGCTGCCCGGCCTGTGTCTGCGTACACGTAGAACAAGTACCTTTCTCAGTCTACGGGATAGTTGCCGTAAGTGGCGGATCGTTGGTGGGGCATGGATGAACCTCAGCGGCGGGTGCGTTGAAAACGCTTGCGCTCGGCTTCTTCGGCTCGCGTCTTGACGGTGTGACCGGCACGCCGTCTGCATTGTCGAACGCGATCATACGCATGGACGCATGCACGAAAGAAGAGATACTCGGACGAATTGATGGACGGACGCTTCGCTCCACTCATCATCATTCACTCCGTAGATATGATGTGATTTTTTTATCACGATTGACGTCTCTACAAAAGGTACACAAGGGGTTAACCACTCTTAACAATTGAATCAGGATCAGGCTTAATCATGATCAGCAGTGCACCATGAAACCCCCTTCTTACAAAAATACGGTTACTATAAAGGACCAGTGAATTTCTTGGAGAAAATTTTTATATATGTTTAATATTTCATGAAAACAAAGTCTACTGACAATTGGTAAAAAGTTGACAATCTTCGGTTACCTTTCTTAGATACAATTTAGAGAGTGCAAATAATCAAAGAACTTAAGACTGGTGATTGTGTTTTTATGTTTCATCTAATGTAGGCTATACAGAAACCGAAATTCGCATAATCAGCGTAAGCCTAGACTATAAATTTTTTAAAGAAAAAAATACCTTGTTTGTTTCATTTGTTTAACCCTAGTTTGGAGAAGGTCTATGAGCAAAGCTAATACGTGTTGGTTTAATTTATTTGTTTTATCCCGGGCTCTCAGTAACATATTTGATTAGCTGTTATTCCATTTTATTATCTAATGTATAGACGGTCTAAAACGAAAGTTGAAGTAGGTTGATTTCCTTTATTGTCATATATAGAATTTTATTGAAATTTCACCTAGCATGTGTTCCTTTTTACGCTGACATTTCATTTAACTTCAACTAATCCATTCTTGCTCAACGACCCATAGGGCCCTGTACTTCAGATGTCATATATACAAACTATGGGAGATACTTCATTGGACTCAAGCACAATATACCGAGTTGGGGGTGAGGTGTGGTTGAAAGCTTCGCTGGAGGTCTGAGTGGTGTGCGCGTCTTTGCGTCTCATTGTAATGGACCACTGCACTGTTCTTAGCGCCGAGAACAAGCACTGACGCCACTGTGGTCGTGGTGACGGCACGTCCCGGCGAGGACTGACCTACTCCGCCACCACTTCACGCCTTTTGTGCGTCCACCGTGTAACCGCTCTTTTGAAATATGGTGGTGACAATCGTTTATTCTGAGACGCCAACCTTTCAAGGAACAAGGTAGAAGGTTTCACAGGTAGTGAAAATTACCCAAGCTGCAAAGAGTTGTCGTTATTAAGCTTAGAATGGGCTGACGACCCTCTTAACAAAACCATTGCTGTGAAAACAGTGATGCAGGTCAGCAAGACGCTCGTTGTTTTCACCCCATGCATTGCGAAGTCGGTGTTAGAACATGATTACAACTAGGCATACACTTCGGGTTTAAAAAAATATGTGAGCTGAAGTATGACAAAGCAAATTGAGATGCTTTGAATTCACTGAATATCTATCACAGTTTAGAGTGCAAGTTACGCATGCACATGGAAACAATCAAAAAGACTTGGCAGAATTGCGCTATCTACAAATGGACACTTTTCTTGAATCTGTTTTTGATAGGCAGTCACTTTCCACTTCGGAAAGTAAAATGAAGTATTAACGTCACACTCACAATTCCGAAAATATTGATATAACCGTTCACTCGAAACATATGCACATAATTCTTCTCAATAGTCACCAGGAGTTCCGTAGTCGTATACCCTGGTTTGTCTGAAATGCTTCCCCGATCTGCCACCACGTCCCAAACCGTATTATTCACTTGACGTGGGAGCACCGCTTACAGTGAAGATTCTCCAATTCAACGCGAGAAAGTAGCGATTGATTGTGATTTGTGGGGTTTAACGTCCCTAAACCACCATGTGATTATGAGAGACGCCGTAGTGGAGGGCTCTGGAAATTTTTACCACCTGGGGTTCTTTAACGTGCACCCAAATCTGAGTGCACGAGCCCACAACATTTCCGCCTCCATCGAAAATGCAGCCGCCACAGCCGGGATTTGATCCCGCGACCTGCGGGTAAGCAGCCGAGTACCTTAGCCACTAGACCACCGTTGCGGGGCGGCGAAAAAGTCGCGATGGTGCGCTCAGAGACATGACCAAGTAATACTTAAGATTTGTCTCAACGAGGCGATCACTGGTTTTGCACGTCAGGTCTACCTACAGCTAACTTTTGTGAAGAAATTAGTTTGTGAGGTGTCTATCAAAACTGGTATTTAAATGCACGTCAGAACCGTTGCTACCATGCTGCACGCAGACAGAATCAGACATGAATGGGGAAGAATTTCGGATGTTAACTTCAACCGCAGTTCATTTGAATAACTTCAGTAAAATGAAGCACTAAAAGCAGAGAAGCATGAAACAAAACAACGCGGATAGTGAGCAAGTACACGAGGGAATAGACACAACAGCTGCGGCGGCAGTTCGAAGGGCAAGTGCATCGCAGATATCTTGCGAAACTTCACAAAGCACGCGAGGGTTGTGCTTGACACACCAGTAAAAGTGCTTTCCGTACATACATGAATAACGTTGAAATAAATAATACTGACGGAGAGAAAATCCGCTTATCTCCTAAAAGAATCGCCCATGAACAACTCAAATTAACAATGTAAACATCTCGTCTTGCATCTCAAGTTCACGACATCATCATGCGGTAGTAAGTTTGCTGTTTATAAGCAAGAGCTTCTTCTCGCTTTTAAAACTTGGAATGCGGCTGCTTTTAGCAGTAATAAAACGTATAATAGGAGTCATCAGTACGACACACACCTGCACACCTCTTTCATATTCGGCTATATACGACCAAGCGCGAGCACCTTTAGCGATTGCACATAACCAAACATAAACTTTTTATAGTTTTATCAGAAAAATAATCGATTCTGGTTTCGTCATTCACCCATAGCTTGAAGCAAGCAAAAAGCAAGCGCAAACAGCGGAACAGCACATGAAGCGAACGCGCATTGTTATGTAGGCGTGTGCAAGCGAGAATCGAAGAGTTCGTGCCGTGACGTCACCCAGGCCTCCCTTCAGGCGGCACCACCCTAACTTCCCGGGGCCAATTGAAGCTTCCGCGGAGATTATAAGTGTGTGTAGGCCTATGCACGTGGCCAGAAAAGGAAGAAGGTTGCGGTCCCCTATAATTGATTAAGAGGAGGGAGGGGTTTTCGTAAAGATATCTTGGTTGATGAAGTTCTGTACATTGCTACTGTCGGGAACCCAGAATGGTCCGTTTTCGAACACATCTAAACATCAAATTGAGAGTCCTGGCTTGCTATCTATTTGATTTCGCTTATGCGTTTGCATGCGTCATGCACTTGTTATTGCTATTTCCTAACAACTTTTAAAATATTTGTACACTCAGTGAATTTGCGCTAAGGATATAGCTTATTTCTTTGATCCAACCTGATGAGCAGTGTTGCATTGATATGTTTGGGCTAATAACTTGCCTTTTTGACAATGGGCGACGCCTTTTTTTGCAGGGATTTCTCACAATTTGAATTACACTCATCACTCATTCTTTCACTAACAACAATATTTCGTGAAAACAGCTAGGTACCATAGCATCAGCGACATCAACATTATCAGCAAAAGCAAAATACATAAAACTCCAAACTCAGCTGCGTGAATTTAGACCGGCCTAAACTGGCCTACAAGAAATGTCGTGAGCATTGTGAACTTGTCGACAGAACATTAAGCTTGATTATCACAAGGTCCTTTGGTCTGAGGACAATAACATTTGTTGTAGGCCTGTTATTTTGTGCTATCGTAAGAATTTAATTTTGCTTATACGGGAGCAACTATAAACTAATAATGCAAGCAATGATACCTTGCTGATGCGCCTGTAACTGGTTATTCCTGATGGATTTTCCCAGTCATATATGCTTCCTCGCTGCAAACCTGTACGCCCAGAGTCCTGCATGTAGGCCAGTTCAGACGGATTGAGGAAGTCGGCGAATACCACGACGCGAGGCGTTTGGGACAACACTTCCACCTTGAGTGGCGCAAGTATTAACCGAGGATCTCCATCGCCAGTCCACAGGACACAAGTGAGTTCAGCCTTAGTCGTTCGAAAATCACCCTTTTCCACGCACACTGGCTTGTATTCGTCCACGTCAGTTTCTGGCGGGGCAGGGTACAGGTGCTGGTACTTTGATTTCAAGGCCGCGCGCCTTGCGTCGTTGACCTGAAGCCACGAAAGCCCCAACTCAACTTTACTGAGGCCACCTTGCGTGTACCGTGCTCGAGCAAGTGCTTGTTCAGACCAGGCTGTTGTGTTACCGTGCGTCGCTTTTGCGTAGCAGCCTCTTGCGACTATGATGAAGTCTCGCGGCAAAAGAGGCTGTAGCCGACGATCAATCATGGACACTATTCGTGCGACTGACACTTCGTAGACTCGCTGTAGTTTGCATAGGCCATCGGTGACTCCCCTGACGTCGCTGTCAGCCGGCCACCACTCACGCGATGAAGGTGCTGCGAAGGCCGAAAACAGTGGCTCCAAAGACGCGTCGCCAGACGCTGTCGCAGTGAGGTCTGAATACAGATCGTACAGGCGAGAAGCGTAGATGAACTTACTCAAAGCCGTGTCGGATCCGATGCGAGGGTGATTAATGAAACGCACCTGGTAATGCGTGGCGGCTCGGTCCAAGCGGGTCTCTTCAAGAGACAAGAAGAAACGGGCGTCTTCCAAGCTGAGAGCCTCGGTAGTCATCGACTCTAGCATGTCGTGGGTAGACGTGAACAAGTCAGAAATGCATGGTTGAGGATAAAATAGCGAGCAAACTGAAATCACCCAACACCACGCAGCAGGCATTCTTCTTCTTCATTGGCTTCGAATTTTCTTCATTGGCACAATTTTTCAAGCTAGGGCTTTCGAAAGCACACAAAAATAGACATTAGGAATTCAACGACTGACGTGAGTAATTTTGTGAGCGATACTCAGATAGAGAAAGGGAAACGTCATACTCGAAACAGGAGAAGTGATCTTGCACGTAGAAAGTAACCCTCACTTTGTTCAGGAAAACATCGAGGCAGGGGGCACAGGTGCGTTCGCGTAGCACTAGACTGTAAGATGTTTAAATAAAAAAACATATTTTAGCCGCAATCATTTAAATACCGGAATCACAGAACTATTACGGCCCCTAGTAAAATATTACGGCCTCTTTTCCCGTTTGTCCTGTGGTCTTTCGGCGGGAAACTATACTACTAAGCCACTTTCACGGAATTCTGCGCGGCCAACGCAGCAAAAATAAAACTCTTGATAGCAAAAAAAAACGCATTTCATCACAATAGCAAAGCACAGAATGCGATAGCAAGAAATCGTATTGTTATACAAGCTAAGGCTTGTAGCTAACTACAGCAGACGCAGTCTCGCATAACTCTACCAAACAGTGATGTAAGAAAGGTGGGCTGCTCCTGCCATCCAGAGAGGGATACAAAACGTTATCGTTGTATTCGCTGGCGTCAAAGGAGCAGTGACATCAACATTGCGCATGCTGAATTTTATTTAACGTTAATGCGTAGTTATCGATCCCCTAGTAACAATTCTGCAACAATAATGCAACAGGTAGACAAAATGTTTTTTTGTAATATTGATTAATACTGCCGCATGTTGTTAGGCATCTACTGAAATCTTGCGCCGCTTCCTGCTCTTATGAATTTTGCCAGACCAACTGACAAGCCAAACGCGCCAAGCTAAACGCGCCATGCAACGCTGGCTGCACGTGTCACCACACCACGCGCTGGAAAAAAAAAAAGGCTGGCAGTTCTTCGAAGGAGCGGCACGCGGCGAGACGCAAAAGAAGAGGTTTACGAGGTTTTAGGGCGAAGCTCCTTAAAGGCACCCCGTTCGTCCCTCGTAGTCGTAGCCGTAGTGTGTAACAAGTGCTACATTTTGACCTGCAAGGTGGTGCCGGTGGGAGATTTCTCCTGTGCTTTGTTGAACAATAAAAGGTCGCTGCTGCTGAAAAACATTTATTTACAGATGTTATTTACAGGGAGGATGGAAACGGTCCTGAAGGGGCCGCCCCGTACAAACACTAGGTGAGCTCCCTCTTACGGGAGCCCATTGGCGTTGGCCGCGGCCCGGGCACGCTCGACCAGGGCCCGTTGGGCCGTCAGGTCAGAGCAGCCGAGCAGGGCTGCCTCCCAGTCCTCCCGCGAAGGGTTGGGTAGTGGGGTAAGGTTTGGGGTTTTTTTGGCATGCCCACACCACGTGGAAAATGTCAGAGGAATTTTCCTCACAATGCGGGCACTTCCCCATGCAAGCGGGCTCAAAGTGTTTTATGATTGCCGGGCCCAATAGAGTTTTAGTATAAAGGCGAAGGAGTATTCGCTCCTCCGCCTTCGTGAGGCCCTTAGAGGGTTTCGGATAGACGTTATGGCCGGATTGATAGAATTGTGTGACCTCCTTAAAGGTGTAGGCGGGATTGGGTTCGAGTTCCGGATCGGTAGGGGACGAGGATGGTGCCCGGAGAGTGAGCGCGCGGGCGGCGGCATCGGCCGTCTCATTACCATCGAGGCCCGTGTGAGCCGAAGCCCATATGATCGTTCGGTGCGCGGGGGCACCTAGGTAGCTGCTGTTCTGCAAAATTTTATAAGCAAGGTTCAATATTGCGACAGGCTGTTCAATATTGCGACAGGCACCCCTTGAGTCGGTGATTATGACCCTCGAGTCCTGATCTGCGGTGGCTAGTGCGATTGCGATCTCCTCCGCGCGCGTAATGTTATGTGCACGGAATGTGAGTCCGTTCACAACGGTGTTTTGGTGGACGACCGCAGCCGTATGCCAACCACCGTGGTGGGGGCCGGAGGCGTCCACGTAGAATACTCCGAATTTGTGGCCGTAGTGTCGAGCCAAGGCTTCCGCCCGCGCGAGGCGTCGGCCACTGTAGTTGTCTCGGGTCAGGTTAGCCGGAAGAGGGCGCAAGTGCAAGGAGTATCGCCAAACTTCTGGAATCTGTACGCGCTCTTCCGTGTGTATTGAATGATTGATGTGTAGCCGGGCAAGGAGGCGGCAACCCGACGGTGTTTTAGAGAGTCTAGTATATTGGTTTGTCAAGTGCGCCTCTCTCAGCTCTGTACTCGGCTTCATACCTCCGCCTACGCAAATCCGACGAGAATGCACTCGAAGTCATTCTCCGCAAAATCTACAAGCGCGCCCTCGACCTTCCTGTCAGCACCTCTAACCAGCGCCATTTGGGCTTGGGAATTGTGAACACCTTCAAGGAGCTGAGAGAGGCGCACTTGACAAAAAGTTCGCGGCGTGCGCGTTAACTAAAAGCCGAATGCTCCTGTCTCTCATTCCCCATCAGCAGCCATTGATTTGTTCCAGTAGGAAACGTTAGTAGAAGTAGAAGTGTTAAAAGCCGACTTCTGCTGTCTCTCATTCCCAGTAGCAGCCATTGCTTACCTCTAAGGTAGTGCCTGGTGAGATTTCTCCTGTGCGGGATTAAACAATAAAAAAATTTTGTTCAAAACGCCGTTTAATAATGAAATAAACCAACGAAAGATGCCCCATGTTTTCTAAAAGCAAAACGAAAAGACGCCAGATGTTTCAAAAGAAAAACAAAAAGAAGACGCCAGGTGTTTTTTATCGGGCGAATTAACAGAAGAAAATTTCGCAGTATTACCTTCAGGAGCTTCGCTCAATCTCATCATCATTCACCTCGTAGATCTGCCGTCAATTTTTAGGGGCAAAGCTCCTTTCGTCCGAACGGGCGGCACCCGTTCGTCCCCCGTAGCCGTTGTAATGGTGTGCAACAAGTATGACATTTTGACCTCCAAGGTAGTGCCAGTGAGAGATTTCTTCTGTGCGTTGTTGAACAATAAAAGATAGTGCTCAATGTACATGCCAATGGCTGCTAATGGGGAGTGAAGACAGGAGAATTTGGCTTATAGTTAACGCGCACGCTACGAATTTTTATTGTTCAACAACGCACAGAAGACAGTAAAGTCTTGCTACGTTATACTCGATGGGCGTAACCTCCTGTGTTCTAGAAAGGTTTAGCGAGCGTTGGGATGCAGGGCCATAAATACATTGAACTAGTATATACCATGAACTCGAGGTGGGTACTGGTGGGAAGTAGACACGAAGCGCAAGCCGTAAGAATGTGTGCATATGCCTTCTCTCGTTCAGTCCTTGGAATGTCGGCTGGATGGCGGCGCTTCTATATGAGGAATATATGATAAAAAGATGTGAGATGGTGGTACTTGGAGTGTTGAATAGGTGGACCAACAACCACAGACAGATGCATGGACAGACGCATGGATGTCTGCACGGGCGGATGGACGCATGGACGGACTCAGGCTCGGATGCATGGACGAAAGTAAGAACGGACGCACAGATGAACGTGCAGACGCACGGACGGGCGGATAGACGCACGGGCGGCCACACAGACGCACGCATGGATGGACGGAAGTAAGAACGAATGGACGGACGGATGCTTCGCCCCACCATCCATCATGCACTCCGTGGATATGCTGGCAATTTTTTTTCCACTAGCGAGCTAAGGACCACCTTTGTGTATTTAGTTGACGGGCTCAAGTTCGCCATAAATAAATAGCTGTTTTAACTTGCGGCGTTGCATTTGTTCGTTACAATAAGATCAATGTGGATCCCTATTCAAAGTGGGAGCAAAGCCCGCTAAATTTCAGCGCTGCCAAGTGGCCCCCTCCCGCGGTCTCGCCTCATCTGATCACGCGGCCACACGAAATGGTGGCGCAATTTTCTGTTGAAATTTCGCCTGCTCAGAGCACACGTGTATAGTCATGTTGTCGCCACCCTCAACAGCGTCCACAAGCGACGCTGAAAAAATTCAGAATATGGAATCGTAGTGAATTGCAGCGTGGTGAATCATTTTTGGTTTGATACTCTTCTGAGCAGCCACTCTGAAATCGCCGCTGGGCTTATCAGTGAAAAGGCAGCTAGAGACGCCCGCATGGGCCACGCTCACTGGTGATACATGTGGACGCTGCGTGCGTGTTACTTTATAACATGACCAAAGCTTCAAATACCTGATCGAACTCGCGCTGCGACTGCACGACAAATCACTCGCAGTGGCCGAACAAAAACGCAGGATTCACGTGAACGCGTTGCACAAACCAAACAAAATAAAGCAGCGATTCCATTGCCAGGCAGCCAGGAGTCGCTGCATGACGGTACCACATTGTAGAAAAAACTACTCCGAGGTGGGAGGAAAATGCTTATCCTCTAGAGTCCCCCCATACTCGGAAGAAGTTTTGCTCCGACCCTCCAGAGCAAAGTGTTTACTATGACTGGCTGGAGCAATCGCGTAGCCCATCCGAAGCACTTTTCACTGATATTTCACTCCGGCCAGCCGGAGCAATCACGTGGCTCCGCGAGAAGATTTCCTACCGGCCTTTCACTCCGGCTTGCCGAAGTGATTACGTGGCACCTCCGGTGTGTTTGTCGCAGGTTTTTCAATACGGCTATCCGGAGCTTCTGCGTGGCAACTCCGGAGTATTCAAGAAATGTGCTTACTTCATTCGAACTGAATTTCAGGGGGGTGTACAGCAACTTTAGGTGTTTGTACCTCTTTTTATTTATTCTATACAGATTGTGTCACGCGTCGCTTATATAAGAAAAATCTTATATCTGGTGCCAGCACTGTAGAGTTACTGTGCATTTTTCAACACAGAGCTCCAGCAGATGGAATTCAAGAAAGCACTTGAGTTTATATTGTTTTATTTATTCAGAATAAGCTGCCGTTTCTGATTGATGGCTCAGCCTTTAGAAAAGTAGACAAGAAGGAAAAAGAACACAAGAAAAGTCACCGAAAACAAAACACAAGAAAACAGGTCAAACGAAGTCCACAGCACGCAAGTAGATAGAGCACTTTGAAATGAAGGCCAGAATGCTGAAAAACGATGCACAACAAAGAAAGAAAGTTTGGCCACCGGGAACAGCTATTCATCATCCCCGAAAGATCATTCGTCAGCTTCACTGACGACGCAAGGGTTCCGCTGATTGCTTGCTGCATGATTTAGTGAACAAAATCATACATGAGAACTACAAATCATGCGAGAGGCAGGAAAACTGAGCACACTAAAGTCGCGGATCTGCAAGTACACGAGATTAACTAGCTTCCTAAACAAGCCAAATACACACAAAAAAGACAAAACGAGTGCTCTGTATCTAGAAGTAGACCCCTTTTACTCCGGTGTCCGACAGCGGCTACGGGATAGAAACAGATACCATACCCCCGTGACATGAAAAAAGTTCAAATCTAGTGAGACGTTTCTATATACTTCTAAATCGATAGCTCTATACCTCTGCTGAAATATTCGATAGCTTTTTTTCCCCTATAAAATAAGCTAATTTCGGTGCTCTCGAAGACAGGATCAGGAATGCCTATCCTGATCCTGTCCTAATTATATCAATGTTCTTGCTGATAATTGCTCTCGCATTTTATATGTGCTATTTGTCAGACTTCTCACAAATTATACCCTCATGAATGCGGCCCGCCTTCAAGAAAAGCATGCCCTTATACTCTTGTGCAAAACAGTCTTCGAGAGAAGTTGGCTTTGTTCTTCTTTTTTTTCAATTTGAATGCCCACTGTTTTGATACTTCTCGCTGTGAAAATTTCTTAAAGTAGTTGTTGCATGAATTGCTTCAACCTCAAGCACAAAACAGACAAGATCACTACAGCGTAACAAAATAAATTAGCGAAAATGGTACAAACATCACGCCGTCTAAGCCAACTGCATTTTCATCATTTAATGACAGAAATAAGGGGAAGTTCACCAGTTTACTGAGCTTAATCTCCGTGTAAACGTACTGAGATCATGGAAAGTGATTCATGTAGGGGCGCCGCGGCAAGTCCTCCAGGATTCAAGTTCTTTTTTCCCCTGTCATGTTCACAGGCCAGCGTTGTTGCTTCTGGTATTCGAGCCCTGTTTGTAAGGGAGGGATAGAAAGAAGCGTTTTCTTTACAGAGAGAAGGCGGACAAGACAGCGAACAATTTGAGTTTTACCTGTTACGCCGGTAAAACTTGACTCCCGCTTACCCCCCCACCCCCCCTTTAGGAAAAAAGAAATACAATAATCACAGCCGTGCCAGTCATACTGAAGAGGGAATAAAAATGCTGCAGCTTGGTAGGTACAGTGCGCTATCTTTTCTCTTTTACTTTTAAAACCATGTCTCTCCGTCCTACGTTGAGCTGTGGGGCAAATGGGTTGCAGAAATACGCGTTATACCCCCGACCCCCTCTTCCACAGAAACGACGGGCGTCCTCCAATCCTTGTGAATAGCGTTTTGCGCAAAATAAAGTACTCAAAAGAAGATCACAAACTGCGCCATTCTGTTCTCTCTCTCGTCTTGTTAAGTTTTTTTGCGCAAAACGCCGTCCACAATTGAATACCGATTCGCCCAACGCTCAGTTCTTCTGAGCTCTACAATACGTTTTACAAGCGACCCGGGCCCTCCGTCCTTTACGCATTACTCGCCACTGGTCTCGTCAGTTCCTTTCCTCCCTCTCCTTCTTTTCCTGAAAGCCTAGCGACCACAGAAGGGCCTATTTTTCAGACACCACTTATATAATAAAAAATTTTCTACCAAATTGAGTGCGTGTATCCGTTTCAAAAATAGACACAAAAAAATTGCCCTAGCTAAATTCAGCAGGAGGAAAAAGGGAAAAAAATGAAAGGCAGGGAGGTCAACCAGACGCACGTCCGGTTTGGTACCCTGCACTAGGGGAAGGGTTGAGAGGATTAAAGGAGAAGAGAGAGAGAAGTGAAGGGCAACGTGTGTGTAGATGTGACATTCTTCATTGCACGCTTATAAGCGGTCGCGTAGTCTGGTCGTCTTTAGAAAACTTAGCAATGCCCGCGTCGCTTTGCTGGCCTGCGACGCGTAGAGCCATGAACAAAGGATCTTCTAATCGAAAAAAGGTCTACCGTCTATTGTCTCTGACGTTTCGCGTAGCAAGTTGCGTTCGCTCGCAAAACGTTCACATGAACACAGTAGATGTTCTATTGTGTCGTCCGTGTCGCACGATTCACGTCGGGAGCTATCCGCCATACCTATGCGAATGGAGTACGCCTTCGTAAAAGCTACTCCTAACCACAGGCGGCACAGTAAAGTTGCATCCTGGCGGGAGAGGTCCAATAAAACTTGAAGCTTTCTTGATTGAAGCTTTCTTGATTGAACGAGTGAAGGCCCCTACCAGCTCGTTTTACGACACTTATAAAGAAATAACGCTGATTTTAGTTAATCTTGTTTTACTACTATAGCTTACATGATAGATCAAAATAATTCTCACGCAGTAGTACACCTCAACCTGGCGTTTGTTAATATCGAAGGCGGACGATTATTACCGCATCATGACAGTACCAAAATTTTTTTTAACCTGTTAGGTTTATTTATAGCGATTATTAGGTTTTTATACAACCAACCCACAACTATCACACTTTTCGCTATTGAATATCTAATCAGCGCTCTAAATGTAACTAAAATGTGTAACTAAAATGTAACTAAAATGTGGTGTAACTAAAATGACCGAAGTTAGGTAAAGAAAATTGGCCCCGTATGCGCATGTTTCACTGCAGATGTCATTGAAAGACGGTAGACTTGCGTCTCGAGAGAGTGAACAAAACGTTTATTTGATCTTCTGCACGAAAAAACCGGTGAATGGCCTTGTGGAGGCGCTGCGTTAGATTGTCTCGATGCGTGAAGCGGAGACGAATGAGCACATTGAAGTACGCCACACGTGAGAAATGAGATACCTTGAAGTCAGGTATATTGGAAAACGAAGCGCACGACGTGCGTGCTCGTCTCGGAGGCGATAAGATGTAGAACACAAGGCGATGAGTAGGTGCCACCCCCGTGCTGTTTTAGAAAGCGTAGGAAACACTTGTCTTTTCGCGCAAGCATTGCATTGTGAGCGCAGCGTCATAAACAATATGGTCTTTAAAATTACCTATGTATGCCTTTCATAGTTTAAGGAAATACATGCATAACATTAACGTGTTGCTATTGTGCCTCAGATATGCGCAATTATTTTTTATTTGACAATCGCACAAATATGTACCCTGAAACGTGAGCAATATTTGTGGGCGCCGTGGTTGGGGTTGGATTTTGGCCGTTTTGGATGTTGTTTCGGCGGACAAACAGACAAGTCCACCAAGAAACAGATCAAAATTTTATTGTAGAAGGTCTCCGAGAAATACTATCGTGTTTAAAAAAGTCCTGGGCTAAACAATGCGTTCTCCGAATTTCCGCTGACGTTTACTGATGTCCTGTAAAATTAGCCTAATACTGATAACCTGAACGCAACATTACCTATGTTGGCACTACGTGACAACAATAACACAGATATTTCAAAAAGACCTCACTCACCAGTGACCTCCTGGTTGCTCAACACTCGTGTGATCACAGACACAGAGTGTCGTTCGCTGCCTGGAACTATCAAACGATTAAGGCTCGCACAACTCCCTTCTGTCGATGACAACCTTCGTTGCTGCTTGTAGTCGCTTGTGATATCTGGAAGGCGCAGAGAAGGATTTTTTTCGAACGCGGCCATATGCTCTGCACAATCCTCACTGCACCGGCTCGGTCTGCGTCATGTTGGTTTGTGGGAAAGGGCTACTGGAGGCGAGACTACTATACGTCGCTCCTCGAACAGGCAATGACTGCCACTGAGCGATCATCCGGAGCAATTGCGGAACATCTACCGGGGCAAAAGCGATGTCCCGGGGCCTTTCCGGAGCAACCGCGGGAGCGTTATCAGCTGATTGGCCCCATTTTCCTGGGGTTTCTTTCATCTGGCGCCCACCAGAGGAAAACGGTGAAAACAGTTTTGCTCCGGTTCAATCCGGTTTGTGTGAAGCCACCAGAGCAGAGCAGGCACATCATTACCCGATTCCTCCCAGCTGGCCATATTTTTGTTCACAGTACACATGCAGACACCACGATGACAACACTAAAATTTTCGACGTCATCGCTACTCGCTCATCGACACCCAGTCAGAAGACGTGGCCTAGGAGCTCACTGTAACGTCAAATTATTGCCGATGTCTCATACACGGGAAAAGGTCATTTTAGGAAAAGGTCAATTTAGCGAAAAGATAATTGTTTTCGCACACTATTCCCAATCACTATGGACCATTTTTCAGCAATCCCAGAGCCACCCGCGGGCGCGTGAAGCACTACGGGAGAAGTGGGTACGTCGAAAACAGTCAAGCGCGCTGGCTGTTTTCCGTCGCCCGCTGCTGATTGGCGCCGTGGGAGCACCAAACAAACAAAAAAAAAGAAATGCATCCCCATATGTTGAATAATCTTTCATCCGAAATACCATACACGTCTGGACACACCTGCATGTATATCTACGCATGAAATACCAAAGGATTGAAGCAGTCAGTGTCGCTATAACCAAGCCCATGTATACAGGATGTAGCAGTTAAGCGGCATGCGAATAAATGATGACATGCTGACACATGCAGTCAAAACGTGCTGCCGTGAGCAATGGAAGCTAGAACATGGAATTCAAAATTATTCAATGATTACTTGTTACTAAGTTGAACAATAAAGAATTCTCCGTGATGGCGTGTAGCCAAACTGCTGAGAGGTTTTACAGTATTCAATTACAGGAATAATTATTTTATTTAAGAAGTCACATGCTTTACAAAGAAGTGAGCACATTATAAATACGTTAAAACCTAAAGAAATGAGACTGTAATTCATTTGTCTGGTTCTTTGCTCTGATAATTTGTGGTTTCTTTGTACATGCTTTAATGTTTCACCGTGGGTTCACCGAAAGTGGTGTTGTGATCTTGCGTCAGTGGGTTATTCAAATATTGTTTAATGAGGAATTGTGATGTCATGCTACACATGACATTGGGGGAAAAAACTTGCTCGCATGAGATGAGTACTAGTTTACAGCTGTGATTAGATCACCTCAAAGACACTGGAATCCTGCATATTGTTGCTTCGGTTTGCAAAAGTTGGTTCAGATGGCAAAGAAAGATAAATATTGTCGTACTTCACACGTGAATAAAGAACTTGGGTGGGAGACGGGGGCTGGGTTTGCCACCACAAATGAGATTAGTCGCATTTGTTCCCTTGTGCACAAGACATCGCCACCATCGGCTGTGTGGTATACTGCGGTGCAACATTGGCAACGGTGCTCAGCTGCTGACCCGAAGGTTGCGGGTTCAATCCCTGCCATGCCCGTCTCGTTTGGGTGGAGGCCATATGGTAGAAGCTCGTGTACTGTGCGATTCCAGTGCACAGTTAAGAACACGAGATGGTCCGGAGTCCTCAACTATGATTTGAGACATTGAAATGCCAATAATATTAGTACTACTAGTCTGCTGTAACCCCTGAAAAAACAATCAGAGTCATGTCAGCTGTTTTGTCAGTTGTTGTGTAGCAGATAAACACAACTTTCTCTCTCTCTCTCTCTCTTTTGGTGCACATTGGCTACGCTGGTCGATGTGTTAACACGCACACCAGCGAACATCGGAATTCAAATATTGGAGTCGTCTTATCGAAGCCCGCTATGTGGATAATGCAAATGTGATTAAGTCTTTTAAATCACAGAAGTTTGGTACCATCAACCTAATCAGACAATTGAGAATTTGTGCGAGCATATTGCCGCGAACTATGCCTTCTCGTCTGTGTTTCGTGGCGAACATCTGGCTGCGCCCGATCGTGCTATCTGTTGTGGGCCGCACCCATACTGTGCCGCAAGCGAAGTGCATGTTTTCCTCCTCCCTCGGACTATCTCATTTTGATAGGGAGAGCGTTTCGCGGTGGGCCGTTCCTTCACCACCTGGATTTATCATTCTTTGGCATTCATTTTTCAGAGCACAGGTTCGCTCTAATAAAAAACTAGTTTTCCCAAGAACTCTGCGTCGTTCCTGGCTACGTGACATCTGGTGGAGGTGCTGGGTACATGAACCCTGAACCCCTGACAGGTCGTCGGGCAAGTCCAACTCGCGCCAGCCGCCGACAGCTCGGACTTCAGCCGGAGTTTGGACTGCTTCCGGAAAACGTAAAGAAAGAAGACGTCGTGACCACCACCATGAACAACGCTGCTACTATGACGAACCCTGCAAACCCCCCTGTAGTCCTCCAGCAACCCAAGGAGCCGCCACCATTCCACGGGTCTCCTTCGGAGGATCCCGAAGACTGGTTGGAGCAAGTTGAACGGGTCAGGCTCTTTAACCGCTGGGACGACGAAGAGACGCTGAGGCACGTGTTCTTCTACCTTGCCGACTCAGCTCAAACGTGGTTTGAAAATCACGAGAGCACACTTGGATCGTGGCAGGAATTCAAGAGGAAGTTTTTGATGACATTCACCACAGTTGTGCGGAAGGAGCGGGCCGAGGCCATGCTGCAGACGCGCATGCAACACCCTAACGAAGGGGTTGTTGTCTTTGTTGAAGAAATGAAAAGGCTCTTCAAGCGAGCTGATCCGGAAATGTCCGAAGAAAAAAAGTTACGGCTGTTAATGCGCAGTGTGAAGGAAGAACTGTTTGCTGGGCTTATCCGGAATCCCCCCAAAACCGTCGCCGAATTCGTCGTTGAGGCTAGCACAATTGAGAAGGCCCTCGACATGCGCGCTAGGCAGAGTAACCGCCAGTTTGTCGACGTGGGCAGTTCGAACTGCGTTGACGGGACACGTATCCCGACGGATACACTACGTGAGACAATTCGCGCCGTAGTAAGGGAGGAGTTGCGGAAACTTTTTCCAGCGGTGCCGCAACCACAAGTGGCTTCCCTAAGCGACGTCATCCGTGAGGAGGTGCAACAAGCACTGGGCACCTTTACGCTTCCGGAAGCACCACGTGAGCTACAGGCGATGTCCTACGCCGCTGCAATTGGCACCAGTCGCCCGCTGGTAACTCGTCGCCAAGAGTCGCCGCGACGCCACTACTCGTCGCCCGCCCGACTACCTACGGCTCAACCTCCGACGCCAAGGAAGACCGATGTATGGCGAGCCCCCGACCGTCGTCCGCTGTGTTACCACTGCGGAGAAGCCGGCCATGTCTATCGTCGCTGCCCCTACAGACAACTCGGCTTGCCAGGTTTCTCAGTCGACGCACCACGCCCCGTACCCGGCCAACGACCGAGGGAGATCAACGAGTACCTCTCTCGCACTAGCCAGGAACCAGCTCGCTTCAGCCGGTCACCGTCGCCCCACCCCTACGGATCAACAAGCCGCAGTAGCCACTCTAACTCCACACGCGGAAGGTCCCCCAGCCCAGGAAGGGGAAACTAAGAGCTGCAGCTTCGGGAGGTGAAGTTGCACCACGGCCGCAAAGTAAAAACCCTCCAGCGACGCACCGACGCGCAATGGACGAAGATGCACGATGCGCCCACAGCCCGACGCTCCGTTGTGTCCCCGACATGATTCCCCAGCACGACGACAGCCACATGGCGCCGCCGCTACCCGATGCAACCAAGTCCGCAGTTACCAAGACGACGACGACGACGCCTGTACACCGACCATCAACGCGAACAAGCCGTGAGAGGACGCCCAGACGAACCCGAAACTCGAGAGTGACCACTTCTGATATACAACTGTGCATTGACGGCCTCGACGTAGTTGCACTAATCGACACGGGTGCCGACTATTCAGTGATGAGCGGCCCATTTGCATCGAAACTGAGGAAAGTTGCCACTAGCTGGGACGGTCCACACATACGTACTGCGGGAGGCCACCTCGTCACGCCTTGTGGAACCTGTACGTCACGCGTCACCATAAATGGCACCACTTACCCTGCTGCCTTCGTCATATTGCCCTGCTGCTCCCGCGATGTGATTCTAGGCATGGACTTCTTGACTGAGAATGGTGCTATTATTGATTTTCAAGCCAAGTCGATCAGTTTCTCGGCTGATCGCAGCGCTACAACAAAAGGAAGTGCGAAACAGCATACCGCTTTGAGGATTGCCGATGACCACGTCACCCTGCCTCCCCGTGCAAGCCTGATGATCGCCGTTTACTCTCAGGGCACCACTCCGGACACGGACGCCATCGTGGAGAACGACCACAGTTTACTTTTGGACCGCGGTGTCTCCGTCGCAAGAAGTATTATACGATTGGTCGAGGGAAAGTCGCACGTTCTAGTCACGAATTTCACTGAAGAATATCAGCACCTCAACAAGGGCACTTCCATCGCGTTGCTCGAAGAACCTCCGGAGGAAAGGGACGTGATTGCCGTCGCCAACCTTGAACGCCAATCGGATGACATCAAGTCTGCTCATCTCTTCGACGTGAATCCGGCGCTACCGCAAGAAAAACGGGAACAGATACGCGCTCTGTTACGCCACTACAGCGAGTGTTTCTCGTCGACTTCGACGCTACGTCAGACACCCCTTGCAAAGCACCGCATAATCACCGAAGAGGACGCCCGACCATTGCGGCAGTCGCCTTACCGTGTTTCTGCCCACGAGCGCGAAGTTATTCGGAGCCAAGTTGACGACATGCTCGCCGCCGATGTGATACAACCATCCAAAAGTCCTTGGGCTGCCCCAGTTGTGCTCGTCAAGAAAAAAGATGGCACTCTAAGGTTCTGCGTCGACTACCGGCGACTGAACAAAATCACGAAAAAAGACGTATATCCACTCCCTCGAATCGACGACGCCCTCGACCATCTTTGCCATGCCAAGTACTTCTCTCATATGGATCTGACAACCGGATATTGGCAAATCGAAGTCGACGAAAGGGACCGTGAGAAGACAGCATTTATAACGCCGGATGGACTATACGAGTTCAAGGTAATGCCTTTTGGGCTATGCACGGCACCGGCCACATTCCAAAGAGTCATGGACACCGTACTAGCCGGCCTGAAATGGCACACCTGCCTCGTTTACCTTGACGACGTCGTCGTATTTGCGCGGAATTTCGACGAACACCTGGCGAGGCTAGAGTCTGTGCTCGAAGCCATTCGTGCGTCGGGATTAACGCTGAAATCTGAGAAGTGCCATTTCGCATACGACCAACTGAAGTTTTTGGGCCACATCGTCAACGCCGCGGGTGTCCTACCTGATCCCGCAAAAACGTCAGCCATAGCAAGTTTCCCGAGGCCGAAAGACAAGAAAGACGTGCGACGATTCCTCGGTCTTTGCGCGTACTACAGACGCTTTGTGCAAAATTTCGCTAAAATCGCCGAACCGCTCACGCGCCTGACGAAAGACAGTGTTCAGTTTCGCTGGGAGGAAGCACAGCAGAACGCGTTCGGTGAACTGCAAAATCGCTTACAGCGGCCACCTGTGCTTGCACATTTCAACGATTCTGCAGAGACAGAAATGCACACAGACGCAAGTGACGTAGGCTTGGGCGCTGTCCTTGTACAAAAACAGAACGGCTGTGAAAAAGTAATCGCTTATGCCAGCCGTGGCCTTTCCAAAGAAGAAAGGAACTATTCGGCCTCTGAAAAAGAGTGCCTTGCGATAATATGGGCCATTTCAAAGTTTCGTCCATACGTCTACGGCAGGCCGTTTAAGGTAGTAACCGACCACCATGCGCTGTGCTGGCTCGCAAACTTGAAGGACCCTTCAGGCCGCCTTGGGCGATGGAACCTGCGCCTGCAGGAATACGACGTCTCCATCGTTTACAAATCCGGCAGGAAACATTCGGACGCCGACTGCCTATCACGGGCTCCCGTCGAGGAGCCGCCACAGGACCCCGAGGATGACGTCCCGTTTTTTGGTATTGTGACAGACAGTGACCTTGCCACTCAACAACGTGCCGATCCCGAGCTGCGCGCCCTAATCGAACATCTCGAAGGACACAACGCCGCAGTGCCAAGGGTTTTTAAGCGCAACTACACCACCTTCGCTTTGAAAAGTTCGGTGCTCGTGAAGAAGAACTTTGACCCTACAACGAGAACAAAGTACCTTCTCGTCATCCCCGCTGGTCTCCGTGACGAAATCTTGGCAGCGTGTCACGACGACCCGACATCGGGGCACCTCGGCACGGCCCGCACGCTGGGAAAGATAAAGGCAAAATACTACTGGCCGCGTCTCACGTCCAACGTCACCCACTACGTCAGGAGCTGCCGCGACTGCCAGCGCCGAAAAACGCCGCCGACCAGACCCGCCGGCTTCCTACAGCCGGTTGCAGTACCATCGAGGGCCTTCCAACAGATTGGCATGGATCTTCTCGGACCGTTCCCCACGTCACGGGCCGGGAACAAGTGGATTGTAGTAGCCACGGACTACTTGACGCGCTACGCAGAGACCGCCGCGCTCCCAAGGGGAACTGCAGAAGAAGTCGCCAAATTTTTCATCCACCAAGTGGTGCTGCGACATGGAGCCCCTGGAGTACTGATCACGGACCGCGGAACGGCATTCACTGCAGAGCTTATGCAACGGGTCTTGCACTACAGCCACACGGATCACCGGAAGACCACGGCGTATCACCCCCAGACCAACGGGCTTACCGAACGCCTGAATAAGACGATCGCGGATATGCTGTCTATGTACGTCGACGTTGAACATAAGACGTGGGATGACGTACTCCCTTTCGTCACGTTCGCGTACAACACAGCTATCCAAGAAACTACTAAATTGCCCCCATTTGAGCTTGTCTATGGGCGACAGCCGACGACAATGCTCGACGCCATGCTCCCACACGTAGAAGATGATGACCTCAACACCGACGTCCAAAGGTACCTACAACGCGCGGAAGAAGCCCGCCAGCTTGCTCGAGTGCGCATAACAGACAAACACCTCGTGGATGCCGGACGCTACAACCTCCGACGCCGCGACGCCGATTATGACCCAGGTGATCTTGTGTGGGTTTGGACCCCTATTCGACGTCGCGGACTCAGTGAGAAGCTCCTGCGTCGGTATTTCGGGCCTTATAAAATTCAGCGACGTGTAGGCCCACTCAGCTACGAGGTTGTCCCCGACAGCGACCATGGCATGTCACGACGACGCACGCGGCCCGAAATTGTCCACGTGGTTAGGCTTAAGCCTTACTACGCCAGATGACTGACTTTTTCTTGACTACTTTTTTTTTTATTAGTAGCATCGGGCCGATGCTCTTTTTTCGCGGGGGGCAATGCCGCGAACTATGCCTTCTCGTCTGTGTTTCGTGGCGAACATCTGGCTGCGCCCGATCGTGCTATCTGTTGTGGGCCGCACCCATACTGTGCCGCAAGCGAAGTGCATGTTTTCCTCCTCCCTCGGACTATCTCATTTTGATAGGGAGAGCGTTTCGCGGTGGGCCGTTCCTTCACCACCTGGATTTATCATTCTTTGGCATTCATTTTTCAGAGCACAGGTTCGCTCTAATAAAAAACTAGTTTTCCCAAGAACTCTGCGTCGTTCCTGGCTACGTGACAATATCATGTCCCAAATAACGCCACAGTTCGTGCAAATTGACCCTCGTGGTTGTTGACATGTAATTCGACTGTATTAATCGACTGTAAACAGGCCGTTGTTTGACTTTTTGTACCTATTTATAACACGCACGCTGAACTCCCAATTTTGTTGATTTTTTTTCACGCGTGTTACATTCAGTTGTATGGAAGCACTAGGGGGTGCGTGTATTCGAGGGCTTTCATGTCCTGTCTTTCTTTTCTTTTTCGTCCTAACTACTATTTCAACTATTAAAAAGCAGGTTAGTAAAATGCAGGTTAGTAGACACTTATCGTCATTACATATATGATGTGAGCAACGCACACACTGTTGTTGAATGGGTCGTTCTTGTTATTAAATGCCGACTATACTTTCTACAATGCACTTCGAAAATTGGAACCTCAAATTATACTCGTCGACAATTTCATTCGAAATTGGCTACGAATGCACCTGCGAATCAAAGATCGCTGATGTGCTTAATTGACAGCCGAATTGTTCCTTCTTTGTGTTTCATTTTTTCCGTAGAGCATTCTTGTCGAGGAAAACAAAATGGTGTCGTTTATGAGCTGCTCAACAGATTTTACAGTGGAACAACCAACGGAACTAGTCAAGAGGCCCTCACAGCTAAACACTGCAGTTCGTGATTGAATTGGGGAGCAACATGTTGCACCTTTCCAAATTCTCTGTGCGCAAGTAGTCCTGGAACAGCACAAGCGCAAAGGTAAAGCGTGAGGCCCACGCACTCGTCGCGGTGGCTGCTCCGGCGTACCAACTTTTCCCGAGAGCGCTTGCGCACATGTTGGGGGCGCTGGTGTGCTTGAAAATGGTCTATTTTGCTTTCAAGCACGCTGCAAAAAATTGCGCGTATTTACGGACAGAGAAGCGGACATAGTGTCCAGGAAATAAACACGCTCCACCACTTCGCCAACATCAAGAACACAACACACATTTAAGAATCACAGACTTCGCCACTTCGCAAATACTATGGATACAGCACACGTTTACCAATGATGTTTCACGGAATAGTGCAAAAAACAAGTGTCTCCTCCATCAACAAAACATCAGACGAAAGTAACAATTGACTATACGGATTACTTCCCGAAATTTATACAAATATGGCCATCGCATACCATCATTGCACCTATCGCTGCGACGTGTTCTGCACCACTTTTACTCTACGAAACTGTATTTGTTCCCACACGGTGGTTCAAGCGAGGATCGTGGAAAGCGGAACCATTCGACCGTGGCGGTGCCCCCACAGAACACCTACTAGCGCCCCGCTATCGTCACTCATTCGTCGGCTGTCACTACTCTAGTCACAATCCCGACTACCCTCCTCAGAGGCCAGGACGCACACACGGAACGGGACCCGGCTCGCGCTGCTTTTTTATCTAGTCTAGAGTTCCTGTATATGCTACCTATAGGTAGCGTATTCAGTAACTCTAATCTGGTCTGAATCTTAAAGGTGAGTGCCTAACTTCTCATTTACTCGCCGTTTGGGTTACAGCTCGTGCCACTAATGATCTGTGTCATGTAGTACCTACGCAATGTCTCAGATTAGGCCGCTTCGAATAAGATCGAGGCCATAAACGCAGTGCTCCTTCGTCGATGTTGTTTTCACGCGGCCTGTATCATGCATGCTTCTTCTGAGATGGAGTGCGTACTGAGAGCAGAAGATACAGCATTTACGGAAATCGCGGATTGATTGTGTTGTTCGAGTTTACATTTCGAGCACGAAATTTTCATTGCGCTCTGATTACTTGTCCACAGCGGTTGCATTACTCTATGTCGACAGTGTTCAGGCTTGTCAGCACCGTAGTGCAGCCGTGTATTGTATGTGCCTCTATTTATGCTAGCGGCGTTTGGTGAGCCTCTGTCAACGGTACCGGTACGCCGCTTCGCAGTAAGACGAGACAATATCTACCATGAAATCTTGGCGTGATGCAGCCTACCAGCGTGTTCTCCCCGTAGAGCCGAAGTTCATCTCCTCCGCGTTGTCTCATAAAAGTTGGCTGGCGGCAGGTAGCACCGAGGTGCGAACAGCCAGAGAGAACTTTTAACTCAAGAAATCTAAAACAGCATTTGAATTCTTTCCGAAAACAACAAACCACGACTCGCAAAACGCGGTCTAAGTATAACAAAAAGAATCTGTGCTTCGTCTGCCGCAGTGGTATAGTAGTTACGCTGGTCGGCTGTTGACCCGAAGGCCACGTGTTCGATGCCGGCCGTGGTAGTCGCGTTGTGATGCACAGGTAGGGGTAGAGGCCCGTGTACTGTGCAATGTCAGTGCACTACAAAGATGACCGCATAGTAAAAATTTCCGGGCCCCTCCACCACGGCGTCCTTCATAAAGAAAGCGTGATCTTGCGATAAAACCCCAGCAATTATTTTTAAAAATCTGGTAATCTCTTATTTGGTTAGTACAAAATTTTCTGTGTAGAACAATCGCAGAATTTTTAGTACGGGAAGAATATAGTCTTTTAGAATTTTTTTCATAGAGAGATAACAATTAGTGAAATATGATAGGTCGTAATAGCTAATTATCAGAGTTCTTTCTGCAGGCAAACAGTAATTCGTTATGTGTACAGCGCAAAATAATTTTTATAGCTGGTAAAAAAGTTGGAAAGTTGCGGGTTTTTCCTCGTGTTTCGTTGCAAATTCGGTATTAAGGTTGTCCCAGTAACAAAATATGGTAAATACCATATTTAGTCTTAGCCGTCATTGGTTACTATCAAAGAAAGTCATCAAATCGGTTTTTATTTTAAGAGCTTTTTGATATGGTTGCTAGTCTCTGTGTTTGCCCGTGTTTATACGTTGAAGCAATGCGCCCTAGTGGTGAGTACGAGCTGCACAGGCATGAGGAACATTTAGAGAACATATCAATTTCGTCCGTGTTTACTTTCATAGTTAATATCTAGTACTAGCCTGATTCAGTAAACGAGAGATCTAAACGAACAAGGGTGCATTTAATCACATCAGCTATTTCTGACAGTTCGAATAGTGTGCTTATGCAACACTGGTAAGTGACCCCAATATATGGAAGAACTTAATACCTGTGCGATAAGATTTTAAAGTGGCAAAAGCATAACAAACAAGAAATAGATAAATTGAAACTAGAAAAAAAGGTATGTTTTTGTGAGGAACCAATACAGCTGTAATAAAGTGATAATGCCTGCTATTGAAGTGACAATGCGGTGCTACCTGTCGTTGAGTATTTGCAGCAAAGTTTAGATACACGGATGAAAAAAAAAACGAATACACTGCTAACTAATGATGTTTAATAAAACCTGTGTAGATTGTATGGCTGGTGTTATCTGCAGTTAAAGACTGCTGGTCACAGATTGGAAAAGTGGCAAAACATTTAAACCATAGTGGGGCGCTTATCATGAAGCTAGTTGATTCTTTTAAGGTGAAGCTTCATTGAAAAGTTGTGTTCTTTCTTTTCAGTTCTGTTTGAAGTTTACAGGGTGAGATATACCTAATATCTTTGTGTAACTTCCACCTTTACAGGAATAGAGTTGATACCTTATTTTTGTTACTGAAATAGAATTAATTCATTTTTCACTTAGAAACAGTGGTTGATACCTCAATATTGTGATTGACATAGAATCAATGACTTTTCTTCCATTGGAAACAAGCCTTACAATTTATTTCTGCAGAAGCTTTTACATTCACAAAACGTATGCCCTTTTTGCACACTCTCAAGCTTTTTGCACCCTTCCAATGTGCTTTGGTCAATAATAGCTGATAAATGGTAAATTGGTTTACATGATGGGTTGCAATAGTGTCACTATTGTATACTAAATTGGAAAGCTCTTATTCTTTTAAGAGAGAACTGAAATATTACAGGGAAAGTGATTGGCTCAGGTCATTATCGTCAAGAAGTTTTTGAAGCTCATATACACTTACTTTTATATTTTGCTGCATATATTTGATTTAACACGCTCGTTATAAACACACTGTTTTTTAAGTTCTGCTAGTGTTATACCTGGATATAAATATTATTCAGAGTGCAGCAGAGGGCACAAAAATAGCTTTAAAATATGTGGTTTTTAAACATTTTTATAGACTAAATCCAAGTACAATACAGTGAATCTCATGATTTCTGGAGATCGATTTCGTGTGAAAGATTCAAAGTCTTGGCTGCATTTTTACTCCTTGAGTAAATTGTTACTAAGTTGATATATATTTTTGTGTAAACTTAGGAGCTGTCAGCATAACAAGGGCTTACCATATATGTCAATCGCAGTGATGGCTCAGGAGTAGCTGATGGTACAACATTATGCCTGCACTCACACCAGTGCTTTTAAGAACACAGCCTTCAGGGTTATTGAAATCAAGTGCATGCCATGCTGCCATGATGTGCATATTGTAATTTCTGCCACGTAAAACAGCACTTCATTGTAGCTTGTTGAGTCATATATGAGTACATATTTATTCTTCTGCATTGTTTTTAAACAAGGATAGCCAACATTGCAAACACAGTAGGCATTGCTTCAAAACGATGCCTGATTAGTCTTTTTTGGAGCATTTACAACCACTAGTGTTGCTATGTACACCACCTGGAATTCCAAGGTTCAAACGCAGCCGCAACTGATATTTACTGTATCTTTTCATTGGAATTTTCAACTAGTTGTGAAGCTGCTAATAGTAGTAACAGATGTACTGTTGTACTGTCTCCTTAATGCTTACTCAGAGATTTCCAAAGTGCATTTTTGCTGTTACTGAGATAACATAGGCAGTGAATCACGTGAGGGTCATACACCCATCACATAGAGAGCAGCGTGCAGGTACGCACACACGTAACTGATGAAAAAGGTTTAACATCGTGTTAGACAAGCATGTTACATTATTCACGTCACGGGTTCATGACACAGCAGTTACAATGTCACACTCACTATTTATTATCTTCCAGGTGCTGCTTCTATTGTTCTAGGGCTAGCTGTCACCTCTCTTGCCAGCGTCACTATGACTGTTCATGCCACAAGCAGCTTGGTGACCTGATATTGCAAAAATTTGTGTCGCCGCATCACCAGCAAATTATCAAGTGCCATCATTTTAGCTGCATCCCCCACTGCCAATTCTGGAAGGTTCAGCGTTCAGTTCAGCAGCGTGGAACAGTGACAGGTGATCAAGTAGCTCATAAGCACACCCATATATTTGTTGCATGAAGCTATAGCTTCACAGTCAAGATTTCATACTGATTGTTAATGTTCTTGCACATTGGTGAGTGCGAAACAAACCTGTACCAGGTAGATGATGTTTACTTTGTTGTCATTACACAGTTTGAAATTTATTTTAGACATGGATTGGAATAAAAAAACTTTATTTCAGTCCTGCAGGACGCGCTTAGCACGTAGCGGGCGTCCCCCACGTAGGGACCGACAGGGAGTACCTGGCGGCCGCTTCGTGGGCCTGCTGGACGGCCCATTGCTGGACGGCCCATTGCTGGTCGGCGAGAAGTGAGCTTCTGAGGGACCTCTCCCACTTGCTTGAGGTAGAGTCGGGAGGAGTTGTTCTACACTCCCAGAGCATGTGTGCGAGTGTCGCTGTGTGTCCACATGGTGGGCATGTGTCGCTGGGGTATGAATCGGGATAATAAACGTGAAGCGTGGCAAGGTTAGGGTGCGTGTGTGTCTGTAATAGGCGTAGGGTTAATGCCTGCGGTCGGTTAAGTTTCGGATGTGGGGTAGAAAAATGCGGCGTTCCAGGTAAAAGTGATATGCTATTTCATGGTACGTAATTAGTGCATCCATATTGGTATCTAACCCAGCAAGATGGGGTTGCCCTGTGGCAGTGCGGTCGGTAAGTGCGCGTGCTGCATCATGGGCGATCTTGTTGAGGTTTCATAGGGCACCCGGCACCTGGCCGAGATGGGCGGGGAACCAGATGACAGTGTGGTGCTTCAGGGCACTCGGGTCTGCTTTGCGCAGGATACGTAACGCGTGGTCGGAGATGACTCCGCGTTCGAAGGCATTATTGGCCGGCCTGGAGTCGCTGTAGATGAATTCCCGTTTGCTGTCGAGCATAGCTATAGCTATAGCTACTTGCTCCGCTACTTCGGGGTTTCGGGTGACGATTGTGGCAGAGTTAAGAGTCTGCTGCACGGATGATACCGCGACCGCGGCGAAGACTCGGTTGTTGTTATAGGCAGCAGCGTCCACGAACGAGACAATGTCCGCTTTCATGTCTATGCGCTTGAGAATGGCGGTCACCCGCGCAAGGCGCCTGCCTCTGTTGTATTGGGGGTGTGCATTTCGTGGAATGGGAGCCATCGTGATAAGGTTGCGGATTTCACGGGGAATTAGAGTCAACTCTGGGGGGTCCCTGGCCCTCGAGGAGAAGAAGCCGAGCTCGCGCAGAATTTGACGGCCCGCCTTGGTGGTGGTGCGTCGGGTCAATTGCACGCGTTCCTGAGCTTCGGCGATCTCTTCTAGCGTGTTATGTACGCCAAGCTCGAGGAGTTTGTACGTTGGAGTGGTGATAGGGAGGCCAATGGCTCGTTTGACCACCTTTCGAATAAGCGAATTGAGTTGATCGTGCTCAGCACGTAGCCATTTGTGTATAGCGGCAACGTAGGTAAAATGGTAAAAAAAAACACGTGTACGAGACGCAGCAGGTTGTCTTCTTTGAGGCCATGGTGCCTGTTGGCTACTCTACAAACGAGTCGTATGGCATTCTCAGTCTTAGTCCTGAGCTTGTGTACTGTTTGGGTGTTGGTTCCGCGGGACTCCATGATCATGCCGAGGACCTTGATGGTGTCTACCCTGGGTACAGTACGACCATTTCTGGTGTAAAGGGTGATATTGCGTTTCACCGGAGGTTTCTACCCTTTGGGCTTGGTACCCCGGCATTTGGGCAAATATATCAACAGCTCCGACTTCGCGGGTGAGCACCTGAGACCGGTGTGGTCGATGTAGTACTCGGCGGTTTCGATAGCCTCTTGCAGGCATCGAACATTCAAAACATAGCCTTCGAATGATGACCTTCAAGACCCACAGTTGTAATTTCTGCATTTAATGTGACACTGGCAACCTCAAGTTGTAGTGCATGCAAAAATTTAGTGCTGGAAACCTAGCAAGCGTATTCTAAACATCGCTTTCACATTGTTACTCTGTTTGAAAGCATACCAAATTAGTCAGCTAGAGCACAAAAGTCAAAACAGCAGCCACTAGGGCATAAAAATTTTCGTTCGTAGTTTCGCATTACCTCAGTGGGATGAGTGGCAGTGCCATGAAGGAGTTTGTATAAAAAGTAAGCAAGTATACCTTGATTTCGAGAGCTTATGCTTAGGCCATTTTTAAACTAGTAAGATCAGACCAATCATTGCGAACTTGTACAAAAATCAAGAAGTTTAATCTATGATGAGTAGCAGCCCTCCTGTTGCAAGGCAAGACCTCTAGCTGGAAGTTTGTAACATCATATTCAAGTATGAGTGTGGCTTTCGTAACTATTTTCATGTGACACTGCACTTGCTAGCCTTCACTGTATACATTAGTTACTTGACATGGGCTCTCAGGTTTATGCATTGTTTCCATATTTTTCTACAGCTCGTGATATGATTTCTTACTACATATTTTACTAACACAGGAAGGCGTTCCTCTGAATGCGCTCACTTGGGTTAAAGACTTTCTGTTTTGCAGACCTCTGTGTACATCTGTTAATAATGACTCTTTTTCTTCTGCTTATGTGACATCTGCTGTATTCCAAGGAAGTGTGCTTAATGGAGGCCTGTAGCCAGAGGGGTGCCCCAGAAGTCCCCACCCGACCAAATTCGCATGTTGTCGGTTGTTCTACGGAGCATAAGTAATGAAGAAAGTCATTTTTATGGCCTTCAACATGTGCCCGCCCCACCGAAAAAAATTCCTGGCTACGGGGCTGTCTTTTTATGAGCTCGTTATTTCTTCTTGCTCGTTCTTCATTGTTTGTTTTAGCTCTCATTGTCTGCGTGTGTATGAGACACAGCGTATTTAAAAAAGTGTGTTCAAAATTCTTTAAACATTAAAGAAAGAAGGTACTTGCGTGCTAGTTGCGGCATTGCCTTTCCTGTGACAAAGAAAGCTTCAGATAGGCAAAAACAATAATTGCGGCAGTAATATAGCAATTGAGACAATTACTTTTTGAACCAGTGGTAGTAGCTGGTGAAGTCAAATAGGCAAACTCAAATCCTTTCTGTCAAAAATCTATTGTCACTTTGAAATTTTGTAAAAGCAGCCACTAATAATCACCATGGAGTGATGCAATCTGCCTTATTTAGCTGTCGAAATGAGAACCGATGCACCAGACAGCATATCTACCATTCATTTCAACAACGCCCTCAATGACGACAATGTTTCTCTAGCCGTTATCGACCATCAATTTAGACATTTTGCTTTGGGCCGCTTATCGACGCTTACTTAATCTCCTGCCATGCAAGAGAAACAGTGTCGCCATGGAAGACATTGTCGAAGTGAATGATAGATGCACTGTTTGGTGCGCTGGTTTCGGTTGCGCAAGCTAAATCGAGCAGAATGCATCACGTTTCGGTGATTACCAGGGGCCGCTTTTCTTAAATTTTAAACTGGCTATTGATTATTTGCAGAAAGGGGTGAAATTCGCCCATTCAACCCGACCGGCTATTACCACTGGTGAAATAGATAATTATGTTAATTTCTATGATTACTGCCATAATTAATTTTCGTACCTATTTGAAGATGCCTTCTGCCACAGGAAGACAATGCCGCCTGTAGCACGCCAGCGCCTCTTTTCTAAAATTTTAAAAAATATTTGACACATATTTTGAATGATATGCTGATGTTATTTCTAATGAGTCAATTCATGCCAAATCATCTGTTTTTCCGACCATCACGAATATGGCTGATAAAGCTTTCAAATATTTCTCAAAGTAGGAAACTCGTCCTGGTCATTTATATTTGTTGCCAAATATGTTCCTCTCTATTTAAGAGAGCCTATTGTTTGGCGCCTAGTAAGGCAAAAGGTGTCAATCAATTTTTTTCGAAATAATTTTTTCAAATGCACTTGATAAAAAACATCTCTGGCAAGGTAATAAAGTAATCTAACTTTAAAATAATGGCTTAATTATGTATACCAATCCTTTGAGGGCTTTTCACACGAAAAATATTGAATAAAGTTGCCGCATTTGGGATTTTTTGCCGGGAACATGGTAAGTTCCAAGGACACAAAAAATATGTGCTGGTGGCCTCTGAACATGCTACAAAATAAAAATAAGCACTGATCTTATAGCAGATACTCTGAAAAAACTGTGAGTGTCGCTTTGTTTGGGAAATTCGTGGTATTCTGCATCAAAGAATTGCCTTGGTGGTCGGACTATATATATGCCCCAAAATTTCATTTTAAAGCTCTATGCACAAGATAATTAAAGGTGGAATTACGATTGTGTATTATTTTTAAATTGTCACTTTTTTAAGTATGTATTTGCACCAGCTTTTTGCCTACGTAACTCAAGCGTCATGACATACTCGCAAGGGCAATCTCCGCAGAATCCCACTGACCTGAAATACAGAGAGTGAATTGGGTGCTCTATACAGAGTAATTGAAAAGGGAATTGGGCTATCATCTGCATTCCATTGCACACAGAGGGGTGATACAAGGACTGGGTTCAGTGTGGTGACGTCCAGGTGAGTAATGCAGCTTTGTAGATATTAAGTCAGACATCCTGCTTTCCTGGGGAGCTCTGCAAGTGCAGTAGGTGCGTTTTAAACAATTATTAAAAATGTTTAGTCATATTTAGTACACAGGTCTTATAGCATGCTAGTAGCATTGATGCAGTACACTGATGAACGCTATCGTAAAACAAACGTTTCTTATTTTTCTGGCTTTTAAGAGAGCACCCTGCTCACTGACACCCAAAGCCTGTCATATGAATACCGAAGCGAGAAAAATTATCCGTTAAGAAATGGTAGCCAAGGCGATAGTCTCGTTTATGTTGTGCATAAAGGATAATTGTGCACTGTATACTTTTTAACAGCTCGATGGCTCTTCTGAGAGTCATGACCAGTGGCATAGCCAGGAAGGCAAAAGCAGCTGCTTAACTCTCCCCTCCCGCAGCACAGTCCTGGTATTTTTTATCCTAAAGCCGTGGATTGTCCTTCTACTGTGACCGGTTCGTGACCGCGTAGTTTATCGATGACTAAGCAGAAGGCACTTGTGTGAGTGACAGACAGACAGAAAGATTCACGGTTACCGATAAAACTCTCTGAAGCTTCGCCCCACACATCATCGTTCGCTCCGTAGATAAGCTGTGATTTGCTTAATTCAGCATGTGCAGACCTACATGCACTCATTCAAACACACAAGAATGTACATAAAGTATGACCGAAGCTGCCTTCCCCTCACACATTACCCACACGCGAAAATTATCTTTTTGCTACGCTACTGGTCTCCACACTCAAGCGACATTCATTGTAGCGCACCTCTGTTCGCAATGAAATGCAGATGATAGCCCCATTCTAATTTCAATTGCTCCGCATCAAGCTTGCTGTGTCTACTCTAGGTCTGTGAAAGTCTGTTGAAGATTGCCCTTGCGAGTGATTCATGCTGCTTAAGGTAAGTAGGGGTAAAGCTGGTGGATATACATAATTTTAAAAAATACTGCTCGAGTTAAAAAAAATACCTTTTAGTAACTTCACCTATACTGAGGTAGTACATAGAGCTTCAAAATGAAATGTTGTGCATATTTTTTGACCGACCACCAAGGCAAGCTTTTTGATGCTGAATACAGAGATTTTTCCCCAAAAAAAGTCGAATTCAAAGTTTTTTAGACGACCTGCTACAAAACAGTGTGTAAATTATTTTTAATTTGTGGCATGTGAAAAACGTCACCAGCCCATATTTTTGTGTCCTTGGAATTTGCCATGTTACCTGGAAAAAATCCAAAACCTGGCAACATTATTTAATATTGCTTGTGGCAAAAGCTCTCGAAGAATTGATATACATAAGGAAGTCATTATTGAGTGCATTATAAAAATGCCATTCATTGAGTGCATTATAAAACGACTCTTGAAAAAAAAAACGTTGTTTGATGATTTTTAGCTCAGTTGAGACCATACTAGAGACTCTCATAACTAGGGAGCAAAATTTTTGGCAACAAAAGCAAATGACCAGGACGAGTTTCCAACTTCGAGAAACGTGAAATTTTTTTCCGCCGTATTCGTAATGGTCAAAAAAACGCTGGGTGGTTTTGCACGGCATAACCCTATTCGTTGTATTGTTTAACACATTGAATTACTTCTTTGCTCTTTTTACCTCAACTAATGTTGTTAGCCAATATTTTGGTGTGTTTATGAAGTTGTTTGTGCTTGCAGCCATTTATACTGCATGATACGTTTTTTATTTATTATGTGTAATGATTTATTTTTGTGCTGCAAGCTAGTGCCTCTAACAAGCCTATTAGAAGTCTTGAAATGAATAAATTATTGTGCTCGCACTGTCTTTTGCTGTGTATTCGCCTGGTGCGGTTGTGCTGAAAAAATGTTTTTCCTCTTTTTCAGAAAAGAAGTCTGCACAAAAATGTTATAATAGAAAAACATTACAGGTGCTTTGGGTATCCGGAAGTTATGATATTCCTTTTTTTATTAAATGTATGTAAGGAGAGGTTGGTGCCAATGCGCGGCTCTGGCTACTCCTCTTCTCTTGCACAAAAGTCAACATCACACATTTAGTAGCAAACACAAGGCTATACTTATGTACATAGCACAACACTTACACAATGAGTTCACGTTTTTCCACACTGAGTGTCCACACCACACAGAAACGAGTTCACACTGAGTAGAACTGTGTCCGCATCACACTGAGTTTGTAAAAAACAAAACAAAAGAAATCCACACAAGTAATCACGCCAATTTAAGTGTTCACACCAAAACGTGAAAGTTCAATAAAACGTGTAAGGCGATCTTGTCGCTTAAATACTGACAGGTTTTCAGAAAGGTTTTCCCAAAAAATGTCGTAGTGAAGCAGGAAAATACTGTTTTGAAACATACCGCGGTTAACATTTGTTTTTTGTTTAGTAGTTTTGATCTATTTCTGATTCCTCCTGAAAGTGAACGACTGCACGTGCTGCAGTGGCTTGTAGCTTTCCTTTTGGCCTAGGACCCAAGATTTTTGCAATTTATGGAGGTCGCTTATCCAAAGAATTGAGTTTTTGAAAAAAGGTTCTTCCGAGGTACGTCATAATTTTTACAATGCAGAAGAGTATGCTCCACGTCTTCTTGAGCTTCTCCACATGAACAGGTGGGACTGCCTGCTCTCCTTATTCTATACAGGAAATCCTTTGTGTAGGCTGTACCAAGTCGAAGCCTATGAATGAATGTTTCTACCGATCGGCTAACCTTTAACGGAATATTCAATTTTGTTAAAGGGTAGCCGATATTCCTTCTTGGTAGTTTAAATTCCAGAAACAAAGCCACCAAATTAAAATAATTTTTTGACAATTTTTGTTCACACAATTTGTGGCATGTCTATGCTGGATTTCGTTTTATGATTATGATGAAATAAAATTCAATTTCAGTGAATAGGAAACTTGTCCTTGCTGGTTTTTAAACATTTTAATTTTTCGTAAATATTTAACATGCGCAGGGGCTGTCAAAAGTTCCCAGGTGACGCTGCCACTCGATTAGTTGGAATAGTGGCCCGGAAAATTGGCCCGGGAATGATTACGTATGCCTCATGTTCAATTTAATGAAAACCCGTTTGTTATTTACGGACATGTAGAAATAGTATTATGTAGAATGTGGGAGAAATGGCCCTACGAAGCAGGTGTTGTTCCGTAGCAGCTGTTACTTTATTCCTTTATAGCGGAGATCTCCGTGAAAGTTGAACGGGCTGTACGTTCCATGTGTTCTACGTGACCTCTGGTGAACTATTTTTTTGTTGCGGAAGTGGTTGGCAGTATGTTACCTATGCCTTTTTACGTACTCAAGGGATAATATTTTTGCAGTGCACCACGACGAGTTCGCCTCGCACAATGTTTTGCGTATGCTTCACACGCCACTGGGATTCGCAGGTTTATCCCTTCAAGGCCGCCTGCCAAAGCCGGTGCTGCCTCTCCGTGCGTAGCAGACGTAGGGGGGCTACAGGGCCACCTACTCTAGGGTGGTGCCAGCCTTCGACCCACTACATGCCGCCAACGCCCCTCCACCGGTGAAAACACAATGTTGCCAGACGACAATGCTCCACTATCGCGCTCATTTTGGCCCGCACTGCGTATACGCATGGCTCCAATTTATCTTGTTCTTGTTCACCTATTGTCCGTGGCGCATACCCACTATGGGGGATTGGTGAAGAATTGAGCGATTTTAAATGGATTGTTGAGATTTAGAATAAAGAGATATAATAGAAAGTTTACTGATGACCTAGGAAATTGTGGTGCGTGATCTATTGCATATACTAATTTAAATAAAGAAATAACATTATTCTTAGAATAGAGGAATAATCCTATTTTATACGTATATAATTGGTAGGCACGTTAGGATAATAAAACAGATGAATTAGGCAACCTATTAGTTCCCTTATTATAGTCCCGGACGGCCGCATATACTATCGCATTAGAGAACCCAGAAATTGAAGCTTCTCTTGTGGAATGCATCTTGCAGTCTGTGCTGTATTTTCTGCGTTCCACAGCGCAACAATGGGGTCTCCAGCCCCTACATCACGGTGATGAATGTACAATCCCCGGAGATCCCGCCCGGTACCAGTTTATCTATGGGCATTGCTTCAAGAAAGCATGGTAATGCATTTAGTGAGAGCGAGAACACCGAGCTGTACTCAGCATCAGACGACGAGTCCTCGGAAGATGACTTCGAACCTAGGCTCCACCGCGAGGCCAAACGAAGAATCATGAACGCATCATCGGCATCAAGTACAGCCACTGTGAGGACAGCGCATCAGCGATGACCTCACTCCATTCTGTGTGTGCCGCAGACCACTACTGCCCATCTACGCATCCTCAACAGGCAAGCACAGTCCTTGTACCCTGAAAACATTGTGCCTAACGAGATTAAGGACATCAGGATAAACACGAGGAAGAATATTTTGGCAATCGACGTGATGAACCCGAGTGCACTGAACATGCTACAGCAAGTGTCGTAGCTGGGAAACATTAAAGTCCGATTCATTATGCCAGCGAATGGTGACACCGTAACAGTAGTTATCTATGATATAGACTGAAATCGCCAATGAAGATTTTCCTGTACTGATAAAACGAGTGAGTGAAAACAACGTCATTGTGCATGCTGGTCGCCTAGGCAACTCTCGTTGTCTGCAAATAACATTAGAGGGTGACTGTTTTCTCTCTTACGTGAAGGCTGGCCATTTTCGTCAACAAGTTCGTCCATTTATTCTGAAGCCTACGCGGTGTTTCAAGTTCCAGAAGATTGGCCACGGGCGTTTGCAGAAATTCCGCAGTGTGCCCCCGATGAGCTGAACACCACTCAGAAGACGACTGTAGTGCAACTACGTTGACATGCCCCAACTGCCACGGCGCTCACAGTGCTTCCTCCAAGAACTGCCCTCAGATTAAGAAAGAGATTTATATTCTGCGGCGAATGGTACAAGACAACTTGACTCACAAAGAAGCTGCGCAAAAATTAAGGCGAAGGCGCCGTCATTGTCGAAGGTCTTCACGAAGGACAGTGCAAAATCTAACGAAAAAGTCAAAAACTCAAGTGAAATCGACAGGCGTGGCTCCTAGCATGGCAACCATCTGCGCTGAAAGAGAAGATGCTGAGAAATCTCTCTCACAAAAGGAATCGCCACCCCTTCAGCCTAGAAGATCTGTTCAGCGTCAACAGAAGCCGCCTACACGACCTGTTGAGCCTCAAAAGAAGCCACCTCAAGAACAAGCACAAGATGCTGCAACGGCCGGGAAGCGAGATCATTGCGTGATGGTGATGCTAAGATTATTAGTGGACAACACTCGCTTGTTGCTAAGCGACATGAATACACCGTCAGCCAAAATTGCCCTTCAAGTACTGGACGCGCTTAGTCCAGTGCTAGCAGCCCTAAGGTAGACCATGGCTAACCCACCACTGTCTTTCAGGGATGAAATGCGTAAAGCAGCAATACTGCAGTGAAATGCCAGGGGACTGAGATCGCGCATTGCTGATTTTCGTCGATTTGTGTACGTTAATAAGTTTCCTGTAATCGTCATCTGTGAGCCGAACCTATTGAGTGCAATACGGCTCTCGGGATACGAACCTTTTATGTCGCCTACTGTTACTGAATTCAGCAAGGTTCTGGTGTTCATTCGCCGAGACCTCGCTTACATCTTTAAACCTGTACCACCTCTAGACGGAAACCAATACGTATGCTTGAGAGTGAAAAATAGGAGCCTCAACATCACTGTGATTGGCGCATACCTGTCACCATCAAGGCGGTTCGATCAAAAAAAAAAAAAACTACGACACATCATAGCGTTAACTCCTGACCCGGGTGTTATCATCGGGGATTTTAACGCTCATCATACATTATGGGGAAGTCAGAATACCAACATGAAGAGCAGAAACTTGGTGTCTTTTGCTTCCGACAACAAACTTTGGTTACTGAACGATGGCAGTCTTACTATTTTACGTGGCTTCATATAGAGTAGCTGTCTCGACTTGGCTCTTGTTTCGCGAAGCCTAGTGAAACATACCGAATGATTTACGGATATTGAAACGCATGGGAGTGATCACATTCCAACATACGTCAAGATCAGAGGATTGTCGCCTCCTGCGCGACATGGTTAAAAGAGTGGACAGGAAAAAATTTCAGTCTCGTATGGAAGACCAATGCCAAGAACACATATCCGATTTACAAGAGGCCATCAAGAGCACTGTAAAAGAGACTGTGTGTACGATCCCATGTCCAGTAAGAATCATGGACATCGACATAGAGCTGGAGCGGCTTCAAGCTTTGCGACGACGAGCTGAAAGAAGGTACCAGCGCACGAAGGTCATAGAAGATTTACGGACTGCTACACGTATGCAGAAGAAGATCAAACGTCGGTTGGACAACCTAGGATTCCAACGTTGGATTACTTTCTGCGAGTCACTCGACGCTCGTAAGCCTTTATCGCAGATAATGAGGGCGGTAAGAGGTTTGCGGTCATCCCCCATTCAGAAGTTACCACTCAAGACCTTAGCCCTTTACCAAAATCGACCAGATGTGGACGTTGCGGAAGAGTTCTGTGCCGGATAATCAGGACAAGCTACAGCACTTAGCAGCTCACCACTTCTGAGCAGGTGTACGCCACCACGTGATTCCTTTATGAACTTCTATTTCACCATTCAGAAGCTCAAGGCGGCACTCGCTTCGTGCAAACGTACCTCCGCACCAGGACCAGACGGAATCTCCTACAGAGCCCTGTGTCATCTGGGTGAGCACGCGAGAGTAGCTCTACTTCAGCTATATAATGATTGTTAGCTAGAGGGCACTGTCCCCTTAAGTTGGAAAACTAGTCGTCTAGTACCACTGCTAAAACCAGGCAGATCACCATTGGAACTCTTTTCCTATCTTCTGATCGCATTGGCTAGTAGCGTGGGTAAAGTGATGGAGAGAATGATTCTCGGCCGACTCGAGTGGTACTTGGAGTATCATGAGACCTACCCAAATGCCATGGCTGTATTTCGACGTGGTCGATCATCGATCGATAGCGTCATCAACCTAATCACGTACGTTGAACACGAGAAAGGCCATAAGCGTCTTTGCGCCTGTGGTCCTTGACGTCAAAGGAGCCTATGATAACGTTACACATAAAGCCGTCTTCACCGCACTAGAAGAGATTGGAGGGGGTGGCCGAATGTTTAGGTGGATACGCAGTTATCTCCAAATGCAATCCTTTTATGTGAGTACGGAGGCCGGGAACACGTCTGCACATTTCAGTTGTCGTAGCGTCCTTCAGGCTGGTGTACTGAACCCCGTGCTATTCAATATAACGCTAATCGCTCTCCATACGCACCTACCAAACAATATTTATCTATCAACATACGCAGATGACATCTGCATCTGGACAGGACACAGGACAAACAACTTTATTTGGTCCTGAGAGGCAAGGCAGCGGGCCAACTATGTAGGTCCCCACCCAGCCGTTGGCTAGCCCCATGTCGGAACAGAGAGGCCATGCCTCTCCGCTCGTTCACGGGCCCTCTGGACAGCCTGAAGCTGGACGTCTTGTCTGGGGTCTGTGATTGCCGTCGTCCAGTCTTCTTCTGTTTTAAAATCCTGTAACGCAGGGCACTGCCAGAGCATGTGACTCAAAGAGCAAAATTCACCACAATCTGGGCAAAGTGGATCAATATCCGGATGAAGCATGCTCAGAAAGCCCCTAGAGGGGTAAAACCCCGTCTGGAGCATGCGGAGCGTGCTTGCTTGTGATCTGTGGAGCTTATGATGGGGAAAGAGAAAAGTCTGTCGCTCTCCTCTGTAATGAGATGTTATCTCGTGAAAAGTAACGAGAGGATCACTGTGGACGAGCTCTCCCGAACTCACCCGAGAGACCACCCCGTCGCGGCTTGTGAAACCTCGCGCACAGTCGTGGGCTATCTCGTTTGGGTTCAGGTGACCCGGCAGTACGTCTGGTCCCATGTGAGCGGAAAACCAGACTATGTGATGAATAACGTCTGAGGGGGGTTTGCTGTGGAGAATTCTGGCTGCCTCTGTGGCTATCAATCCCGATGCGAACGCCCTAACGGCCGCTCGGGAATCGGTGTACACCGTGGTGCGTTTCGTGTCCAGTAATGCCAGCGCTATATGCATAATACATGCAGGTAATACATGTAATGTAATACATGTAATGTAATGCTACATGCAGGTAATAGGCAATGTTCAGTTGTCCTATTTGTGGCCACTCGCGCGTGTCCTCGGCCCAGTCTTCGATATTGTCGGGGTGGGCGTAGGTCAAGGTATCTGCGAACTAGTAGAATAGCCATATGTTGACTGCTGTAACTTTCCCGTCGGGAGCGAGCACAGAGCAAGTACTCGCTCGTGGCGCCGTCAAATAAAAGCGGTAAACAGGGTAAGGAAAACAAATGACACTCGGCTTACTAGCTACTGACACTTGACGTGGTGATGAATCTGGTACCGACGACGACGCGCTGCAGTCTGCAGACGCAGAGCTCATTCTTACGTCGCTAGCGCGAATGCGCGCTGTCGAATAGTTCGGATGGCGGCGAATCAGTCAGTGGCATCGACAAATTCAAACAAAATAGTCTAAACCAACGAAAGATCGGCGAACACAGGCTGTTGCAGGGATCTCACACTAATGGATAAAGCGTGAGCTCAAATGCGCGCAGCCCATGATGGCTATTACGCCCAACTTGCACGTTAGACGGCGCGCCTTTCAATATGGTGGCCCCCTGTCGTGAAAACTTGAAAAGGTGTATATAATCTAGGAGCTATTCACCGCTCCTTAAAAAACAGGAAATTGTTTACGCCGCAAAGTTGACGAGACGTAACTGAGCTTTCTCGACGCTACACAAGCTTTCCCAAGAGAGGCGAGAAAAACGGCTGTCGCCGTATATCGCCACACCGCAAATACATCACCCATAATACTTGTGCTTAGATCTACTTATTCTGCACTGTCGTTATCTTCACCATCTACCTTCCTACAAGAGAAATGGACATGAGGCTTATATCAGGCCTCCAAAATTCAAATGCCGTGGCTTAACGGCACGGCCCATTTTCGGAGTCTTGCTGCCTACAAGCTGCTAGCGTGATGTATGGCGTAGCTTACTGGTTGCTTTTATGCAATGAAACATGTCTATGGACACTCGGGCGTGAGTAATAGAGGTTTCTTAGTTCGAACGCACCTCGAGTTCACCACCCAAGAGGGGAATCATGGAAAAATTATCAGCAGCTCGAGCAACCCTGACAGTGGGCCTGCGGAACATCTAGGTTCCATTTGACCTGCTTTCAGAAACCATGCTCTATAGGGTACGTTCATAATTTTTTATGGTGCCTGGTTTTGTACGTCTAGGTATACTATATGGTGCCTGATATTGTGCTTCACATGCAGCCTAGGCATGCTCGGACGACTGCCGCGTGGAGGTCATTCAACGTATGAAGGCACGTAGCATGCATAAGTGAAAGCACTGATGAGCTGTGTTGTACATATTCAAAACGAATGCCTGGAATACCTGCTAAAAGCCAGTTCCCGAGGGCCCCAACTTTAGTCCAGCTACAACAAGAAGCAAGTTTAAAAGTAGACCAATTTGGTTCGCTACACCGTGACATTCTTCGACCGAGAGCTTACGGTCAATAACAACACCCAAATATCTAAAGGAATCATAGGCGTGTGCACGAGGCTTGCAGGGGGGGGGGGAGTGGCCGCCTGCCCTGATCACCTAAGAGTGGGGCGCTAAGTTTGCTTCACGCATTAACATAGCAGGGAGGAGTGGTGTTGTGACTCGAGACAGGGGGGCGCATAGTCGTATACATCGAGATAATTTGGAGATAGGAGGCCACTTCGAGGAATCTTTACTCCCCCTCACCTCCACCCTGAAGGGTAACCCTGCGCGCTTATGGCGAGAACCACTGTTGTGTCAGCGAAGATTCCGTACCACGTCACTGGTTTCTTGTTTAAACATAAATGCAACAGGCTGTTCTGTTGAAGGTGCAAGTACTTTGATGTTTCTGATGTGGAGCGCTAAGTCTTGCTTCCGGTTTGGGCGTGTCGTTTTAGTGGTCCCCGTGCAATTATCGTTCGCACAGGTGCTGATTTTGACAGCGTCAGGGAGCTCAGATGCAAGCTCAAGGAGCGTGATGTTAAAAAATAGCTATATCTTTAAGCATCGCCTTAAATAGTCGAACGCAACAGTGATATGCTGTCCCTAGTGCATCAAGAGTTCAAAGTGGCTTATATCAGTAAACTGTTTCATTCTGTGTAATTTGCATACTGTTTCATTCTGTGTAATTTGTAGTATGTTTTCAACCATGGGCAATTCTTCGCGTGAAATCTTTTCGAAGTTTATATGCACCCACAAGGAGTCGTTAAGGGGAAGGAGTAGCAACGTGTGTGTCTTCTGAAGTGGGTGAGCCGCAATAAACCATTAGGTCATGATAACAAGTTCTGAGGCACGAGCGCAATGTACGCTTGCACCTCACAGTATTGCAAAGAAGGCCATCGGCTCTGCCACTCTGACGAAGAATTTTTTTGTTTATTTTCTCTGAATCGTTCTCCATTTTTTAAAGCGCACCAGATGATGACTTTTCGCTCAAAAGCAAGGACGCCGACACCGGCATTTTGGCAAAATGAACTCTGTAGCTCTGTCAGTTTAAAGTATGGGGCTGAGGACTACACCTTGGGCAAATCCACTGCTCACGTAGTGCAAAAGTTCACTGGCCACTGCAGTCTCTAAAAATTGCGCAATCATACACATCAATAAGAAACATAAAGATGCATTATGCATAAACATGCATGAAAAGAATAGACCCCCAAACTGGTATTTGTTATCGTGTTAATTTTAAAATGCGGAGCATTTCTTAGCCAACTTCGGCAGCAGCGTTGAGCGTATCTATCTATCTATCTATCTATCTATCTATCTATCTATCTATCTATCTATCTATCTATCTATCTATCTATCTATCTATCTATCTATCTATCTATCTATCTATCTATCTATCTATCTATCTATCTATCTAACTATCTATCTATCTATCTATCTATCTATCTATCTATCTATCTATCTATCTATCTATCTATCTATCTATCTATCTATCTATCTATCTATCTATCTATCTATCTAACTATATAGCCGCCTACGAGTTTAAGCTTTCCTGGCTGTTTGGATAATGGTATCAATACCAAACTTGGTATGGCATAACATGACTGTATGACGAGTATATTTGACTAGTCATAACGTGAATATCGTGACATGTATGCTATGAATTTCGTGATTTACGTTTCATTGTCTTGCTGCTCTTACACTAGTTTAGTTCACATGACATGTTGAAAAGCTGGTAAGGTATGACATGATTGCATGGCAAACACAAGCGACATACCCTAACATAAAAATCATGACATGCGTGTCATGCAACAACATGACAACATACGTCGCTCATGATGAGCTCACGGCAATTTCGTTAGCGCCAAATATACAAGCTTTGGTATTACGGCACGTGAATGAATGACGAAGGTATGTGACTGGTGCAAACATTATTAACATTACATGCGTGTCATCTAACAACATGACTACATGCCACGCTCATGATGCACTCAAGGCCATTTTATTTGGGCCATATATACGGAATTTGCTATTACAGTACGTGAATGGATGACGAAGGTATGTGACTGGTACAAACATGATTAACATGACATGCGTGTCATGCAAGAACATGGATGCATGCCACACTCATGATGTGCTCACGGCCATTTCGTTATCGTCACATATACGAAATTCGGTGTCACGGTACGCGTATGAGTGACATAGGTAAATGACACATCCAAACGTGATAATCACGACATGCGTGTCATGTAACAACATGACTACGTGCCACAATCATGATGCGATCGTGGCCGTTTCGCTAGCTTGACATATGCCAAATTGGGTATTACGTGACATCAATGGATGACGAAGGTATGTGCATGGTCCAAACTTGATAACCATGAGATGCGTGTCATGTGACAACATGATTACTTGCCATAGTCAATGCGCCAATAAACTTAGACGTGATATAGCGCGTGTGGGCTCCGGCGTTCGTTTTTTCGCGTTACTCGAACTTCGCAGCTCCAATGGCCTGTCCTGCCATATACTCGCAGGCGTGCGTTGCGCTGCGTCGCTTTGATGCATATGCGTTGTAGCGCGTCCGGAATCCCTCGCTCACGAAAAGAGGCAGACGCAATGCTGTCTCGTAAACGCATTGGCGCAAAATGCAGCATGTCGCAATTCGCGCTGCTTGGCGTCGGGCCGCGCAAACGAACGCTGGCCGTGCCGTTCGCGCCTGTCGTTGAGTTTTCACGTTTTGCTAACGTATGACATTCCTGTGCCCTACGTGCGCGCCCGTTAGCGGTACGTTGGAGTATATTGGGCCCATCATGATGCACTCGTGGCCGTTTTGCTAGCTCCACATATACCAGATTGGGTGTTACGTGACGTCAATAGATGATGAAGGTATATGACTTGTGCAAACATGATAATTACGACACGCATGTTGTGTAAGAACATAACATACCACTCATAAAGTGCTCGCGGCCGTTTCGATAGGTTCACATATACTACATTTGGCCATACGTGACGTGAATAGATGACGAAGGTAAACGACACATCCAAATACGATAATCATGACATGGAAGTCGTATACGGCATAATTTACCTCCACCTCGTAATGTGTGGTGATTTTAAAGTGACATATGAACCTTCCTCGTTCCTGCTTCGCACACCGTCAATTGCGACTGTACATGGGATCTTCCATTTTTTTTCCGAGAGAGAAATGGCAGCATATCCATGCAGTGAATGAAGTATAGTGGGGCGAAGATTCCGTCCGTCCATTCGTTCTAGCTTCCATTCATCCATGCGTGCGTCTGTGTGGCCGCCCGTGCTTCTGTTCGTGCGTCCGCACGTTCATCTGTGCGTCCGTCCATACGTCCATCCGACCGTGCAGCTATTCGTGCGTCCGTCCATGCATCTGTCTGTGTGTCCATTCGTCCACCTATTCAACACTTCAAATACCACCATCTCGCATCTTTTCATCATATATTCCTCATATAGAATCACCGCCATCCAGCGGACATTCCAAGGACTGAACGAGAGGAGGCATATGCACTCTCTCTTACGGCTTGCGCTTCGTGTCTACGTCCCACCTTTAACTACCCCGAGTTCATGGTATATACTAGAACACTGTATTCATGGCACTGCGGCCGAATGCTCGCTAAACCTTTCGAAAACTTAGGAGGTTACACCCAGCGAGTGTAACCTAGCGACTCTTTCTTGTCTTTTGTGCGTTGTTGAACAATTAAAAATTCGCAGCGTGCGCGTAAACTAAAAGCCGAGTACTCCAGTCTCTCAACCCCCTTTAGCAGCCAATGGCATGCACATTGAGCACTACCTTTTATTTCAACAACGCACAGAAGAAATCTCTCACTGGCACCACTTTGGAGGTCAAAATCTTATACTTGTTACACACTACTACAACGCCTACGAGGGACGAATGGGTGTCGCAATAAAAAGCTTTGATCCTGGCACTTTATTTACGCATAACGCGGAGCATTCCAAATCGTCGGGCCCCTATTCCAGGGCTCTGCTGGCCCTAGCCATCATCTATACCCGTTGGACCATCCAGCGCTGATCAGCAACGGCCGAGCTAGACAGCAGTGCCTCCCATTGTTCCTCTGCGTTATTCATGTTGTCATGTTTTTCACTGTGATGTGTACAGTCCCACGTGATGTGAAACAGATTTGGTGTGGCCCCACACCACAGACTTATATCTCTGTATGCTGTGGGGTAGAATACACGTAACCTTTGTAAGTTCGTGTATGTGTTCGTTTGGATTCTGCGTAATGCCTACGATTCGATTTAACGAAAATTGAACTCTGTTGTTTAGACTGCCACGCAAAAATGTCCCCACCTTTCTCAAGAGTATCGTGAAAAAATACGAATGCATTGCGTAGCGTTTCTAACGACGTTTCGCCCGTGAGAACCCAGCGTTAGAAGAGACATATTTTCTTGTTTTTTTTATTGTGCAGAAAATAGCGCCGTTCACCGCACGCGGCGTTTTTCTGTAAGCGAGAAACGCAGGTATGCGTTTTCAGCTCAGTAGCTAACGTGCACGGTTAAAAAAAATGGCAGCATATCTACGGAGTGAATGATGGAGAGTGGGGTGAAGCATCCGTCCGTTTATTCGTTCTTGCTTCCGTGCGTCCATGCGTCCGTCTGTGTGACCGTCCGTGCGTCCATTCGCCCGTTCATGCGTGCGTTTGTTTGTGCGTCCACACGTCCATCTGTGCGTCCGTCCCTGCGTTCGTCCATGCATCCGCCTCTGCGTCCGTCCATGCGTCCATCCGTTGGTGCAGCCATCCGTGAGTCCGTCCATGCGTCTGTCTCTGTGTCCGTTCGTCCATCTATTCAGCACTTCAAGTACCACCATCTCGCATCTTTTCATCATGTATTACCCATATAGAAGCACCGCCATCCAGCGGACACTCCTAGGACTAAGCGAGAGGTGGCACACGCGCACTTTTTTACGGCTTGCGCTTCGTGTCTACTTCGCACGTTTAACCACCTCGACTTCATGGTATATACTAGTTCACTGTATTCATGGCACTGCGGCCCAACGCTCGCTAAACCTTTCTAAAACCAGGGAGGTTACGCCCAGCGAGTATAACGTAGCAACCATTTTTTGTCGGATTTTGCTCAATGTACATTCCAATGGCTGCTAATGGGGAATGAGAGACAGGAGAATTCGGCTTTTACTTTCTTACGGCTTGCGCTTCGTTCCTAATTCCCACCTTTAACCACCTTGAGTTCATGGCATATACTACTCGACGGCGTTCATGGCATTGCGGCTCAACGCTCGCTAAACCTTTCTAAAACCAAGAATGTTACGCCCACCGAGTATAACGTAGCAACCCTTTCTTGTCAGATAGTGCTTCATGTACATGCCAATGGCTGTTGAAGGGGAATGAGAGACAGGAGAGTTCGGCTTTTAGTTAACGCGCACGCTACGAACTATTTATTGTTCAACAACGCACAGGAGAAATATTCCACCTGCACCACCTTGCAGGTCAAAATGCAACACTGGTTACACACTACGGCTACGACTACGACTACAAGGGACGAACGGGTGCCGCTATAAGGAGCTTCGCCCCTAAAAGTACAATAAAGTAAATGAAACAGACATCGTTCCGGCTCAACGTTAACGTTTTACAACGGCGTCTCGATCACACATTTGCGGATGTTGAAAACAGTCAGCTCGACGCCCCTTTTGAAATGCGCTATCTGAAAGCAGCACTGAAAAAAATGTGCAGGAGCCCTGCCTCGGGTGAGACCTGATCACGGTAAAACTGTTAGCAAATCTGTCAGACGATTCTTATCGGCATCTATTGCAGTACATTAACGTCATCTGGGATGGCCAACCACTGCCAACTGAATGGAAAACAGCAGTTGTCACATTCATCCCCAAACCAGGCAAGCAAATCAGCATGGACAACCTCAGACCTGTATTATTAACTTCCTGTGCGGGTAAATATTTGGAAACAATGGTTAGAGACCGTCTCGCCATGTACCTCGAGCGCAAAGGGTAATTCGCAGATTCCATGTTTGGCTTTAGACCACAGCTGTCTGCGCAAGATGTCCTGTTGGAACTAAAACGAGACCTTATCCAACCCATTTACTCGACGCACAATGACAGGCAATCCTTGCACTCGACCTTAAAGGCGCATTCGGCAACGTTAAACATGAAACCATCCTGAAGAACTTGAGTAGTACCCATTGCGGTAAGAAAACCTTTGCCTACATCAAAGACTTCTTCTCTGAGAGACTGGCGTTCATTCGCATAGATAGCGAGGAACATGGACCATTCAAAATGGGGACGCGGGGAACTCCGCAAGGAGCTGTCCTATCGGCGCTGCTATTCAACATTGCCATGATGAAGCTCCCGCAAGCATTGGAAGTATTGAAAGGATTATATCATGCAATATACGCTCATGAAATAACAATCTGGACGAATAGGGGCAGTTTAGGAGAAATGGAAGACCGCCTGCAGCAGGCCGCCTCCATTGTGGAGGACTATGTGGCCCAGTGTAGGTTGCAGTGCGCTTCCCCCAAATCTGAATGCCTGCATATCAGAGAATACATTAAAGATAGGACTGCCCTAAGCTTGATGGTATCAGGCTAAACCATACGAGAGGTTTTAGAACTACGAATCCTTAGCCTTCTGATTCACAACAGAACAAAAAACAGCGCCATGCTAGACAAGCTACGGAAAATTAAAGAACAGGTAGGGCACATGATGCGGCGATTGTCAAAGGGGCTACGAGGAAGGGACGCGATTCGGCTCGCCCATGCTTTTGTAGCTAGCAGGATTCTATATTCAATACCGTACTTACGAATGACTAAACATGAAGAGAACAGAGTCAAAGCTATTCTTAAGAAAGTAATTAAGCACGCACTTTATTTACCCATCAAAACTTCATATCAGAAACTCTCTGCATTGGTAGTTTTTAACTCTACACCAGAGTTCCAAGAAGCCCAACTCACAAATCAATTAGGTGTTTTACGCAGACGCCCCCAGGCCGGCGCCTACTGCACCGCCCCTTGATCCAGCACGAATGAAAAATTGAAAACGCGGAGCGTATTACTGCACTTTGGAGAACAAAACTTTGGGTGTCCCCGCTTCCCCGCAATATGACCAGAGAGGCGCACCAGGGTAGAAGGCAAGCGCGCGCTGAGGCACTTGAACAACGGCTGGCTCCCATAATGGGGTCTTTTACGTCGATGTGGCCGGGCCGTCACCTAGGAGATACTACACGGAGGCGGTAATACATCAAGGAACGCAGGTGAATGGCCTCACTTTCGAAGCCACAAGCTCAAGCAAGGTGGAGGAGGTGGCCTTTGCATTGGCAGTATCGCATCCAAACTCAAAACAAGTAGTTACCGACTCTTGAAGAGTCTGCGAGAGCTATCTTGCAGGAGAAATCTCTCCATTGGCTAATATACTTTTAAAATGCAGCATCAGGAACCACGAACATACCCCAAAACGTCTTATATGAACACCGGGACATCAGGGTCTACAGGGTAACGAGGCTGCACATGCAGCGGCCCGAGTGCTTACTTCCCGGGAAGCTCACCGTTCCCCTGATAGACCTGAACGTCTCACATCTTTAACACGGTTTGGAGAAATCAAAGAATACTACATTGAGCAACGCCGCTTGTATCCCGCACCAGCGAAGGGACTCTCGAAAACGGAGGAGCGCGTCCTGCGGCGCATAAAGACAAACACGCTGCTCTGTCCAGCCAAACTCGAATATTACGACCCAAAAATAGGTGGGCAGTGCCAGTACTATGGGGAAGTGGCCAATACTTATCATACGGTCTGGGCCTGCCAAATGAACCCAAAAAACCCCCTTTCCTAACTCCACAAAAGAAGACTGGGGACGACCCTACTCAATAGCTCCACACTAGAGGAACAGCGAACTCAAGTCCAGCGGGATCAGGTGGCGGCCTCGACTAATGACGTCCCGGACTAGGGATGTCAACCAGCCCGGAAGAAATAAGGGCTATTTAGCGCAGCCAGCATCAATAAAGGTTTTTTCATCCTCCTCCTTAGGATGTTGTTGAGAGGGCTAGCCAGCGAGCCAGCGAGCGCCTAGCCAGCGAACGGCCGAGAGTGAGGCGCGAGCGAACGTGAAATTGGGGCGCATGGAGAAGAGTGAGAGTGAACTACGAGAGAAGGAGTAACAAAGCACTGCACGTAACCTCTCCTACTATCTCTCACACCACATGCTAGGGTTGGTAGGGGCGAGATTGAGCGCGCGCGCCCGCAGCTGTTGCTATGGGAGAGGCAGTGCCGTGGACGCCGCAGACAATGCCGGATGCTTGAAAGATCCTAAGAGGTTTAGTCGCATTTCAATAGCCGCCCGCATCCTCCGCGAAGAGAGCTTGAGCAAATGCGGCGCAGAGTGTTGGGGGCATCGCGAGAATGTTGCCGGCATTGTTGCGGGTTTGGGTATTGTTTGGATATGCTTAATCGCTATTTCGCTTTTATTATTCTTATATATTGAATGAAGGAGAAGCGCTGCCTTCAGCGAGTGTTGAAACGCTGACGTGTGATCTTGTGCCTACATAGTTAGCGAACAGTAGTACACCGCGAGGACACGGTTTTCACTAAACTCAGCGACAACTTTCTGTGGCTGCACAGCCAAGGCTACTAAGCCTACGCATGCCCTTTTTACTACGCTTTTGCATGTAGTGCACGAACGCTAACTTATTGATAATGCGTAGCATAATGTAAAATATCGAAAGAAAATGATTGATTTGTGGGGTTTAACGTCCCAAAAATATCGAAAGAAAAGATGTGGATATAATATTCAAGACTGTTTGCATTTTAAATGCGAAGCAATTCTTAGCGAACTTCGGCGACCTTGAGTGTATCTATCTATCTATCTATCTATCTATCTATCTATCTATCTATCTATCTATCTATCTATCTATCTATCTATCTATCTATCTATCTATCTATCTATCTATCTATCTATCTATCTATCTATCTATCTATCTATCTATCTATCTATCTGTCTGTCTGTCTGTCTGTCTGTCTGTCTGTCTGTCTGTCTGTCTTCTATCTATCTATCTATCTATCTATCTATCTATCTATCTATCTATCTATCTATCTATCTATCTATCTATCTATCTATCTATCTATCTATCTATCTATCTATCTATCTATCTATCTATCTAGCCGCCTACGACTTTTAGCTCTGCTGGCCGTTTCGATAATGGTATCAACACCAAATTTGGTAAAGCATAACATGACTGTATGAAGAACAAATTTGACTAGTCATATCATGAAAATCAAGATATGTATGTGATGAATGTCATGATTTACATGTCATGGTCCTGCAGCTCTAGCGGTGGTTCCGTTCACATGGAATGTTGCAAAACTGGTATAGTATGGCATGGTTGCATGGTGAACACAAGCGACAGACCATAACATAAAAATCATGACATGCGTGTCATGTACAACATGAATACATGCCACGCTCATGGTACAACATGAATACAAGCCACGCTCATGATGCACTCGCGACTGTTTTGCCAGCTACGCATATATCAAATTTGGTACTGAATGGATGAAGAACGTATGCTACTGGTGCAAACATGTTAATAATGTGATGCGTCTCATGTAACAACATGATTACATGCCACACTCATGATGCGCTGGTAGCCGTTTCGCAAGCTTCACTTATACCAAATTTCGTGTTACTGCACGTGAATGAATGACGAAGGTCTGATACTGGTGCAAACATAATAAACATGATATGTGCGTCATGTATCGACATGACTACATGCTACGCTCATCATGCGCTTGAGACCGTTTTGCTAGCTTCACATTTACAAAACTCAGTATTACGCGACGCGAACAGATGACATACGTAAATGACACATGCAAGCATGATAATCACGACATGCATGTCATGTAAAAACATGACTACATAACACACTGATGATGCGCTCGAGGCCGTTTAGCTAACTTCACATTTGCAAAATTTGGTATCACGTGACGCCAAGGGATGATGAAGGCTTGTGACCGGTGCAAACATGATAATCAGGAGATTCGTGTCATGTGAGAACATGACTACATGCCACAGTCAAGGCGCCAATACGATTCGACGTGACGCGGTGCGCGTGCTCACCAGCGTTCATTTCGTCGAGGGACGCCGGCGTTGCCACCCCAGGCACCGGTCCTTCCATATATTCGCAGGCGCGCACCGTGCTGCGTTGCTTAATGCATGCGCGTTTCAGCGCGTCCGGCGTCCCTTCGCCACGAAAAACTGAGACGCAGTCTTTCCTGGGTAACGCATCGGCACGAAATGCAGCATGTCGCATTTCGCGCCGATTGCTGTCGAGCCGCGCCGACGGACGCTGGTTGCACCTGGCATAAGACTACAGAGTGTTCGCGTTTTGCTAACGTAGCGTCGCTGTACCCAGCGTGCGCGCGCGTCAACGCTACAATGGAGTATATCGGGCGCTTCATGATGTGCTCGCGGGCATGTTTCAAGCTACACGTGTAAAAAATTTGGTGTTACGTGACGACGATCAAGGACGAAGTATACGAATGGTGCTAACATGATATTACTGGCACGTGTGCGATGTAAAACTTGACAACATACCACGTTCAAAACGTGCTTGCGACCGTTTCGCTAGCTCCACATATGCTAAATTTGGTATCATGTGACGTGAATAGATCACGAACTAAACGACACATTCAAACATGATAATCATGACTAGGAAATCATGCGTAGCATCATTTACATCGCTATTGTAACGTTGTGCTGATTTTAAAGGGACATATCAACATTGCTCATTCGTGCTTCACATGTAATCGATTGCCACTGTACGTGGGATCTGGCATTCTTTTTCTAAAATAAATCTCAACACTCCAATGAAGGTTCATGCTCTTTTATTTTAAAATTGAACATTTTATTTATTGCCTCCCAAAGAAATGTAACATTTATTGCATGGTGGTCCTGCGAAAAAGTACATGTTGGAAGCGCTTGCGAAAGGGAAACCGAAATCGCACGAAAACTACTTGGCCTAGTAACACATCTGCAGAAGCTCCGCCCATGTAGCTTTGGCTGTGCTGCCACAGAAAATTGTTGCCGCATACACAAGCTGCCAGCGTTGGCCTTGCTAGACGAGAGAGGATGGGGGAGGGACAGTTGGCACGAGACGCAAGCATGCTGCATGAGACGCGAGTTTGCGCAGTGGGGTTACCGACGGCACCACCGAGGCCGGATTTGCGAGTAGGTGCCACTACAAAATTCCCCGCATTTAAAATCAGTTTTCTTGTTTTATTGCTAAAAACATAGGAACTGCAAACACAGACGCACAAAAGAAGTCAAGATACCACAAACACCAATTCACAGCGAGTACCTCCCCACATGCTAAACTTTGTTATTATAGTTTTATTTTCTAAAAGGAATATAGAAAACTAACAGGCCATATCGCAAACAATCAGTGGTTTTGAGTGATCTCGTGGAATCAGTAGCACTTTTCTCGCGCAAAAGCACTGTTCTTTCTTGGGGAATCGCACACCGGGTATATATCACGTCTTTTTCGCTGTTGCACAAATGACCAGCGTCCTTCTTCTAAAGCGGGCACCTGTAATACCCAAACGAAAAGGATGCTCAACTTCAGTGCAGAGTTGTTGGTTGTCTGATCCCGTGGAACTTGGAACTAGTGAAAAAGATGAGCGCTAAGTAGGTATTCGGTTACCCAGGGTAGTCAAAGCGCACCACCACATTGTTGCGCTCGCGAATCCATTTTGTGGCTATCCACTTGGTACCCCACAAAACGGGACAACCAACGTGATTTGTAAGCACTTCCAATGTTTTCCTCTGGTGCCAGAAGGAAAAGTGAATGGGTCCGTCGTTACCCGAGTACGGTGCCAGGTCGTACCAGAAGAGTGCCGAGCCACGCCGAGGTTTCACGGCCAGCTTCAGATGGGTGAATGCTGTGGCACCACCTAACGCGACGTCTGTCAGGTAGAGCAGCATGGTGGCCACACGGTTGCCAATGCCCGTGTCCCACTCGTCCGCGATCTGGTCGAAGCTATTGGCGTCGTCGTGCGGCGTGTAGTGTCCATCGAGACCGTAGTTGGCCACCTGGTAAGGTTCGGAAGATTCCAAAGAGAGTCCAGAAGCCAAGCTGATGCGACGACCCAGTGAATTCAGGAAAGGGTGTTTAGTGTCCCATAGCCAAGACACCTGCGTTCAGAACCAAACAGGAAAATATTGCTCAGTGCCGTTTTTTTCTTAGTATCACTTGCCGTGGTAGCTCAGCAGGTACGGCACTGTGCTGCAAAGCTCGAGCGCAGGGGTTGACTTCCCATGCACAGCTCAAGCGTTCGCATGCGGCCGAAACGCAGTGGTGCGCATTTGAGCGCGCCAAAAAACCATGAGGGAATAGAAACGTATATTGCGTCTCTGCCTACATCATTCCTTATAATCATATTGCCACACGCCATATAAGGACTTATTTAGCCATTGTGGCCTGATATTTAGGGGCGAAGCTCCTCAAAGTGGCACCTGTTCGTCCCTCGTAGTACGTAACATGTCTTACGCTTTGATCTCCAAGGGGGTGCCGGTGGGAGATTTCTCCTGTGCGTTGTTGAACAATAAAAAAATCGCAGCGTTCGCGTTAACAAAAAGCCAAATTCTTCTGTCTCTCATTCCCCATTAGCAGCCATTGGCATGTACAATGAGCAGTATCTGACAAGAAAAGGTTGCTACGTTATACTTGCTGAACGTAACCTCCTTTGTTTCAGAAAGGTTTAGCGAGCGTTGGGCCGCAGTGCCATGAATACAGTGAACTAGTATATACCATGAACTCGAGGTGGTCAAAGGTGGGAAGTAGACACGAAGCGCCAGCCGTAAGAAAGTGTGCGTGTGCCCCCTCTCGTTTAGTCCTTGGAATGTCTGCTGGATGGCAGTGCTTCTATATGCGGAATATATAATGAAAAGATGCGAGATTGTTGTACTTGGAGTGTTGACTAGATGGACGAATGGACACACAGACAGATGCATGGTTGGACACATGGATGGCAGCACGAACGGATAGACGCATGAGCGGACGCATGGTGGATGCGTGGACGAGCGCATGGACGGACGCATGGATGGACGTGCGGACGCACGTACAGACGCACGCACGGACGGGCAGATGAACGCATGGATGGACGCACGGACGGACGGAAGCGAGAACGAATACACGGACGGATGCTTCACCCCACTCTCCATCATGCACCCCGTGGATATGCTGCCATTTTCTTTCGGTAACCAAGCTTCGTTGTTTTATATGCTGCTTGTTCTTCGCAAAGATGCTAGTGTGGGCACCTAAGCCGCACCTTCAATTTTTTGACTACCCTGGCACTCCAGAACCGAGCCTTTGATTAAAATGTACGATAGGTCAACGAGAACGTGGAGGTAGCGCAGTACCGGTGAAGAGAGAGAGAGGAGGAGGATAAACGTGGAAGAATGTACAGTGAGAACATGAGTCGAAAGGATGATTAGGAGAGTAGCTTTCTATGAAACATAATTTCGTGAGTTTAGGTCTGTTGGTGGCTGACAAGAAGGTGCTCAAGAATAACCTGTAATTATCAGACCATATACAGCTCAATTATTATGAGGCGCAGTGAACACCACGGCCGATAAAATAGCTCGAAGCAAAGGGGCCTTGAGGTAGTGTTGTACTGTTGAGTGTGGTCATACACTGTTCAGGAATATGTCTCCTCAAGTCATTTACCACGCCGTTGAAGCATCTTTTTGACCAGCCTGTGCAACGCTGTCCCACCGTACGAACGCGCCGCAGGTGTTGGCGCGGTGCGAAGCAGGTCATGTCGCCTCTGCACATTGATGGCACGTTCCCCTCAGCGTGCGCGCTGGCGTCACTCTCTTCCTCGGCTGCCGTGCGGACGCCGGGATGCCCGCCGCTGCCGTTGCGTCCGTTCGCCCGCAACACCTGCTGCGGCCGCCGACTTGTTGGTTCAAGCGCAATAAACCTGACACGCACCTAATGAACGCGTTGAAACAAGTCTGTACGGATCACCAAGAAGAGATACGCCAGCCGTCGCTTCAAACTAATCTTCCAGCGCTCACCGCTGCATCGAAGTTAGTGCTGTTCAACGTTCAACCCGTGATGCCATCGTGCACAACGCCAATTCTTCGCATCTTACTGGGGTTCCCTTCGGGGAGATAGTCGAAGTTTTTTTTCCAGGGGTGCCTTAGTGTAAACTTGTCTTGCGTCACTGGTAACTGAGAGAAGAAGAGACGAAAAACAAAGGAAGACAGTATCTTTCGAGCAGTATACTAGGCAGCGATGTCTCATAGAAGTACATACAAACTGCAGTTGATTGGTGATTTTCTAGATGGCACTGCACCTTTACTCTCTGATTGGCTGCTGCGCGGCCTGTGTCTGCGTACACGTAGAACAAGTACCTTTCTTAGTCTACGGGATAGTTGCCGTAAGTGGCGGATCGTTGGTGGGGCATGGATGAAGCTCACCGGCGGGTGCGTTGAAGACGCTTGCGCTCGGCTTCCTTGGCTTGCGTCTTGACGGTGTTACCGGCACGCCGTCTGCATTGTCATACGCGATCAGATGCATGGACGCATGCACGAACAGAGAGACACTCGGACGGATGGATGGACGGACGCTTCGCCCCACTCATCATCATTCACACCGTAGATATGATGTGATTTTTTCTATCACGACTGACGTCTCTACAAAAGGTACCCAAGGGGTCAACCAATTTTAACAATTGAATCAGGATCAGGCTTAATCATGATCAGCAGTGCACCATGAAACATTCTTCTTACAAAAATACAATTACTATAAATGACCTATGAGGCTCTTGGAGAAAAGTTTTATATATATTTATTATTTCATGAAAACAAAGTCTACTGACAATGTGTAAAAAGTTGACAATATTCAAGTTACCTTTCTTAGATACAGTTTAAAGAATGCAAATTATCAAAGAACTTTAAACGGCTGAGTGTGTTTTATGTTTCATCTAATGTAGGCTATACAGAAACCAAAATTCGCATATTCAGCGTAAGCCTGACTATAAATTTTTTCTGAAGAAAAAAAATACGATGGTTGTTTCATATGTTTAACCCTAGTTTAGAGAAGGTCTATGAGCAAAGCTAATACGTGTTGGTTTAGTTTATTTGTTTTATCCTGGGCTGTCAGTAAAATAATTTGATTAGCTGGTATTTCATTTTTTATCTAATGTATAGACGGTCTTAAACAAAAGTTGAAGTAGGCTGATTTTCCTTTTTTTCCATTCTACGCTGACATTTCATTTAACTTCCACTAATCACTTCTTGCTCAACGACCCATCGGGCCCTGTACTTCAGATGTCATACATACAAACTATGGAAGCTACTTCATTGGACTCAAGCACGATATACCGAGTTAAGTGTGAGGTGTGATTGAAAGCTTCGCTGGAAGTCTGTATGGTGTGCGCGTCTTTGCGTCTCATTGGTATGGACCACTGAACCGTTCTTAGCGCCGAGAACGAGAACTGACGTCACTGCGGTCATGGTGATGGCACGTCCCAACGAAGACTGACCTACTCCGCCGCTGCTTGACGCCTTTTCTGCGTCCACCATGTCACCGCTCTTTTTCAATACGGTGATGACAAGTCCTTTACTCCGAGACGCCAACCTCTCAAAGAACAAGGTAGAAAGTTTCACAGCTAGTGAAAGTTATCCAAGGAGCAAAGTGATGTCGTAATTAAGCTTAGTATGCGCTGCCAACCCTCTTAACAAAACCACTGCTGTGAAAACAGTGATGCAGGTCCACCAGACACTCGTTGTTTTCACCCCTTGCATTGAGAAATCGGTGTTAGAACATGATTACAACTAGGCATACACTTTGTGTTTAAAACATATGTGAGCTCAAGTATGACAAAGGAAATTCGAATGCTTTGAATTCACTGAATATATATCGCAGTTCAGAGTGCAAGTTACGTCTGCACACGGAAACAATCAAATAGACTTGACAGAATAGCGCTATCTGCAAATGGCACTCTCCTTGAATCTGTTTTTGATAGGCAGTCACTTTCCACATTTGGAAAGTAAAATGAAATATTACTGCCACACACATAATTCCGAAAATATTGATATATGCATTCACTCGAAACATATGCACTGATTTCTTCTCAATAGTCACCAGGAGTTATGCAGTCGTATACCCTGATTTGTATGAAATGCAGCCCCGATCTACCACTACGTCACAAATGGTATTGTTCACTTCACGTGGGAGCACCGCTGACAATGACTATTCCCTAAATCAACGCAAGAAAGTCGTGATGGCGCACTCAGAAACATGACCAAGTATTACTTATCATTTGTCTCAACAAGGCGACGACTGCTTTTACACCTCATGTCTACCTACAGGTAATTTTTGCGAAGAAAGTAATTTGCGAGGTGGCTATCTAAACTGGTATTTAAATGCACGTCAGAACCGTTGCTACTATGCTGCACGAAGACAGAATCAGACATCAATGGTGAAGAATTTCGGAAGTTAACTTCAACCGCAATTCATCTAATTAACTTCAGTCAAATAAAGCACAAAAAGTAGAGAGGCATGAAATCAAACAACGCGGATAGTGAGCAAGTACACGAGGGAAATAGACACAACAGCTGCGGCGGTAGTTCGAAGGGCAAGCGCATCGCAGATATCTTGCGAGACTTCACAAAGCACGCGAGGGTTGTGCTTGACACACCAGTAAAGGTGCTTTCCGTAGATACATGAATAACTTCGAATTAAATAATACTGACTGAGAGAAAATCCGCTTATCTCCTAAAGGAATCACCCATGAAAAACTCAAATTAACAATGTAAACATCGTGTCTTGCATCTCAAATTCACGACATCATCATGCGGTAGTAAGTTTGCTGTTTTTAAGCAGGAGCCTCTTTTTGCTTTTCACACCCGGAATGCGGCTGCCCTTAGCAGTAATAAAACGTATCATCGGAGTCATCCCCCACCTGCACACTGCTTTCATAATCGGCTACGACCAAGCGCGAGCACCCTTGGCGATTGCACATGAGCAAAAGTAAACTTCTTTTAGTTTTATCAGGAAAGTCATCGATTCTGGTTTCGTCATTCACCCTCAGCTTGAGGCAAGCAAAAAGCAAGCACAAACAGCGGAACAGCACATGAAGCGAACGCGCATTGTTATGTAGGCGTGCCGTAGCGGGAATTGAAGAGTCCGTGCCGTGACGTCACCCAGGCCCCCCTTCTGGTGGCACCACCCCAACTTCCCGGGGCTAATTGAAGCTTCCGCGGAGATTATTAGTGTGTGTAGACCTATGCACGCGGCTAGAAAAGGAAGAACGTTGCTGTCCCCTCTAATTGATTAAGAGGAGAGAGGGGTTTTTATAAAATTATCTTGGTTGATGAAGTTCTGTACATTGCTATTGTCGGGAACCCGGAATGGTCCGTTTTCGAACACATCTAAACTTTGAATTGAGAGTCCTGCTTATGCTTTGACTCCGCTTATGCATTTGCATGCGCCATGCACTTGTTATTGCTATTTCCTAACAACTTTTAAAATATTTGTTCACTTAGTGAATCCGCGCTAAAGATATAGCATATTTCTTTGATCCAACCTGAAGAGCAGTGTTGCATTGATATGTTCGGGCTAATAACTTGCCTATTTGACAATGAGCGAAGCCTTTTTTCCACAGAGATTTCTCACAATTTAAATTACGCTCATCACTCATTCTTTCACTAAAAACAATATTTCGTGAGAACAGCTAGGCATCATATCATCAGCGACATAAACATTATCAGCAAAAGCACAATACATAAAACTCCAAATTCAGCTGCGTGAATTTAGACCGGCCTAAACTGACCTACAAGAAAAGTCGTGAGCATGGTACTTTTCGACCGAACATTTCGCTTGATCATCATAAGGTCCTTTGGTCTGAAGACAATTACATTTGTTGTAGGCCTGTTATTTCATGCTTTCTTCATGTATTAAGTGCATAAACTGGTTAGAGGTGTTATTATCAATTCCTGGGAAATAATCAATTGTACGAATTTGATTTTGCTTATACGAGAGCAACTGTAAACTAATAATGCAAGCAATGATACCTTGCTGATGCGCTTGTAACTGGTTATTCCTGATGGATTTTCCCAGTCATATATGCTTCCACGCTGCAAACCTGTACGCCCAGAGTCTTGCATGTAGGCCAGTTCAGACAGAGTGAGGAAGTCGGCGAATACCACGACGCGAGGCGTTAGGGACAACACTTCCACCTTGAGTGGTGCAAGTATCAAACGAGGGTCTCCATCGCCAGTCCACAGGACACAAGTGAGTTCAGCCTTAGTCGTCCGAAAATCACCTTTTTTTACGCACACCGACTTGTATTCGTCCACGTCAGTTTCTGGCGGGGCAGGATACAGGTGCTGGTATTTTGATTTCAAGGCCGCGTGCCTAGCGTCGTTGACCTGAAGCCACGAAAGCCCCAACTCAACTTTACGAAGGCCACCTTGCGTGTACCGTGCTCGAGCGAGTGCTTGTTCAGACCAGGCTGTTGTGTTACCGTGCAACGCCTTTGCGTAGCAGCCTCTTGCGACTAGAATAAAGTCTTGTGGCAAAATAGGCTGTAGCCGACGATCAATCATGGCCACTATCCGTGCGACTGAGACCTCGTAGACTCGCTGTAGTTTGCACAGACCATCGGCGGCCCCCCTGACGTCGCTGTCGGCAGGCCACCACTCACGCGAAGAAGGTGCAGCGAAGGCGGAGAACAGTGGCTTCAAAGACGTGTCACTAGACGCAGTCGCAGTGAGGTCTGAATAAAGGTCGTGCAGACGACACGCGTAGATGAACTTACTCAAGGCCGTGTCGGAGCCGATACGAGGGCGATTTGTCAAACTCATCCCGTGATGCGCGGCTGCTCGGTTCAAGCGGGTCTCTTCCAGAGACAAAAAGAAACGGGCGTCTTCCAAGTTGAGAGACTCGGTAGTCATCGATTCTAGCATGTCATGTGTAGACGTGAACAAGTCAGAAATGGAAGGTTGTGGAGAAAATAGCCAGCAAACAAAAATTACCCAACTCCATGCAGCAGGCATTCTTCTTCTTCATCGGCTTCGACTGCTGATCGTGATTTTTCAGAGAAGGGCTTTTGATAGCATACAAAATTAGACAGTGTAAATTTAACAATAGAACGAATGTATTTTGTGTGTGACACATAAGTAGAAAAAGAGAAATTTTTACTCGGAACAGTAGAGGTGATCTTGCGCGTAGAGAGGAACCCTAAAGGAAGTTGCGCTGGCACGTTCACGCAGCCTGATGGCGCTTAAGTGAAACCGAAAACGACAGAGCGGCTAAAACACTACAAACATTCCTAAAGTTTTACAGCTTGCCAGTGAGAAGAGCTGAAGATGTTTTCATCAGTGACCTAGATTCGTTCCTTCTTGCTCATTTTTCACGTTTACAGCACACATAATCTATGCACAAAATAAACTGGCAGCTATAAATGTCAACACGTGAGGTAATTGCATCTGATAACTCAAACCACATTCTTATAATAGAAAATGATGAGATCTTTCCTCCACACTCTGAATTTAAATCCCACAATATAAGATTTGTTAGTGCATACACAGACACGTTACATAATAAATACAGATGCTTCCGTCAAAGAGGAGACGGCTGGCGTAGGAATAGTCTCCCAATGTATTCGTTTCTGTCTTGCCATAAGCTGCCTGATTTCACTTCGGTTTTTGAAGCGGAGCTCATGGTAGTCTTCAAGGCACTGCTAAAACTTCCAATGGGTGATAACAGGGCACTAATGATTACTGATTCGCCCTCGGTATGCACAGCTATTACAGCTTCTCATGCCTCTTGTGCCATCACGACGTAGCGATTTTTATTACCACCTAAGCTTAACTACCCTAAATTAGTATGAGTCCCAAATTACTGTGTGTTAACATTACATAAAATAGCCGACGCCTTAGCGCGCTCATCGCTTGATCTCCCTCCCAATAGTTCAGGTTATCCTTGTGATAGAATACTTAACCGCGATCAGGTATAGAAGATTAGCTATTCACACAGATATATTTAAGATATAAACTGGCAACTATAAATGTCAACACTAGAGAGGTAATTGCATCTGATAACTCAAACCACATTCTTATAATAGAAAATGATGAGATCTTTCCTCCACACTCTAAATTTCAATCCCACAATAACCATGTGGACGGAATATAATCCCCTAAAATATCCATGAATGTTGCAGTGGAGCGAATCTTGACAATCAGAAGTGAAGATCACAAGATTTTGATGTCATGTCCCCCCATTAAACTTTTACTTGTACAGCGCTGGTTTGATCATATCACCCCTCTGCCAACTCTGCGGATAACTGAAAATTATTCCAGTATAACTTTTGTCATGTCAAGATGTTCTCGTATTAGAACTTGACTACTCATTACTCCTATTGCAAAAATAGGCTTGACCTTATCGGAGGAAAATATTTTAAGCTTCGGTGCCTCAGGCGTGGGATACTGCTACGGGGGTGCCTTTGACGCCATGTGTTATTTCACTCTAATTACTCAACGAATACAGTTTTATTCTGGTATCTCAACTTATTTGTGAGTTTATTAAGGGGAAACCTAACTAAGTGTGCGAAATTGTTCTCATCAGGTTTTAACGGCAGTCTGAAGTACAAGCTCAAAAACATAATACTTGCAGCTTGAATTGAATATGTTACGCGTGATTGCCTTTTGTTTTTTTATGCTTCTTTCTAATTACATATGTCACCTAAAATAGCATTCAACAGTCCTAACGCCGCAATATCGGCGAATCCCCTAAAGTGAGCACGTGCCATTTATCAAAGGAAACAAAGCACGACCGTGGGCGTTGAATAAAATTTACATTCGTTCTGGCCCATCCTGCGCCGTTGCTACCTTGACAATAAAATTGATTACGCATGCATCCTGAGAACTAACGTTTGTATCGAATTCTACCTATTCACGAAAAGTACTGAAAAAAAATTGGCAGATCCTAACTGCAGTGAGAACTGATGATAGGCGAAGCACAAATCAGGAAGGTTATATGTTACCTTAAAATCACCACAACGCTACGAGTTAGATGTAAACTATGCTGTACAAGACTTCCGTGTCATAATTATCATGTTTGGGTGCGTCGTTTACCTTCTTCATCTATTCACGTCACGTGATTCCAAATTTAGTTTATGTGAAGATAGCCAAACTGCCGCGAGCACGCTATGAACATGGTAGTTTTCACGTTCTTGCATGAAACACGTGTCGTGATCATCATGTTTGCAACAGTGATATACCTTCGTCTTCCATTGACGTCACGTAACCAATCAAATTTGGAGTATGTGGAGCTGGCGAAACAGCCGCGAGCACATCATGAAGGGCCCAATATACTCGAACGTGACGTTGACGCGCGCGCACGCAGGGCAAAACGACACTATACGTTAGCAAAACGCGAGAACGCCAGGCGTGACCGACGCGACCAGCGTCCATCGGCGCGGCCCGATGGGAAGCAGCGCGAAATGCGACATGCTGCATTTCGCGCTGATGCGTTACGCAGACAGCACTGCGTCTGCCTCTTTCCGTGACGGAGGGACGCTGGATGCGCTGAGATGCGCATGTGTCAAAGCAACGCAGTGCGTCGCGCGCCTGCGAGTACACTGCAGGAGCGGCGCCTGGCGTGGCAACGCTGGTGAGCACGCGCACCGCGTCACGTCGAAATGTGTTGGCGCCTTGACTGTGGCATGTAGTGATGTTGTCACACGACACGCACCTCATGATTATCATGTTTGCACCAGTCACCTACCTTCGTCATGCATTGACATCACGTATTACCAAATTTGGCATGTGTGAACCTAGCGAAACGACCGTGAGCGCATCATGTGTGCGGCATGTGTCAATCAATCAATCAAAGAACTTTATTTTCACAAAAAAAAAACATTTACGGTGAAAAAAGGTGGCCGGGAAAAAAGATGTTTAATGACAGCTTGACAAAGCCCCAGCCACCCATCGGCGGCGAAACGACAGGGTACATCACCTGATAAAAGTGAGGAAAAATGCATCCTAATTGTCGCTAAACAGTTACAAATTGATATCATAGTACATTCACTACGGGCGCAGGTGCACTAAAAGGTCAAATGTACCTAATTGTACACTTGCGAAAGTTAAATAACGAGGAAAAAAGAAAAAAACGAAAAGAAAAACAAGGACAAAAAACTAAACAAAAAGTGAAACAAAGCCAGAGAAGAAGAAAAACAAAAATGGAAAGAAATATATTAGGCACTTCAAGTACATTAAGATGTATAATGCGCAGTTATGTACTGATATGCATGCGCATATGATTCACACACACACACACACACACACACACACACACACACACACACACACATATATATATATATATATATATATATATATATATATATATATATATATATATATATATATATATATATATATATATATATATATATATATATATATATATATATATATTGTTACGTCTACGAGGGGTTTATTCGAAGCAGACGTAACGGTCGAGTCGACGGTATACCGCAGTGAACGCGCAGCAGCGAGCTCTTGCCACCAACCGAACGTCCTCCTCTTCTCCTACCACCATGTTCCCCGCTACTCAGGTGCACATACCTAAATTACACATGTAGTAACATTTCCCTCCGTGCAGACGAAGCCCACTGGGCGAGTCAAACAGTCTCTTGAGGAATAAAGCGCTTCAAACGTGCAACGTGGACAAGTTCAGTTTTTGCAGACCGTCGGCCGTTCGAATGGAGACGCGCTATGCGGTAAACTAAATCACTGATACGGTCCACAACAAGATAAGGTCCCGCATGGTGCGCTAGCAGTTTCTCGCTCAAACCGCGTTTTCTAGTTGGTGTCCACAGCAACACTAGGTCGCCGCGATTGTACGTCACGTGTCGGCGTCGGCGGTCAAAATGTGCCTTCGAACGGTCTTGCGAAGCAAGAGTGCGCAAATAAGCAAGGCGTCTAGCTTCTTCTGCCCGACAGATGATCTCGGATATGCAGGGATCATGGTGGTCCAAACACGGGAAGATGGTATTCAGGGTATGACGAGGTGGTCGAGCATATAGAAGAAAGAAATGACTGTAGCCGGTAGTTTCATGCTGAGCGCTGTTGATTGCATATGTGATAAAGGGTAGAATACTGCCCAGTCTTTGTGATCGGATGCAACATACATAAACAGCATGTTCGAGAGAGTTCTGTTCGTTCGTTCAGTTAGACCGTTCGTTTGGGGATAGTATGGTGTAGAGTGCCGAAACCTTGAAGCACAGAAACTAAGCCTCTCTTCCATCACGTCTGCTGTGAATTGTCGGCCACGGTCGCTGATTACGATTTTGGGAGGTTCATGCCGAAGAATTACAAAACGTAGCAAGAAGAAAAACACATCAGCTTCAGTTGCCGATGGTATGGCAGCTGTCTCGCAGTACCGTGTTAAATGGTCGGTGCAAACGACTATCCAGCGATTTCCATCCGAAAACCGGGAAAAGGGTCCAAGGAGGTCAATCCCGACTTGCTCGAATGGAGTTCTAGGGGGCGGCACCGGATGTAATCTCCCTAAAGGAGCACTTGTTGGGCGCTTATGACGTTGACCCTCGTTACAGCTAGACACGTATTGTTCCGTCGTCTGGCGCATTTCGGGCCAGTAGAATCTTTCTTGAAGACGGCAAAGAGTTTTTGCTGTGCCTAGATGACCAGATGTTGGGTCATCACGCATAGCCTGCAAGAAATAAACGCGAAGACTCTTCGGAACCACCAGAAGACATCGTGAGCCGGTGTTGGTGTAGTTCTTTTTGTAAACTAGCCCGTCTTGGATGCAGAAGCGCGTAGGCGATGATTTTGGTTTTGTAGCAAGAAGCTGTTGTAAGGTGCTGTCCCTTTGTTGCTCGTCTTTAAAGGTCTTGTTATCGGGAAATGGTTGGTCGAGTGATGCAATGTAGGTATCGAAGGTGTCCGCGTCACATTCCATCGTTGGAAGCGGTAGTCACGAAAGACAATCTGCGTCAGCGTGACGTCGGCCGCTTTTATAGGAAACCGTAAAGTCATATTCTTGTAGACGAAGTGCCCAGCGCGCCAGCCGACCAGATGGGTCACGCAGATTGACCAACCAGCAGAGAGAATGATGATCTGTCACGACGGTAAAGGGGCGTCCATACAAGTAGGAGCGGAAGCGCTGCACTGCGAAGACTACTGCAAGGCATTCTTGCTCTGTGACAGTGTAGTTACGCTCGGACTTGCTGAGCGAGCGACTTGCATACGCTACGACGTGTTCTTGATTATCCAAGCGTTGAACCAGGACAGCACCTACATCAATACCGCTGGCGTCTGTGTGAATCTCAATGGGATCGAGAGAATTGAAGTGTCGAAGAATCGGATGGGACGTCAAAAGAAACTTCAACTCCGAAAAAGCAGACTCGCATTCCGGGGTCCAGTCAAACTGCGCACCTTTCTGAAGCAGACACGTGAGCGGGTATGCAATATTGGCAAAGCCAGGAATGAATCGGCGAAAGTATGAACAAAGCCCCAAAAAGCTGCACAGTTCTTTCACCGAGTTTGGCTGCTTAAATGCCTTCACTGCGGCCGTCTTGGCGGGATCCGGTCGTATGCCTTCTTTGTTTACTAAGTGTTCAAGGACGAGTGTTTGGCGCTCTCCAAAACGACATTTCTTTGAGTTGAGCACCAAGCGTGCTTTGCTTAGTCAGTCCAGTACGAGGCCAAGGCGTGTGTTGTGCTCACAAAAGGTGCGCCCAAAAATTACAACGTCGTCCAAGTAACACATACACACTTCCCACTTCAATCCACGCAGAATGTTGTCCATAAATCGCTCAAAGGTTGCGGGTGCGTTGCAGAGTCCGAACGGCATCACATTGAGTTCAAATAGTCCATCCGTTGTAACAAATGCCGTTTTCTCCTCGTCTTCCTCGTGCATTGGAATCTGCCAGTAGCCTGACCTTAGATCCACAGACGAAAAGTGAGAGGCCGATGATAGACAGACGATAGCATCATCAATCTGCGGGAGTGGGTATACGTCTTTTTTAGTGATGGCGTTGAGACGGCAGTAGTCAACACGAAATCCCCATGTCCCACCCTTCTTCTTCACTAGAATTACTGGAGTGGCCCACGGACTACATGATTCTTGAATTACATTTTGCTTGAGCATCTCGCAAACCTGTTCATTGATCACTGCGCGTTCCGAAGGCGATACACGATATGGTTTCTGTCGGAGAGGTCTGTGAGATGTCGTGTCGATTCGGTGCATTATACGAGAAGCAGGGAATGACGGTGAATCATGCTGAGCGAAATCAAAAATACCGGCATGTTTGCGCAGAATACTCGCCAGTTCATTACGCTACTTGGTGCTGAGTGACTTCTCAATCATAGCCATAATGGTGGTGTCCCTGGCGTGCAGATTATCGCAACGGGTCTAATCCGGGGAATCATTGCTTTCTGCGAGGGTGGCAAGCGAGAATACTTGGTGTTCACGAATCTCTGCAAGTTTCAGACCCTTCGGTAGCACTGTAGGTTCATTAGAGAAGTTAATCACCCATAAACTAGTATGCCCTTGCGCAATCGATAGTGTACAGTAGGGTAATAAAACTGTCTTCATTATGCAACTGAGATGCACGGGCTCCACAGTTGCGTCAAATGTTTTCTCGCTTGCAGGTGAACAGATAACAGGGACACATTTTGCAGACAACGGCGGCACAGTTGTCTCCACAGACACGCAAAGAGCACTTTCTTGAGAGGGCGAGTTTTCCATAAACACAACTGGGATATCAGAATCTACTGTAATTTGTCCTGTGCGGCAATCGACAGTAGCACCACATAGCTTCAAGAAATCGAGTCCCAGAATGATGTCATGCGTAGTATGAGGGAGAACAGCAAACTCTGCGACAAAGTTCTGGCACGCCAAACTAACAGTCACAGTGCAGACACCAACAGGTTGTAACACCTCTCCGCTCACTCCACGAAACGTATCAGGACGGTCCCAACAAACATAACCTTTCGTCCAAGAAGGCGGGTGAAAACTAAACTCATCACTGACACGGTTGCACCTGGTCACCAACGCCATCGTTGGTACACCATCAATAAGCACTCGAACCTTATTTCTAAGCATGGAAGCTAACGGTGGTATATCTGTTGAAATCGAAGACTGTCCGGCGACCTCACCTCCAACGGCCGCGCCGGCTAGTTTTCCGTAGGAGGCGAGGAGTGGCGGCGCCGAGGAGACAGTGATCAGTTGGCGCGAGGGGCAGGTGGTAGCGTCACACTGCGGTCAGAGGCCGGAGATTAGTTTCGTAGCGGTCCTGGGATCTCGTAAGACGCGCTTCCCGGGAATGTCGGTGCTCAGGTAACGCCAGAACGGTTAAATCTCGGTGATCAGTCGTATCTTGGCGGCTGCCGGTAGTTGCAATACCTGGAAATGTGTTATTCGAAGCCACAGTGGTAGCAGACTAGTAGAGGACGCTCGCCGAACCAATGCTGAGACCGCTCAGCTGTGAAGGGTCGGTGACGAGCTTGCTGAGCGGGGGCTGCCCACCTCTGTGTGGCGGGGCCGTGCCGAAGGCGTTGGCCATATCGCTGGTCGGCCGCGAATGAGTCACGACGTGGCCGCGGATTTCCAGTTTCGTTGATGTCTGCCACACATACCGATGGTGACAAAGGAGCTGATGGTGCCGCCGTGTAGTAGGGTGGATTGGTAGGTGGATGAGGTATGGTTTCATCAACCCTACCACCTTGTCGCTGCAGCTCTTCACGCACAATTGCCCGAATAGTAGCGGCAAGGTAGAATGGCGGGCTCACGTCGACGCTGGCAACCGTTGTCACATTTGCCAGCCTACCGAATTTTGTGGCGATGCGACGAGTCTTCAATTTTTCAAACGTGCGGCAGTGATGTTGGACGTCGGAGGCCGAGGTGAGGTCATCCCTGCCTATCATAAAATTGTAAACGTCTTCCGCTATGCATTTCAATAGGTGTCCGACCCTGTCTTCTTCAGACATCTGCGGGTTTATAATCTTGCAAAGCTTAAGAACGTCCTCTATATAAGCAGTGCAGGTTTCTCCAGGAGTCTGGGCTCTTCCAGCAAGAGTCCGCTCCGCGCTTTTCTTTTTTGAGTCGGAGTCACCAAAACACTTCTTGAGTTCTTGAGCAAAAAGAGCCCATGTTGTCAAGGACTCTTCGTGGTTTTCATACCACATCAGGGCAGTGTCCGTGAGAAACAGCGCGACGTTTTCCAGCTGATCGATAGAGTTCCAGTGGTTGTACCGGCTCACCCTTTTGTAGTGCGTTAGCCACGCGTCCACATCTTCTCCTGCCATTCCCGCGAACGGGCGGGGCTCCATGTAGTGATGCCTAGGTGTAGCCAGTGTAGATTGGCGCGAAGTGGAGGGGGTTAATTCCTGACCTTCGCTCTGGGCCATGACGACTGTTGTCGGCGGCAGACCCGCAAGACAACGGCTCCGGCGAACTCCGAACAGCTGTGGCTCCGTGGTACGTCGACGTGTCGTACCCAAAACCTCCACCACTCTGTTACGTCTACGAAGGGTTTATTCGAAGCAGCCGTAACGGTCGAGTCGACGGTATACCGCAGTGAACGCGCAGCAGCGAGCTCTTGCCACCAACCGAACGACCTCTTCTCCTCCTACCACCATGTTCCCCGCTACACAGGTGCACATATCTAAATTACACATGTGGTAAAAATATATATATATACATAGATCATATGAATAATGAAGGAAAAAAGAAAACACAAATAACTTGCAAAACACGTGTATACTCCTATATTAAAAAAGGCAAGTTTGTTATGTGAACATACTTCTAATTTCTTTTTTTTTTGTGTGGAACAAAACATCTGTTCCTTGCATTTCGAAATAGTTTAATGTTGTTGGGAGGATATGTCGGGTGCGTTGTGTTCCATAGTGTGTTCGTGAGAATGGAACGTGCGACGGCGGTTGATATCGGACATGATAAGAAATTGCGTTTTGTTTAAGGTTCGCTAGTTTAAGAAGTGTGTCCGATTTCACGAGTGCTGCCTTTTTGTAGCATCACAGCAATTTGTAAGCATATAGATCTGATAGTTTCACAATCTTGATGCTGTTTCAAAAGAGGGGCGGTATGTTCGAGAAAGGGAGCATTTGAAATAAGTTGAACCATTTTCTTTTGTAACACGCTCAGTTTTGACATATTAAGGGCTGTAGTTTTACCCCATACAAGGAAGCAGTAACACAGGTGGGAATTAAAAAGCGCATCGTAAAGGAATCTTTCTATTTTAGCTGGTAGTATGTGTCGATGAGAGCTAATTAGTCTTACAGACTTAGCCAATTTCTGCATAACCGCGTTTACCAAGTCTTTCCATGACATGTGCTCGTTGAAGATGATGCCAAGTATTTTAACGCATTTTTCAATGCGAACAGTGAACGGATCTAGGACAAGCTACTCAGGTACTACAGCTAGCGCGCCGTAAGCATGATATATGACACACTTAGTTTTGGCTTCATTCAATACAAGGCTGTTCACCTTGCACCAGTCATTCAGCTTCGAACAGAACGTAGTTGCTTCAGCTTGAATGCTACATTATTCCTGGCCTTTAAAAAAGACAGTGCAATTATCGGCGTAAATGATGAACCGACAAGTGGTGTTTAATGGTATTATATCGTTATTGTAAAACTGGAAAAGCATTGGCCCTAAAATACTGCCTTGTGGTACTGCGCAAGAGATACGCCTGAGACGTGATCTGTGAGTGCCTATTTCGGTAAATTGAGGTCTTTCTTCTAGGTAGGAGCGAAGAAGTTGTGATGCAACTCCCCGAAATCCATAGCATTCCATTTTCTGTAAGAGAATATCACGATTGACACGATCGAAAGCTTTGCTAAAATCGAGGTATAGTCCTACTGTGAATGTTTTGTTTTCTATGTTTTCTAATATGAGCTCTTTTTGAAGCAAGAGTGCGTCCTCTGAGGAACAATTTTTTCTAAATCCGAATTGATAGGTAGTTAAGAACTTCTATAAAGCTCTCGATGCGGGTATTGATAACTTTCTCAAGGTTTTTAAAAAAACTGGCAATATCGAGACTAGACGGTAGTTGAAGCTATCTTTGTCGCCTCCTTTACGAATTACTGCCACTCTAGCAACTCGCATGCTTTTTGGAAAAACGCCGCATGAGATAGCTTTGTTAAATATGTGTGCGATGGCAGGAGCAATCGAATCGAGTACGTACTTAACGGGTTTAATTACTAATCCGTCTACATCGAGGTTACGACTGTTCCGAAGTCCGGATAAAACAGTAATCACCTCAGAAACAGAAGTAGGCTGAAAAAAGAAAGACCGTGATAACCGTGGAACATCTACAGAAGTAACGTAGAGGCATCCGTATTTCCTATCTGGACAAAAAAGTCATTGAAACTGTTCGCGAGGGTTTCCCGCTTAGTAACTCATTATGAACCATCATACAGTCAACGGCGTCTGATACTGGCTTTCTATTCAAGAGATTATTTATTTTTTGCCAGACTACGTCCCTCTTTCGTAGACAGTCATTGTCAAAAATTGTTCTAAAATATTCTTCCTTTGCTTTCAAATTGGCTTTGTTCAATTTGTTTCTGAAACATTTCAGTTCCTGCAGCGTTTCGCTGTTGCGTGTCTAAAAGAAAGCCTCGAACATCTTGTTTTTCCGGTTGATTAATTTTAGCAAGTCTCGAGTGACTCACGATTTGCGAGCCCTCTTGCACCCGCGGTATGCTTTAACTGGGTAAGAAGGGTAATAACATTGTTTAAATATGTGTAAAAACTTATCGTACACATTATTCACATCTGTAAAGACCGTTATCTCACTCCAATCAATGAGCAAAAGTCTTTCCTTAAAATCCTCAAGTGTAGGTGTTGCGATGTCTCGGTATGTTTTTATTTCATTTCGTTGTTTAGGCGTTGATTGCTGATCAAGTATTAGCATGATAGGCAGATGATCGTTCAAATCGAAGATTATGACGCGGGAAATTAGGTTTTCAGCAACTGTGTTTCTGATGAACAGGTCAAGCAAAAATGTGGATGTAGTGGTAACACGGGTTGGCGTAGTGATTTCATTGCGAAACCCATTACATTGCAGTGTAATTAACAAGTCAACAGCAGGCGCTGAATCTTTCAATACATCAATATTCAAATCACCACCAATAGTTAGGGTATATGCATTGTTGCTCGCAAACGAGAACAGTTTGTCGAAAAAAACCAAGAAACCCGCGTATGCTACCATGCGGTGGTCGATAAATAACCCCAAACATTTGGGAGTCTTTCCTAACGCACAAAATCTCGTAGTCATCCGTGGCAACACTGTAGTCATCAATCAACTGAATTCCAGAAAAATTAGTTTGCAAGGCCACACCACCTCCTCTACTTTCTTTACGATTTAGGAAGAAGTGGTTGTACCCGGGCATCACGAGATGCTCAGTGTCATCATCGTACCATGTTTCGGTAAACATAAGTACATTGAACGCCGTAATACAAGAATAGATAAATGTAATTATGACATCACTTTTTGATCTGATTGATCTAGCGTTAATATGCACAAGTTTAAACGATTTACTGGTTTTTATCTCTGCTGTAATTTGTGCAACGTGCGCTGAGAGAATCACACCGTTCACCATTGTTCGGACGCAGCAGTGATGGCTAGAACGTCACGGGATTTTACGCGGTGATCTTGTCAAGATCGCTTTCGCGCTGAACTAGCAGGACAAGTGGTGTGTCAGTTGGACGAGCGTAAATGGATCCGTTTTGGAACCATGCGTATTTCCACCCACATTCACGCCTGCGCGCAGTCGTCATTCCCAAGACTTTCTTGAGATGTGGGCAGAGGTACTCACTAATGTAAATTGGTGGGTCTTTCGGAGATTCTTCTGATGATGTCAGACCAAGATGATTATTTGTTGATCGTTTCTTTCGTTCTTTTTCTAGCACTTGGTCGCGCTTGCTCCGCATTTGAAATTGTACGATGATGTTAGTGTTCTTTTTGTCTCTGGTGTTTACTGTGTGGCACACTTCTATATCAGCACTTGTGATAGCTTCGCCAACAGCATCACCTAACTTCTTCAGGACATCTGGAATGCCTTCATTGGGACTTTGCAACACGCCCTTGATTTACAAATTCCTGTTTCTTCAATATTGTTCGGCTTTGACCAGGTTTGCTTGGCATTCACCAAGATTCTTCTCAAGCAGGTTTACTCTCTGGTGAAGTTCCTCGTTCTCTTTTATTAAAGCTTTGTTTTCATTACAGTGGTTGAAACCAGACGGTTGGATTCCTCGAAGCTCTTACTGAGGAATTCCATGCTTCTCTTCATGTTCTCCAGCTCCCTGTGAACTTTGCGTTCCTTTGTGCGCATGTTTCTTTCCATAGCTTCTTTAAACGATCGAAATTCTGTTTTGAAGTCTTCCTTGAAATCCTGAAGAAGTCTTACGTATTCTTTTGTCACGGTGACAGTGCAGTAGCGCTAATGCGGCACACTCTAGTACACGGCTCCAGTACACGGTACACTAGTATAATGCACTGGTACAATAGTGGTGGCAGTGGTGGCAGCGGGACAGCATCAAAAACAACCGTAGAAGTAAAGACAGTAAAGTTCTAACCTGTTACACGAAGAGGATGCGATTAGGTACTGGCTGTAATGCCGCCACCACCACCGATTGCCGCCTGAGTGAAGTGCGCCGTTTTATAAACGTAGCTGTAGACACGTGTCCAGTAGTGGCGTCAGGTGAATAGCGTAGTTTGCTGCGGTATGTAGATATGGCACTGCGACAGTCTATATGCGCATGAGTGAGCAGTTGAAACTTCGAGCGATGACGGTCCCGCTTGATGATAGGCGACACCGAAGGGTCAGGGAAAACCAGTGGTCCACCTCGAAGAGCAGGGAAAGCAGCACCGGCGCTTTCAATGTACCTGTAACACGGAGAGGATGCAATCAGGTACTGGCTGTAATGCCACCACCACCACCGATTCATTGCGTTACTAACATGGATGTAATTATCATGTTTGGTTGTGTCATTGACCTACGTCGTCCGTTCGCGCCACGTAATACCGAATTTGGTACATGTGAAGCTAGTTAAACGGCCGCGACCACATGATGAGCGTAGTATGTAGTCATGTTCTTACATGTCACGCATCTCATTTGTATTATGTTTGTAATAGTGTATCATGTTTGTACTCATACTTTCGTCATCTATTCACGTCCCATAATACGAAATTTGGTTTAAGTGAAGCTAGCGGAACGGCCACGAGCGCAGTATGAGCATGGCATGTTGTCATATTGTTACATGACACGCATCTCATGGTTATCAAGTTTGCACCAGACACATACTTTTGTCATCCATTCACGTACCGTAATACCAAATTTTGTATATGTGACTCTAGCAAAATGGCCGTGAGCGCATCATGAGCGTGGCATGTAGTCATGTTACATGACATGCATGTCAAAATTTTCATGTTAGGGTCCGTCTTTTGTGTTCACTATGCAATTATGTGATACCATACCAGTTTTGCGACATGTCATGTGAACGAAACCACCGCAGGAGCAGCAATACCATCAAATGTAAATCATGACATTCATGACATACGTGTCACGATTTTCATGTTGTGACTAGTCCAATATGCTTGTTAACAGTGGTGTTATGCCGTACCAAGTTGGGTATCGATACCATTATCCAAACGGTCAGGAGAGCTAAAAATCCTAGGCGGCTAGATAGATAGATAGATAGATAGATAGATAGATAGATAGATAGATAGATAGATAGATAGATAGATAGATAGATAGATAGATAGATAGATAGATATGCTCAAAGTCGCCGAAGTTCGCATAGAAATGCTTTGCATTAAAAAAAACAGCTCGCACTTTTTCAAACGTTGTTTCGGAGGATACTCCAGCAGAAACGACACGAATGAACGTACCGGCAGCGGCGGTGGTGGATTCAAACAGCTGTTGGTACACAAAAACGAGAGAAGTTGCGGCATGCTTACTCGCTGTAGCTGCACCGTGTACTTCTAGTCTTCTCGGCGATCGTAATCGAAACCAAGCTCTCGATGAACGCGTCCTCGTTGAGCCATTCAATCTTCGTCATTGATCTCGGGCTGATTGGTCTCGAACTGATTTTTGTGTAACGGCTACGAAGCGTGGTTTCCCAGCCCCTTGCTCGGAGAAATGAGCCAGTTTCTGGAACGTTTCGCTGCTCCCGCTTTCTCGCATGCCAAGTGTGAAGGTGCCCCCAGACTGTAAGATCTTTATTCGCAACTTCCAAGTATCATGGTGCCGCTGAGAGGTTGCGGCCGGAAGCTCTGTTGAGATGACTGAAGTTTTGAACTTGCTTCAAACAGCAGACGCTGCTGCTTGTTTTCACGTGTTTGTGGTCGTTTTTGTATGTTGTGAATGACCTCGGTATTACCGTAACTCTTTGAGTGTCTCACGGTAAAGGCAAAATAGCAAGAAACAGAAAAAGCCGACTGATTTTACTGCGAACCCCGATTGTCCTAAAAAAAATCAAGCGTTCCTTTCAAAATAGCAGCCCAAAAAGCCATCAGCGGTAAAGAGGGTTAAATTTAGCAAGCAGATAACCAAGGTTCATGAAGGTATGCAACACCCATTTTCTGCACAAGTACAGCAGCTTCCAAGTTTGCAGTTCTCGCGCTTAGTTTGTTTGCTCGATATAATACGATTTTGCGTATGTTTCTCGTGCAAACATGCTAACCGGCATTTATATACTTCATAAAGTATGTTAGCGTTCCCCGACTTTCTCAAATATACAAATTCAAGGGCAACCGAAGCGTGAAAAATTGCAGTCCTTGTCAAAAGTGCACTTTCCGGTATCGTCTCTTGCGGGGCGATTATGTCTACGACCTCCATGTTGGATGCATATCCGCACCATCAACAGGTCGTTAGAGTTGCGAATATAATTTGTAACTTACCCACCCTTTTTTTTCAATTACCGGAATCACAGAACGTGTTGTGGAACCCTTGTACTGGAATCGAAATACGGCATTTCGTGAAAATCTCGGTGGTTGCCTGGTTAAGCTGTCGTCTTTCGGCGCGAAACCAGACTAACCAACCCCATGCTCATGCTTATGGTATTGTGCGCTGCTAACGAAGCAAAAATTGAAATTCTGCACCTTATGTTTACTCGAGAAGCGTATGATGGGGGGGTTGGTTGGTAAAAGATTTAAAAAAAATAGAACTGCGCAAAAAAAAACAAGACATGCAAACGAAGTAGACAGGACAATTGCAGACTGACTGGTTTATTGAAAAAGTAGCACCACTCTTTATGAAACAAACTAAACGCACACCACATGAACTGATTACGTAGCCACACAAAATGATGATGCAAGTTTCAGTGGACATTTCGTCTGCTCAGATAGCACTATACTCGGGGACAACTTTCTGTGACAATGAAGGGAAAGCTATGGGGGCGAAGCTACTGCTCCTGTACTCTTCCGTGAAGTAGTCCGGTTCGGCTCGCGTTTCAAATGACGGCCGTGTTCAGGTAATCCCACTGCACACAATGTGATACGTCTGCTTGCACAGCTATTTTTGAGGGAAATTTGACACAAGCTACTTCGGCGAGTCGTCGGAATAGCTGAAGGGTGACGCGCACCTACCAATAGACGAAGACGCCATATTGACTTTGAGATGCACGTAAAACGTGCAATGTTTCCAGACACGAAAAAACGCGAAGCAACTCTTCAGAAAGCAACAACAGATATGAATATGTCCTCAGTGCGTGAAGCGTATCCAGTAGAAAATAATGTATATTTTATTATTTTCATGCGGTAAACACAGAAGCATTTGTGAAATTATATTCTACAGCTGTGGCACACGTCCACTTTCGCTCCGTAGCCTTCCCTTCATTGCCACAGAAAGTTGTCCCCAAGTACAGCATACCCATGTATTCGCCACCCCTCTTGTCGCCGCTACCGTTATCAGCGTTGAAAAGCGATGATGAAAGCACTGTGAATATGAAATCTTCGTCATACCCAGCGTGGCGAATCATTTTCGGTTCGGTACTCTTCTGAGCACCGATCCTGAAATCACTACCGGGCCGATCAGCTAAGAGGCAGCTGGAGACGCTCGCTTGGACCACGCTGAATGCTTAGATATATGCACGCAGCGTGCGTGTCACTTATTCACCGTGACCAAAGATTCGAATACCTAATCACATTCGCGCTCATGACTCCACGATAAATCACCCGCAGCTTCACATCAATAGGCAGGATTCACTCCAACGTCTTACGCAAACCAAGGAATACGAACCCCGTGAAGACGTTGTCAGGCAGGCAGGTGCCGCCTCCAGAAGGTAGTACATGTAGACAACTCGATGAAAACACCAAAATGTTTAACGTCATCACTACTCGCTAATCGTCACTCACCACCCGGGTCGTGGCCTATGATCTGGCTGAACACGTCAAAATACTGTAGATGTCTCAAGGCCGGGAGAAGGTTATTAACAAAAGGATCAATATAGAAAAAAGGTCACTGCTTTTGAACACTTTTCCAACCGCAATTTTGCTTTCAAGCAGCTGGTCTTGTTGAAGACTGGCAGGTCTGCGAAGTCACTTTTGTTACGTTGATGTGAGCGAGAAGGAATCGGTAGTGGTCTGTTCCTCGCTGTTTGCTGGTGTTGATGCGACCGATTCTTGGTAGTCCTGCAGCTCAGCCTTGCCTTTCTCTTGTAGCGTGGGTGTAAGATGGAGTTGGGAAGGCTGTGGTGCTAAGGAAATAGTGGCGGCGGCTTCCTCGGTTGCGGTCGTTAGCATCGTGCTTTTTGTGGTGGTGGCCTTGATTTTAGGTGCCTGATTCCGGTGTGGTGAAAACAGTTTCCCGATCCTTCTTACACGAGGCTGAAAATTAGGGATGCTTGAAGATTAGTTCTTTTGAAGACGAGTGGCACCAGCCTTCAGTTTACAAGCCCGCATCATTATTGGGGTCACAGGCGATTGTTTGAGTGAGCTGGGGCGGCTCGTTGCGTTTGCATGCAGGCTCGGGCAGAGGGTGATCTCGTCAGGAGCATCCTTAGAAGGGGTGTCAGTCATTACTGCGTAGGCGAATGTCACGAAGGGTCGAATTGCATCCCATTTCTTGTGGTTGAGGTGAATGTACATGGCTATTATGTCCGATAGGGTCCGATGAAAGCGTTCAGTCAATCCGTTGTCTGTGGGTGATAGCTAGAACTGGTCTTGTGAACAGTGTTCGAGGCATGCAATACTTGCTCGACAATAGAAGAGAGAAAGACTTTGCCACGATCGCTCAGCAGAATGCGGGGAGCTCCATGACACAAAAAGATGTGGTGAAGCAAGAAATCGGCGACCTCCGTGGCACTCCCAGATGGTATAGAAGCTGTTTCTGCGTAGCGGGTAAGGTGGTCGACAGCCATGACAATCCAGCGATTCCTATTGGATGATATAGGAAGAGGGCCATACAAGTCAATTTTAACGACTTCAAAAAGTGAGGTGGGACAAAGAAGAGGTTGCATTAAACCAGCCGGAGCAGTTTTCGGTCGTTTTCGCCGTTGGCAACGGACACGGGAAGCGACGTACTTAAAGACGACTCAAGAGAGGCCAGGCCAAAAACAATGGCTTCTCATTTTGTCGTAAGTGTTGTGATTGCCTAGATGAGCGGTGGTTGGATCATCATGAAAGGCTTCCAGACCTTCACGTTGTAGAGAGCGTGTTATGACGGGTACCCCTTTGTTGCCATCGATGTGGTAATTGTAGTGGTATAAAGCACCACCGACAAGCTTAAATTGTTCAAGTTGTCGACGGAGTCTGGCGTTTGGAGGAGTAGTAGAGCCAGTCAAGCAGTCAACAATGGTGCGGCAGTATGGGTCGACACGTTGTTGTGAAGCAAGGACGGATAGAGTGCCTGGTGATGAACTTAGCGTTGCGATTGAAGAGGTGCTGTCATTTTGGAGTATCGATGGTGAGTGGCTTCTGCTGGGCAAAGGACAGCGCGATAGAGCATCAGCATGATGTAGCTTCTTCTCAGATCTGTAGGCGACATCGAAAACATACTTCTGCAAGCGAAGCGGCCAGCGACCGAGGCGACCCAATAAGTTTTTTAGCAATGAAAGCCAGCATAGGGCGTTATGGTCGGCAACGACGGTGAAATGACGGCCATGAAAATATGGTCGGAATCTTTGCACTGAACAAATAACAGCAAGGCACTCCTGCTCGGTGATAGTGTAGTTCTTTTCTGCAGCGGTAAAAACATGACTTGCATAAGCAACGACAAGTTTGCGTGAGTTTTTGTCACGCTGCAAGAATACCGCACTTCGACCATGACTACTTGCGTCGGTGTGAAGGATGGTGGGTGTGGTTGAATCGATTTGGCACAGTACCCGATCCGACGTGAGGGCTCGCTTCAATGCTATGAAAGCGCTTTCGCAGTTTTTGGACCAAACGAAAGGGACGTTGCTTACGAGGAGTTGATGGAGCGGAGACGCAAGTTCCGCGAAACCACTTATGAAGTGCCGGAAGTAAGAAGATAACCCAAGAAAGCTGCGCAGGTTCTTTTGACGTAGTGGACGAGGAAAATCGAGGACGGCGGCAAGCTTCTCGGGGTCCAGCCGAATTTCTTCTTTGCTGACGAGGTGGCCGAGAACCTTGATTGTCTTGCTGGCAAAGGCATATTTCTTGGTGTTAAGCTGTACACCAGCTTTTGCAAGGCATGTGAGGACTTTGTCAAGACGTTGTAGATGCTGCGAGAACATGACTTAAACACTACTATGTCCGCGAGATAACACAGGCACGTTTCCATTTCAAACCACGCAATACGCCGTCTATCATGCGTTTGAAGGTAGCGGGTGCATTACAGAGTCCAAAAGGCATCACAATAAACTCGTACAAACCCATCTGGTGTTGAAAAGGTGGTCTTATCTTTATGAAACTCCGACATTAGTATCGGCGAGTAGCCTTACCTAAGGTCGAGGCTAAAGAAAGTACTTTGCGCCCAGTATTGAATCCATTGCGTCGTCGATCTGAGGGAGAGGATAAACATCTTGCGTTATTTTGTTTAGCGCACGGTAATCGACGCAGAAACGCACTGCTCCGTCTTTCTTTTGAACGAGAACAACCGGGGATGACCAGTAACTCGAGGAAGGACGTATGATGTTGCGTCGTAGCATGTCTGAGACGTTTTCCTCGATGATCTTACGTTCTGCCTTAGGCACGCGATATGTACGCCGATGTACAATACGAGAGCCGTCAGTCTGGATGCTGTCAGTAGCGATGGTAGTCATGCTGAGGGCGGGCGAGTTCGCGTCAAATAGAGCATGGTGTCTATTCAACAGGGCGAACAAATCTTCAGTTTGATTAGGTGTTAAGTCAGTGCTTATGGTTTCCGACGCAGGTGTGGAAGAGGCACTAAATGACAGTGATTGGGACTTTGGGACATCGTTGTGGTTGTTGTTTGGAAGTGTAACAGTCGCAACAGGCTCACTATCGACCACGCAAGATACACAGGGTAGTAGTACAAACTTGGGCGTTTGATTTATGGCGGTTAGGTAGGTAGACCCATCGAAGAAGCGAATAAGCCCTGGTGAGATCACAATACCCCTACATAGGGTATGACCATAAGGGATAATTAGTACGTCATCATCGACAATACCGGTGCAATTAACACTTATAATTTCTTCGATGTATGGCCCAAGTACATATTCTGACGTGGTGACAAGGCGGAAGCGTCCATAGTGTTCAAGCGGAAAAGATTAAGTGGCATTTAGATGGAGGCGATGATGACATTATATCAAAGCGAACGCAGAAGACAAGAAATCCCACCCAAGAATGAGAGCGTGGGTGCACTCACGAAATACCGCGAAAACAATGTGATGACGGATGCCTTCTATGGAGACACGAACGGTACACTGTGCAAGTGGACGAATGAGAGCGTTGGTCACTGCACGGAGAGGTGGGCCGCCATAAGGCGTGGTAATTTTTCGAAAGGAGGAACAAAAATCAGCATGAATAATCGAAAGGGCAGTGCCAGTGTCTACAGGAGCCTCAAGGCATACACCTTCTACAAACCCTACTATCAAATTCAATTACGGCTCTGGAGGAATTGTTAGCTGTCTGGTGGATGCAGTTTCCCCACCTAAAACTGCATCGGGGAGTTTTACGCGTGGGCGTTCGTGGAATGAGATGCGGGCTGGAGAGGCCACACTGAACGACAACCTGGCGAAGGCGACCTGCGGCGAGACGTACGGGAATTCTCAAACATGTCAGTATGGTAGGAAGAAGACGGTGAACGGTAATAAAATGAGCGGGAGGGTGCTCGTATGTAGTTCATTGTCACACGGAAGCTTCGATGTTCATCAGAAGCATAGCCGCATTGCTCGTCTTGTTGGCGCCTTCGACAAAACCGAGCGATATGTACTCGATAGCCGTAGTAGTAACAGATTGGCCGAGGTGGGCGCTGAGGTGTGTAGTAAGGTGGTGCACGCACCGGAGGTGACAACGAAGCCACAGGCGTATGGTCTGCTTGGTAGGCACAGAAGCGGTGGGTGTTGCAGAGAGCGCAGCAACGTTGGCGTAGGTGGGCGTCTGGCGCACGCAGGGACCATTGGAACCCGTTGGACGCGAGGCAGACGCGATCTCTTCTTTAATCAGGTCTCGCAAGCTATCTTTTGCAGAAGCTAGAGTAACTTCCGCAGCGCAGGAAGACCAGCGCCCGTGAAGCTCTTCACGAACGATGTTGCAAATAAGCGCACGCAAATCGAGGGGTGCAGGCAAAAAAATGTCGGTGGCATCGTAGCATAGGCGAAAAGACTGAAGCTCGTCAAGTCGCTGACACATGGTTATCACGTCATGGGTGATGGGAGGATTTTGCAATGCGAGGGCGTTAAAGGTGACGGTGTTAATGCCTTTATTAATGTGACGTATTTGGTCGTTCTGAGACATGATGGAGTTAACACGCTTGCACAGTGCAAGGAAATCCTCAATATAAGAGGCGTGAGATTCACCTGGCAGTTGCGTGCATTCAGCGAGCTTCGTCTTTGCTGCCTCAGCGCGAACTGTAGGGACACCAAAATTTAACACAGTTGCTGCTCGAAAGTGCCTCAGTCGGGAAGATCCGGGTGGTGGTTCCAGAACCAAGTTTTGGCGACATCGGAGAAGTAAATTGGGACGTTGCAGAACTTCTGTGGATTGTCCTACCTGTTCAAATCACTGACGATGTCGTAGTCCTTGATCTAGTCTTCTACAACATCGCCTCGGAAACCGGAAAACACAAGTGGATCACGCAGGCGAATGTTGTTGGGCGAAGCGGGTGTCGGTGGCTGCAGTCAGACGGCGACGTTGGATGAGCCAGGGTTTTCTGGGGCTGCCATGGCAGGGGGTTGTATGCGATTACTCAGCGGAGCTCCAGCGAAAACGGGCGAGAGGACTTGGGGGAACGAAAAGCACCATCCACCACTTGTGAGGGACCGGTTTATTCAGCCAGGCTCGAGCTAAATCACACTGGTGATGATGATATCTGAAGAGAATGAGGAGTAATTCTCTTGTCATACTCACAATATCTATATATATATATATATATATATATATATATATATATATATATATATATATATAGAGAGAGAGAGAGAGAGAGAGAGAGAGAGAATATATATCATCATCATAATCATCATCAGCATCAGCCTGACTACGTCCACTGCAGGACAAAGGCCTCTCCCATGTTCCGCCAGTTAACCCGCTCCTGTTCTTCCTGCTGCCAATTTATACCCGCAAACTTCTTATCTGGCACCGGCATGGCTCTGGCACCGGCATGGCTCTCAGTCACTCACGGCTCGTCTTTCTTCAGGTTGCGCAGATGCTGGCAATTTTCCTTGGTTCTGGAGCAACAACGTGTCCTATCTTCGATGACGGCACAAACCCGGATATCTGCCCGGCTTTTCAACCGCTGTCGGATTGCTCCTCACCGCTGGATGTGCTAGCGCTGTCGGCACCGTCCGGCCACCGTTACTTCGTCTGGCAACCCGGGACGCTACAGGACGGCGCAGGGCTACTTAAGCGACTACTGCAACCACCCACTTTGGGATCTGGCACCGGCATGGCTCTCAGTCACTCACGGCTCGTCTTTCTTCAGGTTGGTTATTCTTATCGCCTTGTTAACGGAAAGCCGTTTAAAAAATTGGTGCCAGATCCCAACTCGCTGTCGACTACGATTGTTCAAAATGTTTTCCTGCTGGGTGCAAAATTTTTGTCATGCATGCGTGTTGCTCGAATGTTGCTGCTTCTGTCTGGGGATGTAGAACAAAACCCGGGCCCTCTGACCTCCCAACAAGAAAAAGAAATGTTGGATGTCATCATGACACTACCGTCAATGCAACAGCAACAGACTGAAATTCTTTCGGAAATTCGTTTCATTCGAGCCGACCAACAAGCACTCGAACAAAAGCTATCGCAACTGGCAGAAAAGGTCAAGCTCGTGGAAGATAACGTGTCCCCTTTACGGGATGACGTAACGCAACTACTCGCTCAAAATGAAGATCTTGCTGATACCTGCGCCAAATTACGGGACTCGTATGAGGACCTAGATGGCAGATCTAGAAGAAACAATTTGGTAGTTTATGGCCTTCCAGATACTGTAAATGAAACGTGGGCTCAGTCAGAGGCTCAAGTGATTGCCTTTTGCTCCGAAAAACTGAACGTGGCAATCAGCACTGCTGCCATTGAAAGAGCTCACAGGCTAGGACGCTACACAGCGGTAAAGGCAAGGCCCATAATTCTGAGGTTTTTGTCATTTAAAGACAAAGAACGTGTGCTTGCTGTTGCCTCAAAGCTGAAAGGAACTGAGTTCGCGTTGAGTGAGGACTATTCCAGTAAAGTTCGACAGGACAGGAAGAAACTGATTCAGTTCGCCAAAGACCGTAAAGCAGAATACAAGTTGCATTTTAATAAAATGAAAATAGGCAACCAAACCTTCGTATATAATGCTGAAACCGACACCGTGACCAGGGATACTCGATAGCCACTAAAGAATGCAGCTTACCGTAAAAATACACCATCCGGCAAACACGATCTCGTATGTATTGTAGTAAATTGCAGAAGCCTCAAAAATAAAACTGTAGAGTTCAGTTCCTTGATAGAATCAACAAATCCACACGTAGTCATTGGTACAGAATCATGGCTCGACAACACAATTAGCGACAGCGAAATGTTTCCCTCTGGCTATACCGTATATAGGAAAGACCGTAATTGCCATGGTGGTGGTGTATTTGTTCTCATTCAAGATAGCATAGCTAGCAATTCTATAAGCATCGAAGCCGACTCATGCGAAACTGTCTGGTGTAAAATTTTGCTACAAAACGGTTCTTCCGTTGCCATTGGCTCATTTTATAGGCCGCCCGGTATAAAAACTGCCCATCCTCTCTTTCAGTTGAGCAACGTTTTATTAAGTTTGCAAACAACGCACGTAATTCTCGGAGGCGATTTTAACTTCCCGGATGTAGAATGGAAGTCCTTTAAACCCGTGTTAAACACAACGTCTTTCCTGTATACTACCTTTAGGGAGATGATTAATGCCCACTCATTATTTCAATTTGTCGAAACGCCAACAAGAATTGGTCGTGACAGTGCAAACATTCTTCATTTATTTTTGTGCAGTGAACCGGATCTTGTATCCTCTGTTGTCACACTCCCTGGTATCAGCGACCATGAAGTTGTTGTCACTAAAATGTCTTGTAGTGCTAAAAACCGCCGCGCTCAGGCACCCCGCAAAGTGTTCTCATATGAAAAAAATGACTACCCATCACTGTCGCGTGAACTGGATGCATTTTTTCCTGAGTTCCAATCGCATAGTTCATCGTTAGACTAGAATGCGCAGTGGAATTTCTTCAAAACAAAGATAATGTCCTTGACCCAAACTTTCATTCCTTCGTGTATCATTTCGGCCAGGCGACGCAATGATAAACCATGGCTCAGTAGGGAACTCCGATCAAAGATAAATAGAAAGAATCGATTGTATCGAAAGTATTGCCAAGTGCCTGATCCTGTATGCTTTCAAAAATGAAAGAGATAGGCAAAATGGTGACAAAAGCTATGCGCAGAGCACAAGAAATGTACCTTTGTGATCTAGGCGAGAAACTTAAAACCAACCCCAAGGAAGTGTGGAAATACGTGAAAAATAAAAGTAATTCTAGACCCACTATTCCTGACATCATGGACGGGATAAATTACGAATCTAACACGGAAGCCAAAGCTCAGGGTTTCAATACATACTTTCAGTCTGTGTTCTCGCATCCAGTTAACACATGTAGTCTATGCCAGAATGATGGCTCGCTCCCGCAAATGAACGACATAGAAATTTCCGAACGCGGTGTCGTTCTCTTGTTGGAAAAAATAAATGTTCACTCTGCTCCTGGTCCTGACTGTATATCCAACTTCGTCTTGAAAAACTGCGCAGTGTCTATCACCCCTTTTTTAACTCTCATGTACAAAACGTCGCTTGAACAATGCCTTTTACCGGCTGATTGGAAAAATGCCAACGTAACCCCAGTATATAAAAGCGGAGATAAAACAAAAAAGTGTAACTACAGGCCCATTTCTCTGACAAGCGTATGCTGCAAGACACTCGAACATATCATTTACACAAACTTAATGAATCATCTTCAAAGTACTAACTTCTTTTCCCCATTGCAACACGGTTTCAGGGCGGGTTTCTCGTGCGATACACAACTGGTCGAGTTCACGCACGACATTGCAGCTTCTATTAACTCAGGCCTTCAGGTTGACTGTATATTTCTGGATTTCCAGAAGGCATTCGATTCCGTGTCACATGTGTTGTTGTTGCAAAAGCTTCATTGTCTAGGCATACCTAATGCCCTTCTCATGTGGATTGAGGCGTACCTTTCAGAAAGACAGCAGTGCGTGATTCTCGACGGTGTGTGCTCATCAAGCGTCGGTGTATTGTCAGGAGTGCCGCAAGGGTCAGTTTTGGGGCCCTTGCTTTTTCTTATTTTTATAAATGATATCTCCGACAATCTCTCTAGCCGTGTTCGATTGTATGCTGACGATTGCTGCATTTACAGTAACATTACCTCTGAAGCGGACACCGTTCAATTGCAGAATGACTTGAACTCCATAGTTTCTTGGTGTGATTCATGGAGAATGACACTAAATCTGTCGAAGTGTCAATTGGTGAGGTTTACGAACAAAAAACAGCCTCGGATTTCAAATTACGTCATGGCCGGGGCTACCTTGCCGGATGAAACAGAATATAAATATCTAGGGGTCATTTTTTCTGCCAACCTATCTTGGAACGCTCATATTAATTACTTAACATTAAAGGCTAGTCGAGTGCTAAATTTTTTGAGGCGCAATTTCAGACAGGCACCAACTAAGTTGAAAGAAACACTATACATATCCAATGTGCGTCCCATATTAGAATATGCCTGCAGTGCCTGGGACCCCTCAACAAAATCAAATATAGAAGCCCTGGAGCGTGTACAGGCACGCGCAGCACGCTTTGTGGCAAGCAATTATAACTTTACCATAAGATCAGCTGACATTCGTTCAGGATTGCAATGGCCTCTGTTAGCTGACCGGCGAAAATACCTAAGACTGTCCCTATTTTACAGCATATTCATGAACAAAACAGGCATCGACAAGGATCAGTATATAAAGCCACCTACCTATGTGTCACCCCGTACTGACCATTCTTTAAAACTGCGTGAATACACTTCCAGGATCAACGCATTCAAATACGCCTTTTTTCCAAGAACCACGCATGAGTGGAACGGCTTGCCAGAGGAAATTGTCTCTGCGCCTCCCTTATCTTTTGTTAAAAATTTGCACAATTTTTTGTTGAACTAATCATTACTGTAAATTTCTGATACGTTCCGTACTAACTATTTTTTTTGTTTTTATTGCCCTATGTTACCAATAGCACTCTTCTCTTTCAACGTTTTGCATTTGTATTTGCAATTTGATGCCTTATTTATGACGGTGTTGTTTCACTTTGTTGTTTCACTTTGTTATGACTATGTTCTTTCAAACGATACAGCCTTTTATCCGCAACCATCTTTTTCGGTATATCGACTGTACTGTATTCTTTTGCTTGTTCTCCCCCCTACAATAATGCCCATAAGGGCGATGTAGGTACATGTATAAATAAATAAATAAATAAATAATCTCATCTGCCCACCTAACCTTCTATCTCCCCCTAACCCGCTTCCCTTCTCTGGGAATCCAGTAAGTTCCCCTAATGACCAGCGGTTATCCTGTCTACTCGCTACATGCCCAGCCCATGTCCATTTCCTCTTCTTTATTTCAACTATGATATCCTTAACCCCGTTTGTGCCCTAATCCACTCTGCTTTCTTCTTGTCTCTTAAGGTTACACCTACCATTTTTCTTTCCATTGCATGTTGCGTCGTCCTCAATTTAAGCTGAACCCTCTTTGTAAGTCTCCAGGTTTCTGCTCCGTAGCTAAGTACCGGCAAGATACAGCTGTTATACACCTTTCTCTTCAGGAATAGGGGCAATCTACCTGTCATAGTTTGAGTGCTTGCCAAATGTGCTCCACCCCATTTTTATTTTTCTAGTTACTTCAATCTCGTGGTTCGGCTCCACGGTTATTACCTGCCCTAAGTAGACATAGTCTTTTACAACTTGAGATTACAGCGCTTTAAGATTACATAACTCGAAGCGCTGCTTTTTTCCGAAGTTGTACGTTACTTTCGTTTTCTGCAGATTCATTTTAGGACCCACCTTTCTGCTCTCCTTGTCTAACTCCGTATTCATGAAGTGCGATTCGACCTCCGAGTTAGTCAGCAATGCGATGTCATCGGCGAAGCGCAGGTTACTAACGTACTCTTCATTAACTCTTTTCCCTAACTGTTCCCATTCTAGGCTTCTGAAAACCTGCTGTAAGCACGCGGTATATAGCATTGGGGATATGAATATATATATATATATATATATATATATATATTAAGGAGAGAAGTGTATACCTAAGGGATCGTATTTCCGTGTTTTAACACAATATTAATGAGATATAACAGACAGTAATGCCAAGGAATGTACAGGGGAAGTTATTAGAACCAATGGAATGTAAATAAGAAGAAAGAAGAAAGAAAAGTGGATGAAAAAAAGTGGATGAAAAAATTACCAGCTGTGAGCAGGAATCGAACCTACGCCTTCGAATAACGCGTTCGATGCGCTAACCACTGAGCTATCACAGCGGCCGTCCCTCCATCCACTTTTTGGGGTTTATATGTGAATTTAGAAGTAGGAGTGACAGTCAGCGCCATCTATAAGCCAAACAACGTGTGTGAAAACACTCTTATTCGCATGTTTGGCGTCACGTAGCACGTAAACTTATTATGAGCGGGCAGCTGATTAATTGTCCCTCTTATACAACCTAAACACACCAAGTCTGCCAGTACGAGACCCTCGTTAAATGAAATAAGGGAGAGAAGTGTATACCTAAGGGCTCGTATTTCCGTGTTTTAACACAATATTAATGAGATATAACAGACAGTAATGCCAAAGAATGTACAGGGGAAGTTATTAGAACCAATGGAATGTAAATAAGAAGAAAGAAGAAAGAAAAGCGGATGAAAAAATTACCAGCTGTGAGCAGGAATCGAACCTACGACCTTCGAATAACGCGTTCGATGCTCTAACCACTGAGCAATCACAGCGGCCGTCCCTCCATCCACTTTTTGGGGTTTATATGTGAATTTAAAAGTAGGAGTGACAGTCAGTGCCATCTATAAGCCAAACAACGAGTGTGCAAACACTCTTATTCGCATGTTTGGCGTCACGTAGCACGTGAACTTATTATGAGCGGGCAGCTGATTAATTGTCTCTCTTATACAAACTAAACACACCAAGTCTGCCACTACGAGACCCTGGTTCAATGAAATAAGGGAGAGAAGTGTATACCTAAGGGCTCGTATTTCCGTGTTTCAACACAATATTAATGAGATATAACAGACAGTAATGCCAAAAATGTACAGGGGAGGTTATTAGAACCAATTGAATGTAAATAAGAAGAAAGAAGAAAGAAAAGTGGATGAAAAAATTACCAGCTGTGAGCAAGAATCGAACCTACGACCTTCGAATAACGCGTTCGATGCTCTAACCACTGAGCTATCACAGCGGCCGTCCCTATATCTACTTTTTGGGGTTTATATGTGAATTTAGAAGTAGGAGTGACAGCCGGCGCCATCTATAAGCCAAACAACGTGTGTGAAAACACTCTTATTCGCATGTTTGGCGTCACGTAGCACGTGAACTTGTTATGAGCGGGCAGCTGATTAATTGTCCCTCTTATACAACCTAAACACACCAAGTCTGCCAGTACGAGACCCTCGTTCAATGAAATAAGGGAGAGAAGTGTATACCTAAGGGCTCGTATTTCCGTGTTTTAACACAATATTAATGAGATATAACAGACAGTAATGCCAAAGAATGTACAGGGGAAGTTATTAGAACCAATGGAATGTAAATAAGAAGAAAGAAGAAAGAAAAGCGGATGAAAAAATTACCAGCTGTGAGCAGGAATCGAACCTACGACCTTCGAATAACGCGTTCGATGCTCTAACCACTGAGCAATCACAGCGACCGTCCCTCCATCCACTTTTTGGGGTTTATATGAGAATTTAGAAGTAGGAGTGACAGTCAGCGCCATGTATAAGCCAAACAACGAGTGTGAAAACACTCTTATTCGCATGTTTGGCGTCACGTAGCACGTGAACTTATTATGAGCGGGCAGCTGATTAATTGTGTCTCTTATACAACCTAAACACACCAAGTCTGCCACTACGAGACCCTGGTTCAAAGAAATAAGGGAGAGAAGTGTATACCTAAGGGCTCGTATTTCCGTGTTTCAACACAATATTAATGAGATATAACAGACAGTAATGCCAAGGAATGTACAGGGGATGTTATCAGAACCAATGGAATGTAAATAAGAAGAAAGAAGAAAGAAAAGTGGATGAAAAAATTACCAGCTGTGAGCAAGAATCGAACCTACGACCTTCGAATAACGCGTTCGATGCTCTAACCACTGAGCTATCACAGCGGCCGTCCCTCCATCTACTTTTTGAGGTTTATATGTGAATTTAGAAGTAGGAGTGACAGTCAGTGCCATCTAAAAGCCAAACAACGAGTGTGAAAACACTCTTATTCGCATGTTTGGCGTCACGTAGCACGTGAACTTATTATGAGCGGGCAGCTGATTAATTGTCCCTCTTATAAAACCTAAACACACCAAGTCTGCCAGTACGAGACCCTCGTTCAATGAAATAAGGGAGAGAAGTGTATACCTAAGGGCTCGTATTTCCGTGTTTCAACACAGTATTAATGAGATATAACAGACAGTAATGCCAAAAATGTACAGGGGAGGTTATTAGAACCAATTGAATGTAAATAAGAAGAAAGAAGAAAGAAAAGTGGATGAAAAAATTACCAGCTGTGAGCAAGAATCGAACCTACGACCTTCGAATAACGCGTTCGATGCTCTAACCACTGAGCTATCACAGCGGCCGTCCCTATATCTACTTTTTGGGGTTTATATGTGAATTTAGAAGTAGGAGTGACAGTCGGCGCCATCTATAAGCCAAACAACGTGTGTGAAAACACTCTTATTCGCATGTTTGGCGTCACGTAGCACGTGAACTTGTTATGAGCGGGCAGCTGATTAATTGTCCCTCTTATACAACCTAAACACACCAAGTCTGCCAGTACGAGACCCTCGTTCAATGAAATAAGGGAGAGAAGTGTATACCTAAGGGCTCGTATTTCCGTGTTTTAACACAATATTAATGAGATATAACAGACAGTAATGCCAAAGAATGTACAGGGGAAGTTATTAGAACCAATGGAATGTAAATAAGAAGAAAGAAGAAAGAAAAGCGGATGAAAAAATTACCAGCTGTGAGCAGGAATCGAACCTACGACCTTCGAATAACGCGTTCGGTGCTCTAACCACTGAGCAATCACAGCGACCGTCCCTCCATCCACTTTTTGGGGTTTATATGTGAATTTAGAAGTAGGAGTGACAGTCAGCGCCATGTATAAGCCAAACAACGAGTGTGAAAACACTCTTATTCGCATGTTTGGCGTCACGTAGCACGTGAACTTATTATGAGCGGGCAGCTGATTAATTGTGTCTCTTATACAACCTAAACACACCAAGTCTGCCACTACGAGACCCTGGTTCAAAGAAATAAGGGAGAGAAGTGTATACCTAAGGGCTCGTATTTCCGTGTTTCAACACAATATTAATGAGATATAACAGACAGTAATGCCAAGGAATGTACAGGGGATGTTATCAGAACCAATGGAATGTAAATAAGAAGAAAGAAGAAAGAAAAGTGGATGAAAAAATTACCAGCTGTGAGCAAGAATCGAACCTACGACCTTCGAATAACGCGTTCGATGCTCTAACCACTGAGCTATCACAGCGGCCGTCCCTCCATCTACTTTTTGAGGTTTATATGTGAATTTAGAAGTAGGAGTGACAGTCAGTGCCATCTAAAAGCCAAACAACGAGTGTGAAAACACTCTTATTCGCATGTTTGGCGTCACGTATCACGTGAACTTATTATGAGCGGGCAGCTGATTAATTGTTCCTCTTATAAAACCTAAACACACAAAGTCTGCCAGTACGAGACCCTCGTTCAATGAAATAAGGGAGAGAAGTGTATACCTAAGGGCTCGTATTTCCGTGTTTTAACACAATATTAATGAGATATAACAGACAGTAATGCCAAAGAATGTACAGGGGATGTTATTAGAACCAATGGAATGTAAATAACAAGAAAGAAGAAAGAAAAGCGGATGAAAAAATTACCAGCTGTGAGCAGGAATCGAACCTACGACCTTCGAATAACGCGTTCGATGCTCTAACCACTGAGCAATCACAGCGGCCGTCCCTCCATCCACTTTTTGGGGTTTATATGTGAATTTAAAAGTAGGAGTGACAGTCAGTGCCATCTATAAGCCAAACAACGAGTGTGAAAACACTCTTATTCGCATGTTTGGCGTCACGTAGCACGTGAACTTATTATGAGCGGGCAGCTGATTAATTGTCTCTCTTATACAACCTAAACACACCAAGTCTGCCACTACGAGACCCTCGTTCAATGATATAAGGCAGAGAAGTGTACACCTAAGGGCTCGTATTTCCGTGTTTTATCACAATACTAATGAGATATAACAGACAGTAATGCCAAAGAATGTACAGGGGAAGTTATTAGAACCAATGGAATGTAAATAAGAAGAAAGAAGAAAGAAAAGCGGATGAAAAAATTACCAGCTATGAGCAGGAATCGAACCTACGACCTTCGAATAACGCGTTCGATGCTCTAACCACTGAGAAATCACAGCGGCCGTCCCTCCATCCACTTTTTGGGGTTTATATGTGAATTTAGAAGTAGGAGTGACAGTCAGCGCCATCTATAAACCAAACAACGAGTGTGAAAACACTCTTATTCGCATGTTTGGCGTCACGTAGCACGTGATCTTATTATGAGCGTGCAGCTGATTAATTGTCTCTCTTATACAACCTAAACACACCAAGTCTGCCACTACGAGACCCTGGTTCAATGAAATAAGGGAGAGAAGTGTATACCTAAGGGCTCGTATTTTCGTGTTTCAACACAATATTAATGAGATATAACAGACAGTAATGCCAAGGAATGTACAGGGGAAGTTATTAGAACCAATGGAATGTAAATAAGAAGAAAGAAGAAAGAAAAGTGGATGAAAAAATTACCAGCTGTGAGCAAGAATCGAACCTACGACCTTCGAATAACGCGTTCGATGCTCTAACCACTGGGCTATCACAGCGGCCGTCCCTCCATCTACTTTTTGGGGTTTATATGTGAATTTAGAAGTAGGAGTGACAGTCAGTGCCATTTAAAGCCAAACAACGAGTGTGAAAACACTCTTATTCACATGTTTGGCGTCACGTAGCACGTGAACTTATTATGAGCGGGCTGCTGAATAATTGTCCCTTTTATAGAACCTAAACACACCAAGTCTGCCAGTACGAGACCCTCGTTCAATGAAATAAGGGAGAGAAGTGTATACCTAAGGGCTCGTATTTCCGTGTTTTAACACAATATTAATGAGATATAACAGACAGTAATGCCAAGGAATGTACAGGGGAAGTTATTAGAACCAATGGAATGTAAATAAGAAGAAAGAATAAAGAAAAGTGGATGAAAAAATGACCAGCTGTGAGCAGGAATCGAACCTACGACCTTCGAATAACGCGTTCGATGCTCTAACCACTGAGCAATCACAGCGGCCGTCCCTCCATCCACTTTTTGGGGTTTATATGTGAATTTAGAAGTAGGAGTGACAGTCAGCGCCATCTATAAGCCAAACAACGAGTGTGAAAACACTCTTATTCGCATGTTTGGCGTCACGTAGCACGTGAACTTATTATGAGCGGGCAGCTGATTAATTGTCTCTCTTATACAACCTAAACACACCAAGTCTGCCAGTACGAGACCCTCGTTCAATGAAATAAGGGAGAGAAGTGTATACCTAAGGGCTCGAATTTCCGTGTTTTAACACAATATTAATGAGATATAACAGACAGTAATGCCAAAGAATGTACAGGGGAAGTTATTAGAACCAATGGAATGTAAATAAGAAGAAAGAAGAAAGAAAAGCGGATGAAAAAATTACCAGCTGTGAGCAGGAATCGAACCTACGACCTTCGAATAACGCGTTCGATGCTCTAACTACTGAGCAATCACAGCGGCCGTCCCTCCATCCACTTTTTGGGGTTTATATGTGAATTTAGAAGTAGGAGTGACAGTCAGCGCCATCTATAAGCCAAACAACGAGTGTGAAAACACTCTTATTCGCATGTTTGGCGTCACGTAGCACGTGACCTTATTATGAGCGGGCAGCTGATTAATTGTCTCTCTTATACAACCTAAACACACCAAGTCTGCCAGTACGAGACCCTCGTTCAATGAAATAAGGGAGAGAAGTGTATACCTAAGGGCTCGAATTTCCGTGTTTTAACACAATATTAATGAGATATAACAGACATTAATGCCAAAGAATGTACAGGGGAAGTTATTAGAACCAATGGAATGTAAATAAGAAGAAAGAAGAAAGAAAAGCGGATGAAAAAATTACCAGCTGTGAGCAGGAATCGAACCTACGACCTTCGAATAACGCGTTCGATGCTCTAACTACTGAGCAATCACAGCGGCCGTCCCTCCATCCACTTTTTGGGGTTTATATGTGAATTTAGAAGTAGGAGTGACAGTCAGCGCCATCTATAAGCCAAACAACGAGTGTGAAAACACTCTTATTCGCATGTTTGGCGTCACGTAGCACGTGAACTTATTATGAGCGGGCAGCTGATTAATTGTCTCTCTTATACAACCTAAACACACCAAGTCTGCCACTACGAGACCCTCGTTCAATGAAATAAGGCAGAGAAGTGTATACCTAAGGGCTCGTATTTCCGTGTTTTAACACAATACTAATGAGATATAACAGACAGTAATGCCAAAGAATGTACAGGGGAAGTTATTAGAACCAATGGAATGTAAATAAGAAGAAAGAAGAAAGAAAAGCGGATGAAAAAATTACCAGCTGTGAGCAGGAATCGAACCTACGACCTTCGAATAACGCGTTCGATGCTCTAACCACTGAGCAATCACAGCGGCCGTCCCTCCATCCACTTTTTGGGGTTTATATGTGAATTTAGAAGTAGGAGTGACAGTCAGCGCCATCTATAAGCCAAACAACGAGTGTGAAAACACTCTTATTCGCATGTTTGGCGTCACGTAGCACGTGAACTTATTATGAGCGGGCAGCTGATTAATTGTCTCTCTTATACAACCTAAACACACCAAGTCTGCCACTACGAGACCCTCGTTCAATGAAATAAGGCAGAGAAGTGTATACCTAAGGGCTCGTATTTCCGTGTTTTAACACAATATTAATGAGATATAACAGACAGTAATGCCAAGGAATGTACAGGGGAAGTTATTAGAACCAATGGAATGTAAATAGGAAGAAAGAATAAAGAAAAGTGGATGAAAAAATGACCAGCTGTGAGCAGGAATCGAACCTACGACCTTCGAATAACGCGTTCGATGCTCTAACCACTGAGCAATCACAGCGGCCGTCCCTCTATCCACTTTTTGGGGTTTATATGAGAATTTAGAAGTAGGAGTGACAGTCAGCGCCAACTATAAGCCAAAGAACGAGTGTGAAAACACTCTTATTTGCATGTTTGGCGTCACGTAGCACGTGAACCTATTATGAGCGGGCAGCTGATTAATTGTCTCTCTTATACAACCTAAACACACCAAGTCTGCCACTACAAGACCCTCGTTCAATGAAATAAGGGAGAGAAGTGTATACCTAAGGGCTCGTATTTCCGTGTTTTAACACAATATTAATGAGGTATAACAGACAGTAATGCCAAGGAATGTACAGGGGAAGTTATTAAAACCAATGGAATGTAAATTAGAAGAAAGAAGAAAGAAAAGTGGATGAAAAAATTACCAGCTGTGAGCAAGAATCAAACCTACGACCTTCGAATTACGCGTTCGATGCTCTAACCACTGAGCTATCACAGCAGCCGTCCCTCCATCCACTTTTTGGGGTTTATATGTGAATTTAGAAATAGGAGTGACAGTCAGCGCCATCTATAAGCCAAACAACGAGTGTGAAAACACTCTCATTCGCATGTTTGGCGTCACGTAGCACGTGAACTTATCATGAGCGGGCAGCTGATTAATTGTCCCTCTTATACAACCTAAACACACCAAGTCTGCCAGAACGAGACCCTCGTTCAATGAAATAAGGGAGAGAAGTGTATACCTAAGGGCTAGAATTTCCGTGTTTTAACACAATATTAGTGAGATATAACAGACAGTAATGCCTAAGAATGTACAGGGGAAGTTATTAGAACCAATGGAATGTGAATAAGAAGAAAGAAGAAAGAAAAGCGGATGAAAAAATTACCAGCTGTGAGCAGGAATTGAACCTACGACCTTCGAATAACGCGTTCGATGCTCTAACCACTGAGCAATCACAGCGGCCGTCCCTCCATCCACTTTTTGGGATTAATTTGTGAATTTAGAAGTAGGAGTGACAGTCAGCGCCATCTATAAGCCAAACAACGAGTGTGAAAACACTCTTATTCGCATGTTTGGCGTCACGTAGCACGTGAACTTATTATGAGCGGGCAGCTGATTAATTGTCTCTCTTATTTAACCTAAACACACCAAGTCTGCCACTACGAGACCCTCGTTCAATGAAATAAGGCAGAGAAGTGTATACCTAAGGGCTCGTATTTCCGTGTTTTAACACAATATTAATGAGATATAACAGACAGTAATGCCAAAGAATGTACAGGGGAAGTTATTAGAACCAATGGAATGTAAATAAGAAGAAAGAAGAAAGAAAAGCGGATGAAAAAGTTACCAGCTGTGAGCAGGAATCGAACCTACGACCTTCGAATAACGCGTTCGATGCTCTAACCACTGAGCAATCACAGCGGCCGTCCCTCCATCCACTTTTTGGGGTTTATATGTGAATTTAGAAGTAAGAGTGACAGTCAGCGCCATCTATAAGCCAAACAACGTGTGTGAAAACACTCTTATTCGCATGTTTGGCGTCACGTAGCACGTGAACTTATTATGAGCGGGCAGCTGATTAATTTTCCCTCTTATACAACCTAAACACACCAAGTCTGCCAGTACGAGACCCTCGTTCAATGAAATAAGGGAGAGAAGTGTATACCTAAGGGCTCGTATTTCCGTGTTTTAACACAATAATAATGAGATATAACAGACAGTAATGCCAAAGAATGTACAGGGGAAGTTATTAGAACCAATGGAATGTAAATAAGAAGAAAGAAGAAAGAAAAGCGGATGAAAAAATTACCAGCTGTGAGCAGGAATCGAACCTACGACCTTCGAATAACGCGTTCGATGCTCTAACCACTGAGCAATCACAGCGGCCGTCCCTCCATCCACTTTTTGGGGTTTATATGTGAATTTAAAAGTAGGAGTGACAGTCAGTGCCATCTATAAGCCAAACAACGAGTGTAAAAACACTCTTATTCGCATGTTTGGCGTCACGTAGCACGTGAACTTATTATGAGCGGGCAGCTGATTAATTGTCTCTCTTATACAAACTAAACACACCAAGTCTGCCACTACGAGACCCTGGTTCAATGAAATAAGGGAGAGAAGTGTATACCTAAGGGCTCGTATTTCCGTGTTTCAACACAATATTAATGAGATATAACAGACAGTAATGCCAAAAATGTACAGGGGAAGTTATTAGAACCAATTGAATGTAAATAAGAAGAAAGAAGAAAGAAAAGTGGATGAAAAAATTACCAGCTGTGAGCAAGAATCGAACCTACGACCTTCGAATAACGCGTTCGATGCTCTAACCACTGAGCTATCACAGCGGCTGTCCCTCCATCTACTTTTTGGGGTTTATATGTGAATTTAGAAGTAGGAGTGACAGTCAGTGCCATCTAAAAGCCAAACAACGAGTGTGAAAACACTCTTATTCGCATGTTTGGCGTCACGTAGCACGTGAACTTATTATGAGCGGGCAGCTGATTAATTGTCCCTCTTATACAACCTAAACACACCAAGTCTGCCAGTACGAGACCCTCGTTCAATGAAATAAGGGAGAGAAGTGTATACCTAAGGGCTCGTATTTCCGTGTTTTAACACAATATTAATCAGATATAACAGACAGTAATGCCAAGGAATCTACAGGGGAAGTTATTAGAACCAATGGAATGTAAATAAGAAGAAAGAATAAAGAAAAGTGGATGAAAAAATTACCAGCTGTGAGCAGGAATCGAACCTACGACCTTCGAATAACGCGTTCGATGCTCTAACCACTGAGCTATCACAGCGGCCGTACCTCCATCCACTTTTTGGGGTTTATATGTGAATTTAGAAATAGGAGTGACAGTCAGCGCCATCTATAAGCCAAACAACGAGTGTGAAAACACTCTTATTCGCATGTTTGGCGTCACGTAGCACGTGAACTTATTATGAGCGGGCAGCTGTATAATTGTCCCTCTTATACAACCTAAACACACCAAGTCTGCCAGTACGAGACCCTCGTTCAATGAAATAAGGGAGAGAAGTGTATACCTAAGGGCTCGAATTTCCGTGTTTTAACACAATATTAATGAGATATAACAGACAGTAATGCCAAAGAATGTACTGGGGAAGTTATTAGAACCAATGGAATGTAAATAAAAAGAAAGAAGAAAGAAAAGCGGATGAAAAAATTACCAGCTGTGAGCAGGAATCGAACCTACGACCTTCGAATAACGCGTTCGATGCTCTAACCACTGAGCAATCACAGCGGCCGTCCCTCCATCCACTTTTTGGGGTTTATATGTGAATTTAGAAGTAGGAGTGACAGTCAGTGCCATCTAAAAGCCAAACAAAGAGTGTGAAAACACTCTTATTCGCATGTTTGGCGTCACGTAGCACGTGAACTTATTATGAGCGGGCAGCTGATTAATTGTCTCTCTTATACAACCTAAACACACCAAGTCTGCCACTACGAGACCCTGGTTCAAAGAAATAAGGGAGAGAAGTGTATACCTAAGGGCTCGTATTTCCGTGTTTCAACACAATATTAATGAGATATAACAGACAGTAATGCCAAGGAATGTACAGGGGATGTTATCAGAACCAATGGAATGTAAATAAGAAGAAAGAAGAAAGAAAAGTGGATGAAAAAATTACCAGCTGTGAGCAAGAATCGAACCTACGACCTTCGAATAACGCGTTCGATGCTCTAACCAATGAGCTATCACAGCGGCCGTCCCTCCATCCACTTTTTGGGGTTTATATGTGAATTTAAAAGTAGGAGTGACAGTCAGTGCCATCTATAAGCCAAACAACGAGTGTGAAAACACTCTTATTCGCATGTTTGGCGTCACGTCGCACGTGAACTTATTATGAGCGGGCAGCTGATTAATTGTCTCTCTTATACAAACTAAACACACCAAGTCTGCCACTACGAGACCCTGGTTCAATGAAATAAGGGAGAGAAGTGTATACCTAAGGGCTCGTATTTCCGTGTTTCAACACAATATTAATGAGATATAACAGACAGTAATGCCAAAAATGTACAGGGGAAGTTATTAGAACCAATTGAATGTAAATAAGAAGAAAGAAGAAAGAAAAGTGGATGAAAAAATTAGCAGCTGTGAGCAAGAATCGAACCTACGACCTTCGAATAACGCGTTCGATGCTCTAACCACTGAGCTATCACAGCGGCCGTCCCTATATCTACTTTTTGGGGTTTATATGTGAATTTAGAAGTAGGAGTGACAGTCAGCGCCATCTATAAGCCAAACAACGTGTGTGAAAACACTCTTATTCGCATGTTTGGCGTCACGTAGCACGTGAACTTGTTATGAGCGGGCAGCTGATTAATTGTCCCTCTTATACAACCTAAACACACCAAGTCTGCCAGTACGAGACCCTCGTTCAATGAAATAAGGGAGAGAAGTGTATACCTAAGGGCTCGTATTTCCGTGTTTTAACACAATATTAATGAGATAGAACAGACAGTAATGCCAAAGAATGTACAGGGTAAGTTATTAGAACCAATGGAATGTAAATAAGAAGAAAGAAGAAAGAAAAGCGGATGAAAAAATTACCAGCTGTGAGCAGGAATCGAACCTACGACCTTCGAATAACGCGTTCGATGCTCTAACCACTGAGCAATCACAGCGACCGTCCCTCCATCCACTTTTTGGGGTTTATATGTGAATTTAGAAGTAGGAGTGACAGTCAGCGCCATCTATAAGCCAAACAACGAGTGTGAAAACACTCTTATTCGCATGTTTGGCGTCACGTAGCACGTGAACTTATTATGAGCGGGCAGCTGATTAATTGTCTCTCTTATACAACCTAAACACACCAAGTCTGCCACTACGAGACCCTGGTTCAAAGAAATAAGGGAGAGAAGTGTATACCTAAGGGCTCGTATTTCCGTGTTTCAACACAATATTAATGAGATATAACAGACAGTAATGCCAAGGAATGTACAGGGGATGTTATCAGAACCAATGGAATGTAAATAAGAAGAAAGAAGAAAGAAAAGTGGATGAAAAAATTACCAGCTGTGAGCAAGAATCGAACCTACGACCTTCGAATAACGCGTTCGATGCTCTAACCAATGAGCTATCACAGCGGCCGTCCCTCCATCTACTTTTTGGGGTTTATATGTGAATTTAGAAGTAGGAGTGACAGTCAGTGCCATCTAAAAGCCAAACAACGAGTGTGAAAACACTCTTATTCGCATGTTTGGCGTCACGTAGCAAGTGAACTTATTATGAGCGGGCAGCTGATTAATTGTCCCTCTTATACAACCTAAACACACCAAGTCTGCCAGTACGAGACCCTCGTTCAATGAAATAAGGGAGAGAAGTGTATACCTAAGGGCTCGTATTTCCGTGTTTTAACACAATATTAATCAGATATAACAGACAGTAATGCCAAGGAATCTACAGCGGAAGTTATTAGAACCAATGGAATGTAAATAAGAAGAAAGAATAAAGAAAAGTGGATGAAAAAATTACCAGCTGTGAGCAGGAATCGAACCTACGACCTTCGAATAACGCGTTCGATGCTCTAACCACTGAGCTATCACAGCGGCCGTACTTCCATCCACTTTTTGGGGTTTATATGTGAATTTAGAAATAGGAGTGACAGTCAGCGCCATCTATAAGCCAAACAACGAGTGTGAAAACACTCTTATTCGCATGTTTGGCGTCACGTAGCACGTGAACTTATTATGAGCGGGCAGCTGATTAATTGTCCCTCTTATACAACCTAAACACACCAAGTCTGCCAGTACGAGACCCTCGTTCAATGAAATAAGGGAGAGAAGTGTATACCTAAGGGCTCGAATTTCCGTGTTTTAACACAATATTAATGAGATATAACAGACAGTAATGCCAAAGAATGTACAGGGGAAGTTATTAGAACCAATGGAATGTAAATAAAAAGAAAGAAGAAAGAAAAGCGGATGAAAAAATTACCAGCTGTGAGCAGGAATCGAACCTACGACCTTCGAATAACGCGTTCGATGCTCTAACCACTGAGCAATCACAGCGGCCGTCCCTCCATCCACTTTTTGGGGTTTATATGTGAATTTAGAAGTAGGAGTGACAGTCAGCGCCATCTATAAGCCAAACAACGAGTGTGAAAACACTCTTATTCGCATGTTTGGCGTCACGTAGCACGTGAACTTATTATGAGCGGGCACCTGATTAATTGTCTCTCTTATACAACCTAAACACACCAAGTCTGCCACTACGAGACCCTCGTTCAATGAAATAAGGCAGAGAAGTGTATGCCTAAGGGCTCGTATTTCCGTGTTTTAACACAATACTAATGAGATATAACAGACAGTAATGCCAAAGAATGTACAGGGGAAGTTATTAGAACCAATGGAATGTAAATAAGAAGAAAGAAGAAAGAAAAGCGGATGAAAAAATTACCAGCTGTGAGCAGGAATCGAACCTACGACCTTCGAATAACGCGTTCGATGCTCTAACCACTGAGCAATCACAGCGGCCGTCCCTCCATCCACTTTTTGGGGTTTATATGTGAATTTAGAAGTAGGAGTGACAGTCAGCGCCATCTATAAGCCAAACAACGAGTGTGAAAACACTCTTATTCGCATGTTTGGCGTCACGTAGCACGTGAACTTATTATGAGCGTGCAGCTGATTAATTGTCTCTCTTATACAACCTAAACACACCAAGTCTGCCACTACGAGACCCTGGTTCAATGAAATAAGGGAGAGAAGTGTATACCTAAGGGCTCGTATTTCCGTGTTTCAACACAATTTTAATGAGATATAACAGACAGTAATGCCAAGGAATGTACAGGGGAAGTTATTAGAACCAATGGAATGTAAATAAGAAGAAAGAAGAAAGAAAAGTGGATGAAAAAATTACCAGCTGTGAGCAAGAATCGAACCTACGACCTTCGAATAACGCGTTCGATCCTCTAACCACTGAGCTATCACAGCGGCCGTCCCTCCATCTACTTTTTGGGGTTTATATGTGAATTTAGAAGTAGGAGTGACAGTCAGCGCCATCTATAAGCCAAACAACGAGTGTGAAAACACTCTTATTCGCATGTTTGGCGTCACGTAGCACGTGAACTTATTATGAGCGGGCAGCTGATTAATTGTCCCTCTTATACAACCTAAACACACCAAGTCTGCCAGTACGAGACCCTCGTTCAATGAAATAAGGGAGAGAAGTGTATACCTAAGGGCTCGTATTTCCGTGTTTTAACACAATATTAATCAGATATAACAGACAGTAATGCCAGTGAATGTACAGGGGAAGATATTAGAACCAATGGAATGTAAATAAGAAGAAAGAAGAAAGAAAAGCGGATAAAAAAATTACGAGCTGTGAGCAGGAATCGAACCTACGACCTTCGAATAACGCGTTCGATGCTCTAACCACTGAGCAATCACAGCGGCCGTCCCTCCATCCACTTTTTGGGGTTTATATGTGAATTTAGAAGTAGGAGTGACAGTCAGCGCCATCTATAAGCCAAAGAACGAGTGTGAAAACACTCTTATTTGCATGTTTGGCGTCACGTAGCACGTGAACTTATTATGAGCGGGCAGCTGATTAATTGTCTCTCTTATACAACCTAACACACCAAGTCTGCCACTACAAGACCCTGGTTCAATGAAATAAGGGAGAGAAGTGTATACCTAAGGGCTCGTATTTCCGTGTTTCAACACAATAATTATAAGATATAACAGACAGTAATGCCAAGGAATGTACAGGAGAAGTTATTAGAACCAATGGAATGTAAATAAGAAGAAAGAAGAAAGAAAAGTGGATGAAAAGATTACCAGCTGTGAGCAAGAATCGAACCTACGACCTTCGAATAACGCGTTCGATGCTCTAACCACTGAGCTATCACAGCGGCCGTCCCTCCATCTACTTTTTGGGGTTTATATGTGAATTTAGAAGTAGGAGTGACAGTCAGTGCCATCTAAAAGCCAAACAACGAGTGTGAAAACACTCTTATTCACATGTTTGGCGTCACGTAGCACGTGAACTTATTATGAGCGGGCTGCTGATTAATTGTCCCTCTTATAGAACCTAAACACACCAAGTCTGCCAGTACGAGACCCTCGTTCAATGAAATAAGGGAGAGAAGTGTATACCTAAGGGCTCGTATTTCCGTGTTTTAACACAATATTAATCAGATATAACAGACAGTAATGCCTAGGAATGTACAGGGGAAGTTATTAGAACCAATGGAATGTAAATAAGAAGAAAGAATAAAAAAAAGTGGATGAAAAAATTACCAGCTGTGAGCAGAAATCGAACCTACGACCTTCGAATAACGCGTTCGATGCTCTAACCACTGAGCTATCACAGCGGTCGTCCCTCCATCCACTTTTTGGGGTTTATATGTGAATTTAGAAGTAGGAGTGACAGTCAGCGCCATCTATAAGCCAAACAACGAGTGTGAAAACACTCTTATTCGCATGTTTGGCGTCACGTAGCACGTGAACTTATTATGAGCGGGCAGCTGATTAATTGTCTCTCTTATACAACCTAAACACACCAAGTCTGCCACTACGAGACCCTCGTTCAATGAAATAAGGCAGAGAAGTGTATACCTAAGGGCTCGTATTTCCGTGTTTTAACACAATATTAATGAGATATAACAGACAGTAATGCCAAAAAATGTACAGGGGAAGTTATTAGAACCAATGGAATGTAAATAAGAAGAAACAAGAAAGAAAAGCGGATGAAAAAATTACCAGCTGTGAGCAGGAATCGAACCTACGACCTTCGAATAACGCGTTCGATGCTCTAACCACTGAGCAATCACAGCGGCCGTCCCTCTATCCACTTTTTGGGGTTTATATGAGAATTTAGAAGTAGGAGTGACAGTCAGCGCCATCTATAAGCCAAAAAACGAGTGTGAAAACACTCTTATTTGCATGTTTGGCGTCACGTAGCACGTGAACCTATTATGAGCGGGCAGCTGATTAATTGTCCCTCTTATACAACCTAAACACACCAAGTCTGCCAGTACGAGACCCTCGTTCAATGAAATAAGGGAGAGAAGTGTATACCTAAGGGCTAGAATTTCCGTGTTTTAACACAATATTAATGAGATATAACAGACAGTAATGCCAAAGAATGTACAGGGGAAGTTATTAGAACCAATGGAATGTGAATAAGAAGAAAGAAGAAAGAAAAGCGGATGAAAAAATTACCAGCTGTGAGCAGGAATTGAACCTACGACCTTCGAATAACGCGTTCGATGCTCTAACCACTGAGCAATCACAGCGGCCGTCCCTCCATCCACTTTTTGGGATTAATTTGTGAATTTAGAAGTAGGAGTGACAGTCAGCGCCATCTATAAGCCAAACAACGAGTGTGAAAACACTCTTATTCGCATGTTTGGCGTCACGTAGCACGTGAACTTATTATGAGCGGGCAGCTGATTAATTGTCTCTCTTATACAACCTAAACACACCAAGTCTGCCACTACAAGACCCTCGTTCAATGAAATAAGGGAGAGAAGTGTATACCTAAGGGCTCGTATTTCCGTGTTTTAACACAATATTAATGAGGTATAACAGACAGTAATGCCAAGTAATGTACAGGGGAAGTTATTAGAACCAATGGAATGTAAATTAGAAGAAAGAAGAAAGAAAAGTGGATGAAAAAATTACCAGCTGTGAGCAAGAATCAAACCTACGACCTTCGAATAACGCGTTCGATGCTCTAACCACTGAGCTATCACAGCGGCCGTCCCTCCATCCACTTTTTGGGGTTTATATGTGAATTTAGAAATAGGAGTGACAGTCAGCGCCATCTATAAGCCAAACAACGAGTGTGAAAACACTCTCATTCGCATGTTTGGCGTCACGTAGCACGTGAACTTATCATGAGCGGGCAGCTGATTAATTGTCCCTCTTATACAACCTAAACACACCAAGTCTGCCAGTACGAGACCCTCGTTCAATGAAATAAGGGAGAGAAGTGTATACCTAAGGGCTAGAATTTCCGTGTTTTAACACAATATTAATGAGATATAACAGACAGTAATGCCAAAGAATGTACAGGGGAAGTTATTAGAACCAATGGAATGTGAATAAGAAGAAAGAAGAAAGAAAAGCGGATGAAAAAATTACCAGCTGTGAGCAGGAATTGAACCTATGACCTTCGAATAACGCGTTCGATGCTCTAACCACTGAGCAATCACAGCGGCCGTCCCTCCATCCACTTTTTGGGATTAATTTGTGAATTTAGAAGTAGGAGTGACAGTCAGCGCCATCTATAAGCCAAACAACGAGTGTGAAAACACTCTTATTTGCATGTTTGGCGTCACGTAGCACGTGAACTTATTATGAGCGGGCAGCTGATTAATTGTCTCTCTTATACAACCTAAACACACCAAGTCTGCCACTACAAGACCCTCGTTCAATAAAATAAGGGAGAGAAGTCTATACCTAAGGGCTCGTATTTCCGTGTTTTAACACAATATTAATGAGATATAACAGACAGTAATGCCAAGGAATGTAAAGGGGAAGTTATTAGAACCAATGAAATGTAAATAAGAAGAAAGAAGAAAGAAAAGTGGATGAAAAAATTACCAGCTGTGAGCAAGAATCAAACCTACGACCTTCGAATAACGCGTTCGATGCTCTAACCACTGAGCTATCACAGCGGCCGTCCCTCCATCTACTTTTTGGGGTTTATATGTGAATTTAGAAGTAGGAGTGACAGTCAGTGCCATTTAAAGCCAAACAACGAGTGTGAAAACACTCTTATTCACATGTTTGGCGTCACGTAGCATGTGAACTTATTATGAGCGGGCAGCTGAATAATTGTCCCTCTTATACAACCTAAACACACCAAGTCTGCCAGTACGAGACCATCGTTCAATGAAATAAGGGAGAGAAGTGTATACCTAAGGGCTCGTATTTCCGTGTTTTAACACAATATTAATGAGATATAACAGACAGTAATGCCAAGGAATGTACAGGGGAAGTTATTAGAACCAATGGAATGTAATTAAGAAGAAAGAATAAAGAAAAGTGGATGAAAAGATTACCAGCTGTGAGGAAGAATCGAACCTACGACCTTCGAATAACGCGTTCGATGCTCTAACACCTGAGCAATCACAGCGGCCGTCCCTCCATCCACTTTTTGGGGTTTATATGTGAATTTAGAAGTAGGAGTGACAGTCAGCGCCATCTATAAGCCAAACAACGAGTGTGAAAACACTCTTATTCGCATGTTTGGCGTCACGCAGCACGTGAACCTATTATGAGCGGGCAGCTGATTAATTGTCTCTCTTATACAACCTAAACACACCAAGTCTGCCACTACGAGACCCTGGTTCAATGAAATAAGGGAGAGAAGTGTATACCTAAGGGCTCGTATTTCCGTGTTTCAACACAATAATTATGAGATATAACAGACAGTAATGCCAAGGAATGTACAGGAGAAGTTATTAGAACCAATGGAATGTAAATAAGAAGAAAGAAGAAAGAAAAGTGGATGAAAAAATTACCAGCTGTGAGCAAGAATCGAACCTACGACCTTCGAATAACGCGTTCGATGCTCTAACCACTGAGCTATCACAGCGGCCGTCCCTCCATCTACTTTTTGGGGTTTATATGTGAATTTAGAAGTAGGAGTGACAGTCAGTGCCATCTAAAAGCCAAACAACGAGTGTGAAAACACTCTTATTCGCATGTTTGGCGTCACGTAGCACGTGAACTTATTATTAGCGGGCAGCTGATTAATTGTCCCTCTTATACAACCTAAACACACAAAGTCTGCCAGTACGAGACCCTCGTTCAATGAAAAAAGGGAGAGAAGTGTATACCTAAGGGCTCGTATTTCCGTGTTTTAACACAATATTAATCAGATATAACAGACAGTAATGCCTAGGAATGTACAGGGGAAGTTATTAGAACCAATGGAATGTAAATAAGAAGAAAGAATAAAGAAAAGTGGATGAAAAAATTACCAGCTGTGAGCAGAAATCGAACCTACGACCTTCGAATAACGCGTTCGATGCTCTAACCACTGAGCTATCACAGCGGTCGTCCCTCCATCCACTTTTTGGGGTTTATATGTGAATTTAGAAATAGGAGTGATAGTCAGCGCCATCTATAAGCCAAACAACGAGTGTGAAAACACTCTTATTCGCATGTTTGGCGTCACGTAGCACGTGAACTTATCATGAGCGGGCAGCTGATTAATTGTCCCTCTTATACAACCTAAACACACCAAGTCTGCCAGTACGAGACCCTCGTTCAATGAAATAAGGGAGAGAATTGTATACCTAAGGGCTCGAATTTCCGTGTTTTAACACAATATTAATGACATATAACAGACAATAATGCCAAAGAATGTACAGGGGAAGTTATTAGAACCAATGGAATGTGAATAAGAAGAAAGAAGAAAGAAAAGCGGATGAAAAAATTACCAGCTGTGAGCAGGAATTGAACCTACGACCTTCGAATAACGCGTTCGATGCTCTAACCACTGAGCTATCACAGTGGCCGTCCCTCCATCTACTTTTTGGGGTTTATATCTGAATTTAGAAGTAGGAGTGACAGTTAGTGCCATTTAAAGCCAAACAACGAGTGTGAAAACACTCTTATTTACATGTTTGGCGTCACGTAGCACGTGAACCTATTATGAGCGGGCAGCTGAATAATTGTCCCTCTTATACAACCTAAACACACCAAGTCTGCCAGTACGAGACCCTCGTTCAATGAAATAAGGGAGAGAAGTGTATACCTAAGGGCTCGTATTTCCGTGTTTTAACACAATATTAATGAGATATAACAGACAGCAATGCCAAGGAATGTACAGGGGAAGTTATTAGAACCAATGGAATGTAAATAAGAAGAAAGAATAAAGAAAAGTGGATGAAAAAATTACCAGCTGTGAGCAGGAATCGAACCTACGACCTTCGAATAACGCGTTCGATGCTCTAACCACTGAGCTATCACAGCGGTCGTCCCTCCATCCACTTTTTGGGGTTTATATGTGAATTTAGAAGTAGGAGTGACAGTCAGCGCCATCTATAAGCCAAACAACGAGTGTGAAAACACTCTTATTCGCATGTTTGGCGTCACGTAGCACGTGAACCTATTATGAGCGGGCAGCTGATTAATTGTCTCTCTTATACAAGCTAAACACACCAAGTCTGCCACTACGAGACCCTGGTTCAATGAAATAAGGGAGAGAAGTGTATACCTAAGGGCTCGTATTTCCGTGTTTCAACACAATAATAATGAGATATAACAGACAGTAATGCCAAGGAATGTACAGGAGAAGTTATTAGAACCAATGGAATGTAAATAAGAAGAAAGAAGAAAGAAAAGTGGATGAAAAAATTACCAGCTGTGAGCAAGAATCGAACCTACGACCTTCGAATAACGCGTTCGATGCTCTAACCACTGAGCTATCACAGCGGCCGTCCCTCCATCTACTTTTTGGGGTTTATATGTGAATGTAGAAGTAGGAGTGACAGTCAGTGCCATCTAAAAGCCAAACAACGAGTGTGAAAACACTCTTATTCGCATGTTTGGCGTCACGTAGCACGTGAACTTATTATTAGCGGGCAGCTGATTAATTGTCCCTCTTATACAACCTAAACACACCAAGTCTGCCAGTACGAGACCCTCGTTCAATGAAAAAAGGGAGAGAAGTGTATACCTAAGGGCTCGTATTTCCGTGTTTTAACACAATATTAATCAGATATAACAGACAGTAATGCCAAGGAATGTACAGGGGAAGTTATTAGAACCAATGGAATGTAAATAAGAAGAAAGAATAAAGAAAAGTGGATGAAAAAATTACCAGCTGTGAGCAGGAATCGAACCTACGACTTTCGAATAACGCGTTCGACTCTCTAACCACTGAGCAATCACAGCGGCCGTCCCTCCATCCACTTTTTGGGGTTTATATGTGAATTTAGAAGTAGGAGTGACAGTCAGCGCCATCTATAAGCCAAAGAACGAGTGTGAAAACACTCTTATTTGCATGTTTGGCGTCACGTAGCACGTGAACCTATTATGAGCGGGCAGCTGATTAATTGTCTCTCTTATACAACCTAAACACACCAAGTCTGCCACTACAAGACCCTAGTTCAATGAAATAAGGGAGAGAAGTGTATACCTAAGGGCTCGTATTTCCGTGTTTTAACACAATATTAATGAGATATAACAGACAGTAATGCCAAGGAATGTACAGGGGAAGTTATTAGAACCAATGGAATGTGAATAAGAAGAAAGAAGAAAGAAAAGCGGATGAAAAAATTACCAGCTGTGAGCAGGAATTGAACCTACGACCTTCGAATAACGCGTTCGATGCTCTAACCACTGAGCAATCACAGCGGCCGTCCCTCCATCCACTTTTTGGGATTAATTTGTGAATTTAGAAGTAGGAGTGACAGTCAGCGCCATCTATAAGCCAAACAACGAGTGTGAAAACACTCTTATTCGCATGTTTGGCGTCACGTAGCATGCGAACTTATTATGAGCGGGCAGCTGATTAATTGTCTCTCTTATACAACCTAAACACACCAAGTCTGCCACTACGAGACCCTCGTTCAATGAAATAAGGCAGAGAAGTGTATACCTAAGGGCTTGTATTTCCGTGTTTTAACACAATATTAATGAGATATAACAGACAGTAATGCCAAAGAATGTACAGGGGAAGTTATTAGAACCAATTGAATGTAAATAAGAAGAAAGAAGAAAGAAAAGCGGATGGAAAAATTACCAGCTGCGAGCAGGAATCGAACCTACGACCTTCGAATAACGCGTTCGATGCTCTAACCACTGAGCAATCACAGCGGCCGTCCCTCCATCCACTTTTTGGGGTTTATATGTGAATTTAGAAGTAGGAGTGACAGTCAGTGTCATCTAAAAGCCAAACAACGAGTGTGAAAACACTCTTATTCGCATGTTTGGCGTTACGTAGTACGTGAACTTATTATGAGCGGCCAGCTGATTAATTGTCCCTCTTATACAACCTAAACACACCAAGTCTGCCAGTACGAGACCCTCGTTCAATGAAATAAGGAAGAGAAGTGTATACCTAAGGGCTCGTATTTCCGTGTTTTAACACAATATTAATCAGATATAACAGACAGTAATGCCAAGGAATGTACAGGGGAAGTTATTAGAACCAATGGAATGTAAATAAGAAGAAAGAATAAAGAAAAGTGGATGAAAAAATTACCAGCTGTGAGCAGGAATCGAACCTACGACCTTCGAATAACGCGTTCGAAGCTCTAACCACTGAGCTATCACAGCGGTCGTCCCTCTATCCACTTTTTGGGGTTTATATGTGAATTTCGAAATAGGAGTGACAGTCAGCGCCATCTATAAGCCAAACAACGAGTGTGAAAACACTCTTATTCCCATGTTTGGCGTCACGTAGCACGTGAACTTATCATGAGCGGGCAGCTGATTAATTGTCCCTCTTATACAACCTAAACACACCAAGTCTGCCAGTACAAGGCCCTCGTTCAATGAAATAAGGGAGAGAAGTGCATACCTAAGGGCTTGTATTTCCGTGTTTTAACACAATATTAATGAGATATAACAGACAGTAATGCCAAAGAATGTACAGGGGAAGTTATTAGAACCAATGAAATGTAAATAAGAAGAAAGAAGAAAGAAAAGCGGATGAAAAAATTACCAGCTGTGAGCAGGAATCGAACCTACGACTTTCGAATAACGCGTTCGACTCTCTAACCACTGAGCAATCACAGCGGCCGTCCCTCCATCCACTTTTTGTGGTTTATATGTGAATTTAGAAGTAGGAGTGACAGTCAGCGCCATCTATAAGCCAAAGAACGAGTGTGAAAACACTCTTATTTGCATGTTTGGCGTCACGTAGCACGTGAACCTATTATGAGCGGGCAGCTGATTAATTGTCTCTCTTATACAACCTAAACACACCAAGTCTGCCACTACAAGACCCTAGTTCAATGAAATAAGGGAGAGAAGTGTATACCTAAGGGCTCGTATTTCCGTGTTTTAACACAATATTAATGAGATATAACAGACAGTAATGCCAAGGAATGTACAGGGGAAGTTATTAGAACCAATGGAATGTAAATAAGAAGAAAGAATAAAGAAAAGTGGATGAGAAAATTACCAGCTGTGAGCAGGAATCGAACCTACGACCTTCGAATAACGCGTTCGATGCTCTAACCACTGAGCAATCACAGCGGCCGTCCCTCCATCCACTTTTTGGGGTTTATATGTGAATTTAGAAGTAGGAGTGACAGTCAGTGCCATCTAAAAGCCAAACAACGAGTGTGAAAACACTCTTATTCGCATGTTTGGCGTCACGTAGCAAGTGAACTTATTATGAGCGGGCAGCTGAATAATTGTCCCTCTTATACAACCTAAACACACCAAGTCTGCCAGTACGAGACCCTCGTTCAATGAAATAAGGGAGAGAAGTGTATACCTAAGGGCTCGTATTTCCGTGTTTTAACACAATATTAATCAGATATAACAGACAGTAATGCCAAGGAATCTACAGCGGAAGTTATTAGAACCAATGGAATGTAAATAAGAAGAAAGAATAAAGAAAAGTGGATGAAAAAATTACCAGCTGTGAGCAGGAATCGAACCTACGACCTTCGAATAACGCGTTCGATGCTCTAACCACTGAGCTATCACAGCGGCCGTACTTCCATCCACTTTTTCGGGTTTATATGTGAATTTAGAAATAGGAGTGACAGTCAGCGCCATCTATAAGCCAAACAACGAGTGTGAAAACACTCTTATTCGCATGTTTGGCGTCACGTAGCACGTGAACTTATTATGAGCGGGCAGCTGATTAATTGTCCCTCTTATACAACCTAAACACACCAAGTCTGCCAGTACGAGACCCTCGTTCAATGAAATAAGGGAGAGAAGTGTATACCTAAGGGCTCGAATTTCCGTGTTTTAACACAATATTAATGAGATATAACAGACAGTAATGCCAAAGAATGTACAGGGGAAGTTATTAGAACCAATGGAATGTAAATAAAAAGAAAGAAGAAAGAAAAGCGGATGAAAAAATTACCAGCTGTGAGCAGGAATCGAACCTACGACCTTCGAATAACGCGTTCGATGCTCTAACCACTGAGCAATCACAGCGGCCGTCCCTCCATCCACTTTTTGGGGTTTATATGTGAATTTAGAAGTAGGAGTGACAGTCAGCGCCATCTATAAGCCAAACAACGAGTGTGAAAACACTCTTATTCGCATGTTTGGCGTCACGTAGCACGTGAACTTATTATGAGCGGGCACCTGATTAATTGTCTCTCTTATACAACCTAAACACACCAAGTCTGCCACTACGAGACCCTCGTTCAATGAAATAAGGCAGAGAAGTGTATGCCTAAGGGCTCGTATTTCCGTGTTTTAACACAATACTAATGAGATATAACAGACAGTAATGCCAAAGAATGTACAGGGGAAGTTATTAGAACCAATGGAATGTAAATAAGAAGAAAGAAGAAAGAAAAGCGGATGAAAAAATTACCAGCTGTGAGCAGGAATCGAACCTACGACCTTCGAATAACGCGTTCGATGCTCTAACCACTGAGCAATCACAGCGGCCGTCCCTCCATCCACTTTTTGGGGTTTATATGTGAATTTAGAAGTAGGAGTGACAGTCAGCGCCATCTATAAGCCAAACAACGAGTGTGAAAACACTCTTATTCGCATGTTTGGCGTCACGTAGCACGTGAACTTATTATGAGCGTGCAGCTGATTAATTGTCTCTCTTATACAACCTAAACACACCAAGTCTGCCACTACGAGACCCTGGTTCAATGAAATAAGGGAGAGAAGTGTATACCTAAGGGCTCGTATTTCCGTGTTTCAACACAATTTTAATGAGATATAACAGACAGTAATGCCAAGGAATGTACAGGGGAAGTTATTAGAACCAATGGAATGTAAATAAGAAGAAAGAAGAAAGAAAAGTGGATGAAAAAATTACCAGCTGTGAGCAAGAATCGAACCTACGACCTTCGAATAACGCGTTCGATCCTCTAACCACTGAGCTATCACAGCGGCCGTCCCTCCATCTACTTTTTGGGGTTTATATGTGAATTTAGAAGTAGGAGTGACAGTCAGCGCCATCTATAAGCCAAACAACGAGTGTGAAAACACTCTTATTCGCATGTTTGGCGTCACGTAGCACGTGAACTTATTATGAGCGGGCAGCTGATTAATTGTCCCTCTTATACAACCTAAACACACCAAGTCTGCCAGTACGAGACCCTCGTTCAATGAAATAAGGGAGAGAAGTGTATACCTAAGGGCTCGTATTTCCGTGTTTTAACACAATATTAATCAGATATAACAGACAGTAATGCCAGTGAATGTACAGGGGAAGATATTAGAACCAATGGAATGTAAATAAGAAGAAAGAAGAAAGAAAAGCGGATAAAAAAATTACGAGCTGTGAGCAGGAATCGAACCTACGACCTTCGAATAACGCGTTCGATGCTCTAACCACTGAGCAATCACAGCGGCCGTCCCTCCATCCACTTTTTGGGGTTTATATGTGAATTTAGAAGTAGGAGTGACAGTCAGCGCCATCTATAAGCCAAAGAACGAGTGTGAAAACACTCTTATTTGCATGTTTGGCGTCACGTAGCACGTGAACTTATTATGAGCGGGCAGCTGATTAATTGTCTCTCTTATACAACCTAACACACCAAGTCTGCCACTACAAGACCCTGGTTCAATGAAATAAGGGAGAGAAGTGTATACCTAAGGGCTCGTATTTCCGTGTTTCAACACAATAATTATAAGATATAACAGACAGTAATGCCAAGGAATGTACAGGAGAAGTTATTAGAACCAATGGAATGTAAATAAGAAGAAAGAAGAAAGAAAAGTGGATGAAAAAATTACCAGCTGTGAGCAAGAATCGAACCTACGACCTTCGAATAACGCGTTCGATGCTCTAACCACTGAGCTATCACAGCGGCCGTCCCTCCATCTACTTTTTGGGGTTTATATGTGAATTTAGAAGTAGGAGTGACAGTCAGTGCCATCTAAAAGCCAAACAACGAGTGTGAAAACACTCTTATTCACATGTTTGGCGTCACGTAGCACGTGAACTTATTATGAGCGGGCTGCTGATTAATTGTCCCTCTTATAGAACCTAAACACACCAAGTCTGCCAGTACGAGACCCTCGTTCAATGAAATAAGGGAGAGAAGTGTATACCTAAGGGCTCGTATTTCCGTGTTTTAACACAATATTAATCAGATATAACAGACAGTAATGCCTAGGAATGTACAGGGGAAGTTATTAGAACCAATGGAATGTAAATAAGAAGAAAGAATAAAGAAAAGTGGATGAAAAAATTACCAGCTGTGAGCAGAAATCGAACCTACGACCTTCGAATAACGCGTTCGATGCTCTAACCACTGAGCTATCACAGCGGTCGTCCCTCCATCCACTTTTTGGGGTTTATATGTGAATTTAGAAGTAGGAGTGACAGTCAGCGCCATCTATAAGCCAAACAACGAGTGTGAAAACACTCTTATTCGCATGTTTGGCGTCACGTAGCACGTGAACTTATTATGAGCGGGCAGCTGATTAATTGTCTCTCTTATACAACCTAAACACACCAAGTCTGCCACTACGAGACCCTCGTTCAATGAAATAAGGCAGAGAAGTGTATACCTAAGGGCTCGTATTTCCGTGTTTTAACACAATATTAATGAGATATAACAGACAGTAATGCCAAAAAATGTACAGGGGAAGTTATTAGAACCAATGGAATGTAAATAAGAAGAAACAAGAAAGAAAAGCGGATGAAAAAATTACCAGCTGTGAGCAGGAATCGAACCTACGACCTTCGAATAACGCGTTCGATGCTCTAACCACTGAGCAATCACAGCGGCCGTCCCTCTATCCACTTTTTGGGGTTTATATGAGAATTTAGAAGTAGGAGTGACAGTCAGTGCCATCTATAAGCCAAAAAACGAGTGTGAAAACACTCTTATTTGCATGTTTGGCGTCACGTAGCACGTGAACCTATTATGAGCGGGCAGCTGATTAATTGTCCCTCTTATACAACCTAAACACACCAAGTCTGCCAGTACGAGACCCTCGTTCAATGAAATAAGGGAGAGAAGTGTATACCTAAGGGCTAGAATTTCCGTGTTTTAACACAATATTAATGAGATATAGCAGACAGTAATGCCAAAGAATGTACAGGGGAAGTTATTAGAACCAATGGAATGTGAATAAGAAGAAAGAAGAAAGAAAAGCGGATGAAAAAATTACCAGCTGTGAGCAGGAATTGAACCTACGACCTTCGAATAACGCGTTCGATGCTCTAACCACTGAGCAATCACAGCGGCCGTCCCTCCATCCACTTTTTGGGATTAATTTGTGAATTTAGAAGTAGGAGTGACAGTCAGCGCCATCTATAAGCCAAACAACGAGTGGGAAAACACTCTTATTCGCATGTTTGGCGTCACGTAGCACGTGAACTTATTATGAGCGGGCAGCTGATTAATTGTCTCTCTTATACAACCTAAACACACCAAGTCTGCCACTACAAGACCCTCGTTCAATGAAATAAGGGAGAGAAGTGTATACCTAAGGGCTCGTATTTCCGTGTTTTAACACAATATTAATGAGGTATAACAGACAGTAATGCCAAGTAATGTACAGGGGAAGTTATTAGAACCAATGGAATGTAAATTAGAAGAAAGAAGAAAGAAAAGTGGATGAAAAAATTACCAGCTGTGAGCAAGAATCAAACCTACGACCTTCGAATAACGCGTTCGATGCTCTAACCACTGAGCTATCACAGCGGCCGTCCCTCCATCCACTTTTTGGGGTTTATATGTGAATTTAGAAATAGGAGTGACAGTCAGCGCCATCTATAAGCCAAACAACGAGTGTGAAAACACTCTCATTCGCATGTTTGGCGTCACGTAGCACGTGAACTTATCATGAGCGGGCAGCTGATTAATTGTCCCTCTTATACAACCTAAACACACCAAGTCTGCCAGTACGAGACCCTCGTTCAATGAAATAAGGGAGAGAAGTGTATACCTAAGGGCTAGAATTTCCGTGTTTTAACACAATATTAATGAGATATAACAGACAGTAATGCCAAAGAATGTACAGGGGAAGTTATTAGAACCAATGGAATGTGAATAAGAAGAAAGAAGAAAGAAAAGCGGATGAAAAAATTACCAGCTGTGAGCAGGAATTGAACCTATGACCTTCGAATAACGCGTTCGATGCTCTAACCACTGAGCAATCACAGCGGCCGTCCCTCCATCCACTTTTTGGGATTAATTTGTGAATTTAGAAGTAGGAGTGACAGTCAGCGCCATCTATAAGCCAAACAACGAGTGTGAAAACACTCTTATTTGCATGTTTGGCGTCACGTAGCACGTGAACTTATTATGAGCGGGCAGCTGATTAATTGTCTCTCTTATACAACCTAAACACACCAAGTCTGCCACTACAAGACGCTCGTTCAATAAAATAAGGGAGAGAAGTCTATACCTAAGGGCTCGTATTTCCGTGTTTTAACACAATATTAATGAGATATAACAGACAGTAATGCCAAGGAATGTAAAGGGGAAGTTATTAGAACCAATGAAATGTAAATAAGAAGAAAGAAGAAAGAAAAGTGGATGAAAAAATTACCAGCTGTGAGCAAGAATCAAACCTACGACCTTCGAATAACGCGTTCGATGCTCTAACCACTGAGCTATCACAGCGGCCGTCCCTCCATCTACTTTTTGGGGTTTATATGTGAATTTAGAAGTAGGAGTGACAGTCAGTGCCATTTAAAGCCAAACAACGAGTGTGAAAACACTCTTATTCACATGTTTGGCGTCACGTAGCATGTGAACTTATTATGAGCGGGCAGCTGAATAATTGTCCCTCTTATACAACCTAAACACACCAAGTCTGCCAGTACGAGACCATCGTTCAATGAAATAAGGGAGAGAAGTGTATACCTAAGGGCTCGTATTTCCGTGTTTTAACACAATATTAATGAGATATAACAGACAGTAATGCCAAGGAATGTACAGGGGAAGTTATTAGAACCAATGGAATGTAATTAAGAAGAAAGAATAAAGAAAAGTGGATTAAAAAATTACCAGCTGTGAGCAGGAATCGAACCTACGACCTTCGAATAACGCGTTCGATGCTCTAACCACTGAGCAATCACAGCGGCCGTCCCTCCATCCACTTTTTGGGGTTTATATGTGAATTTAGAAGTAGGAGTGACAGTCAGCGCCATCTATAAGCCAAACAACGAGTGTGAAAACACTCTTATTCGCAAGTTTGGCGTCACGTAGCACGTGAACCTATTATGAGCGGGCAGCTGATTATTTGTCTCTCTTATACAACCTAAACACACCAAGTCTGCCACTACGAGACCCTCGTTCAATGAAATAAGGCAGAGAAGTGTATACCTAAGGCTCGTATTTCCGTGTTTTAACACAATATTAATGAGATATAACAGACAGTAATGCCAAAGAATGTACAGGGGAAGTTATTAGAACCAATGGAATGTAAATAAGAAGAAGAAAGAAAAGCGGATGAAAAAATTACCAGCTGTGAGCAGGAATCGAACCTACGACCTTCGAATAACGCGTTCGATGCTCTAACCACTGAGCAATCACAGCGGCCGTCCCTCCATCCACTTTTTGGGGTTTATATGTGAATTTAGAAGTAGGAGTGACAGTCAGCGCCATCTATAAGCCAAAGAACGAGTGTAAAAACACTCTTATTTGCATGTTTGGCGTCACGTAGCACGTGAACTTATTATGAGCGGGCAGCTGAATAATTGTCTCTCTTATACAACCTAAACACACCAAGTCTGCCACTACAAGACCCTCGTTCAATGAAATAAGGGAGAGAAGTGTATACCTAAGGGCTCGTATTTCCGTGTTTTAACACAATAATAATAAGATATAACAGACAGTAATGCCAAGGAATGTACAGGGGAAGTTATTAGAACCAATGGAATGTAAATAAGAAGAAAGAAGAAAGAAAAGTGGATGAAAAAATTACCAGCTGTGAGCAAGAATCAAACCTACGACCTTCGAATAACGCGTTCGATGCTCTAACCACTGAGCTATCACAGTGGCCGTCCCTCCATCTACTTTTTGGGGTTTATATCTGAATTTAGAAGTAGGAGTGACACTTAGTGCCATTTAAAGCCAAACAACGAGTGTGAAAACACTCTTATTTACATGTTTGGCGTCACGTAGCACGTGAACCTATTATGAGCGGGCAGCTGAATAATTGTCCCTCTTATACAACCTAAACACACCAAGTCTGCCAGTACGAGACCCTCGTTCAATGAAATAAGGGAGAGAAGTGTATACCTAAGGGCTCGTATTTCCGTGTTTTAACACAATATTAATGAGATATAACAGACAGCAATGCCAAGGAATGTACAGGGGAAGTTATTAGAACCAATGGAATGTAAATAAGAAGAAAGAATAAAGAAAAGTGGATGAAAAAATTACCAGCTGTGAGCAGGAATCGAACCTACGACCTTCGAATAACGCGTTCGATGCTCTAACACCTGAGCAATCACAGCGGCCGTCCCTCCATCCACTTTTTGGGGTTTATATGTGAATTTAGAAGTAGGAGTGACAGTCAGCGCCATCTATAAGCCAAACAACGAGTGTGAAAACACTCTTATTCGCATGTTTGGCGTCACGTAGCACGTGAACCTATTATGAGCGGGCAGCTGATTAATTGTCTCTCTTATACAACCTAAACACACCAAGTCTGCCACTACGAGACCCTGGTTCAATGAAATAAGGGAGAGAAGTGTATACCTAAGGGCTCGTATTTCCGTGTTTCAACACAATAATTATGAGATATAACAGACAGTAATGCCAAGGAATGTACAGGAGAAGTTATTAGAACCAATGGAATGTAAATAAGAAGAAAGAAGAAAGAAAAGTGGATGAAAAAATTACCAGCTGTGAGCAAGAATCGAACCTACGACCTTCGAATAACGCGTTCGATGCTCTAACCACTGAGCTATCACAGCGGCCGTCCCTCCATCTACTTTTTGGGGTTTATATGTGAATTTAGAAGTAGGAGTGACAGTCAGTGCCATCTAAAAGCCAAACAACGAGTGTGAAAACACTCTTATTCGCATGTTTGGCGTCACGTAGCACGTGAACTTATTATTAGCGGGCAGCTGATTAATTGTCCCTCTTATACAACCTAAACACACCAAGTCTGCCAGTACGAGACCCTCGTTCAATGAAAAAAGGGAGAGAAGTGTATACCTAAGGGCTCGTATTTCCGTGTTTTAACACAATATTAATCAGATATAACAGACAGTAATGCCTAGGAATGTACAGGGGAAGTTATTAGAACCAATGGAATGTAAATAAGAAGAAAGAATAAAGAAAAGTGGATGAAAAAATTACCAGCTGTGAGCAGAAATCGAACCTACGACCTTCGAATAACGCGTTCGATGCTCTAACCACTGAGCTATCACAGCGGTCGTCCCTCCATCCACTTTTTGGGGTTTATATGTGAATTTAGAAATAGGAGTGACAGTCAGCGCCATCTATAAGCCAAACAACGAGTGTGAAAACACTCTTATTCGCATGTTTGGCGTCACGTAGCACGTGAACTTATCATGAGCGGGCAGCTGATTAATTGTCCCTCTTATACAACCTAAACACACCAAGTCTGCCAGTACGAGACCCTCGTTCAATGAAATAAGGGAGAGAATTGTATACCTAAGGGCTCGAATTTCCGTGTTTTAACACAATATTAATGACATATAACAGACAATAATGCCAAAGAATGTACAGGGGAAGTTATTAGAACCAATGAAATGTGAATAAGAAGAAAGAAGAAAGAAAAGCGGATGAAAAAATTACCAGCTGTGAGCAGGAATTGAACCTACGACCTTCGAATAACGCGTTCGATGCTCTAACCACTGAGCTATCACAGTGGCCGTCCCTCCATCTACTTTTTGGGGTTTATATCTGAATTTAGAAGTAGGAGTGACAGTTAGTGCCATTTAAAGCCAAACAACGAGTGTGAAAACACTCTTATTTACATGTTTGGCGTCACGTAGCACGTGAACCTATTATGAGCGGGCAGCTGAATAATTGTCCCTCTTATACAACCTAAACACACCAAGTCTGCCAGTACGAGACCCTCGTTCAAAGAAATAAGGGAGAGAAGTGTATACCTAAGGGCTCGTATTTCCGTGTTTTAACACAATATTAATGAGATATAACAGACAGCAATGCCAAGGAATGTACAGGGGAAGTTATTAGAACCAATGGAATGTAAATAAGAAGAAAGAATAAAGAAAAGTGGATGAAAAAATTACCAGCTGTGAGCAGGAATCGAACCTACGACCTTCGAATAACGCGTTCGATGCTCTAACCACTGAGCTATCACAGCGGTCGTCCCTCCATCCACTTTTTGGGGTTTATATGTGAATTTAGAAGTAGGAGTGACAGTCAGCGCCATCTATAAGCCAAACAACGAGTGTGAAAACACTCTTATTCGCATGTTTGGCGTCACGTAGCACGTGAACCTATTATGAGCGGGCAGCTGATTAATTGTCTCTCTTATACAAGCTAAACACACCAAGTCTGCCACTACGAGACCCTGGTTCAATGAAATAAGGGAGAGAAGTGTATACCTAAGGGCTCGTATTTCCGTGTTTCAACACAATAATAATGAGATATAACAGACAGTAATGCCAAGGAATGTACAGGAGAAGTTATTAGAACCAATGGAATGTAAATAAGAAGAAAGAAGAAAGAAAAGTGGATGAAAAAATTACCAGCTGTGAGCAAGAATCGAACCTACGACCTTCGAATAACGCGTTCGATGCTCTAACCACTGAGCTATCACAGCGGCCGTCCCTCCATCTACTTTTTGGGGTTTATATGTGAATGTAGAAGTAGGAGTGACAGTCAGTGCCATCTAAAAGCCAAACAACGAGTGTGAAAACACTCTTATTCGCATGTTTGGCGTCACGTAGCACGTGAACTTATTATTAGCGGGCAGCTGATTAATTGTCCCTCTTATACAACCTAAACACACCAAGTCTGCCAGTACGAGACCCTCGTTCAATGAAAAAAGGGAGAGAAGTGTATACCTAAGGGCTCGTATTTCCGTGTTTTAACACAATATTAATCAGATATAACAGACAGTAATGCCAAGGAATGTACAGGGGAAGTTATTAGAACCAATGGAATGTAAATAAGAAGAAAGAATAAAGAAAAGTGGATGAAAAAATTACCAGCTGTGAGCAGGAATCGAACCTACGACTTTCGAATAACGCGTTCGACTCTCTAACCACTGAGCAATCACAGCGGCCGTCCCTCCATCCACTTTTTGGGGTTTATATGTGAATTTAGAAGTAGGAGTGACAGTCAGCGCCATCTATAAGCCAAAGAACGAGTGTGAAAACACTCTTATTTGCATGTTTGGCGTCACGTAGCACGTGAACCTATTATGAGCGGGCAGCTGATTAATTGTCTCTCTTATACAACCTAAACACACCAAGTCTGCCACTACAAGACCCTAGTTCAATGAAATAAGGGAGAGAAGTGTATACCTAAGGGCTCGTATTTCCGTGTTTTAACACAATATTAATGAGATATAACAGACAGTAATGCCAAGGAATGTACAGGGGAAGTTATTAGAACCAATGGAATGTGAATAAGAAGAAAGAAGAAAGAAAAGCGGATGAAAAAATTACCAGCTGTGAGCAGGAATTGAACCTACGACCTTCGAATAACGCGTTCGATGCTCTAACCACTGAGCAATCACAGCGGCCGTCCCTCCATCCACTTTTTGGGATTAATTTGTGAATTTAGAAGTAGGAGTGACAGTCAGCGCCATCTATAAGCCAAACAACGAGTGTGAAAACACTCTTATTCGCATGTTTGGCGTCACGTAGCATGCGAACTTATTATGAGCGGGCAGCTGATTAATTGTCTCTCTTATACAACCTAAACACACCAAGTCTGCCACTACGAGACCCTCGTTCAATGAAATAAGGCAGAGAAGTGTATACCTAAGGGCTTGTATTTCCGTGTTTTAACACAATATTAATGAGATATAACAGACAGTAATGCCAAAGAATGTACAGGGGAAGTTATTAGAACCAATTGAATGTAAATAAGAAGAAAGAAGAAAGAAAAGCGGATGGAAAAATTACCAGCTGCGAGCAGGAATCGAACCTACGACCTTCGAATAACGCGTTCGATGCTCTAACCACTGAGCAATCACAGCGGCCGTCCCTCCATCCACTTTTTGGGGTTTATATGTGAATTTAGAAGTAGGAGTGACAGTCAGTGTCATCTAAAAGCCAAACAACGAGTGTGAAAACACTCTTATTCGCATGTTTGGCGTTACGTAGTACGTGAACTTATTATGAGCGGCCAGCTGATTAATTGTCCCTCTTATACAACCTAAACACACCAAGTCTGCCAGTACGAGACCCTCGTTCAATGAAATAAGGAAGAGAAGTGTATACCTAAGGGCTCGTATTTCCGTGTTTTAACACAATATTAATCAGATATAACAGACAGTAATGCCAAGGAATGTACAGGGGAAGTTATTAGAACCAATGGAATGTAAATAAGAAGAAAGAATAAAGAAAAGTGGATGAAAAAATTACCAGCTGTGAGCAGGAATCGAACCTACGACCTTCGAATAACGCGTTCGAAGCTCTAACCACTGAGCTATCACAGCGGTCGTCCCTCTATCCACTTTTTGGGGTTTATATGTGAATTTCGAAATAGGAGTGACAGTCAGCGCCATCTATAAGCCAAACAACGAGTGTGAAAACACTCTTATTCCCATGTTTGGCGTCACGTAGCACGTGAACTTATCATGAGCGGGCAGCTGATTAATTGTCCCTCTTATACAACCTAAACACACCAAGTCTGCCAGTACAAGGCCCTCGTTCAATGAAATAAGGGAGAGAAGTGCATACCTAAGGGCTTGTATTTCCGTGTTTTAACACAATATTAATGAGATATAACAGACAGTAATGCCAAAGAATGTACAGGGGAAGTTATTAGAACCAATGAAATGTAAATAAGAAGAAAGAAGAAAGAAAAGCGGATGAAAAAATTACCAGCTGTGAGCAGGAATCGAACCTACGACTTTCGAATAACGCGTTCGACTCTCTAACCACTGAGCAATCACAGCGGCCGTCCCTCCATCCACTTTTTGTGGTTTATATGTGAATTTAGAAGTAGGAGTGACAGTCAGCGCCATCTATAAGCCAAAGAACGAGTGTGAAAACACTCTTATTTGCATGTTTGGCGTCACGTAGCACGTGAACCTATTATGAGCGGGCAGCTGATTAATTGTCTCTCTTATACAACCTAAACACACCAAGTCTGCCACTACAAGACCCTAGTTCAATGAAATAAGGGAGAGAAGTGTATACCTAAGGGCTCGTATTTCCGTGTTTTAACACAATATTAATGAGATATAACAGACAGTAATGCCAAGGAATGTACAGGGGAAGTTATTAGAACCAATGGAATGTAAATAAGAAGAAAGAATAAAGAAAAGTGGATGAGAAAATTACCAGCTGTGAGCAGGAATCGAACCTACGACCTTCGAATAACGCGTTCGATGCTCTAACCACTGAGCAATCACAGCGGCCGTCCCTCCATCCACTTTTTGGGGTTTATATGTGAATTTAGAAGTAGGAGTGACAGTCAGCGCCATCTATAAGCCAAACAACGAGTGTGAAAACACTCTTATTCGCATGTTTGGCGTCACGTAGCACGTGAACTTATTATGAGCGGGCAGCTGATTAATTGTCCCTCTTATACAACCTAAACACACCAAGTCTGCCAGTACAAGACCTTCGTTCCATGAAATAAGGGAGAGAAGTGTATACCTAAGGGCTCGTATTTCCGTGTTTTAACACAATATTAATTAGATATAACAGACAGTAATGCCAAGGAATGTACAGGGGAAGTTATTAGAACCAATGAAATGTAAATAAGAAGAAAGAAGAAAGAAAAGTGGATGAAAAAATTACCAGCTGTGAGCAGGAATCGAACCTACGACCTTCGAATAATGCGTTCGATGCTCTAACCACTGAGCTATCACAGCGGCCGTCCCTCCATCCACTTTTCGGGGTTTATATGTGAATTTAGAAGTAGGAGTGACAGTCAGCGCCATCTATAAGCCAACAACGAGTGTGAAAACACTCTTATTCGCATGTTTGGCGTCACGTAGCACGTGAACCTATTATGAGCGGGCAGCTGATTAATTGTCCCTCCTATACAACCTAAACACACCAAGTCTGCCAGTACGAGACCCTCGTTCAATGAAATAAGGGAGAGAAGTGTATACCTAAGGGCTCGTATTTCCGTGTTTTAACACAATATTAATGAGATATAACAGACAGTAATGCCAAGGAATGTACAGGGGAAGTTATTAGAACCAATGGAATGTAAATAAGAAGAAAGAATAAAGAAAAGTGGATGAAAAAATTACCAGCTGTGAGCAGGAATCGAACCAACGACCTTCGAATAACGCGTTCGATGCTCTAACCACTGAGCAATCACAGCGGCCGTCCCTCCATCCACTTTTTGGGGTTTATATGTGAATTTAGAAGTAGGAGTGACAGTCAGCGCCATCTATAAGCCAGACAACGAGTGTGAAAACACTCTTATTCCCATGTTTGGCGTCACGTAGCACGTGAACTTATCATGAGCGGGCAGCTGATTAATTGTCCCTCTTATACAACCTAAACACACCAAGTCTGCCAGTACAAGGCCCTCGTTCAATGAAATAAGGGAGAGAAGTGCATACCTAAGGGCTTGTATTTCCGTGTTTTAACACAATATTAATGAGATATAACAGACAGTAATGCCAAAGAATGTACAGGGGAAGTTATTAGAACCAATGAAATGTAAATAAGAAGAAAGAAGAAAGAAAAGCGGATGAAAAAATTACCAGCTGTGAGCAGGAATCGAACCTACGACTTTCGAATAACGCGTTCGACTCTCTAACCACTGAGCAATCACAGCGGCCGTCCCTCCATCCACTTTTTGTGGTTTATATGTGAATTTAGAAGTAGGAGTGACAGTCAGCGCCATCTATAAGCCAAAGAACGAGTGTGAAAACACTCTTATTTGCATGTTTGGCGTCACGTAGCACGTGAACCTATTATGAGCGGGCAGCTGATTAATTGTCTCTCTTATACAACCTAAACACACCAAGTCTGCCACTACAAGACCCTAGTTCAATGAAATAAGGGAGAGAAGTGTATACCTAAGGGCTCGTATTTCCGTGTTTTAACACAATATTAATGAGATATAACAGACAGTAATGCCAAGGAATGTACAGGGGAAGTTATTAGAACCAATGGAATGTAAATAAGAAGAAAGAATAAAGAAAAGTGGATGAGAAAATTACCAGCTGTGAGCAGGAATCGAACCTACGACCTTCGAATAACGCGTTCGATGCTCTAACCACTGAGCAATCACAGCGGCCGTCCCTCCATCCACTTTTTGGGGTTTATATGTGAATTTAGAAGTAGGAGTGACAGTCAGCGCCATCTATAAGCCAAACAACGAGTGTGAAAACACTCTTATTCGCATGTTTGGCGTCACGTAGCACGTGAACTTATTATGAGCGGGCAGCTGATTAATTGTCCCTCTTATACAACCTAAACACACCAAGTCTGCCAGTACAAGACCTTCGTTCCATGAAATAAGGGAGAGAAGTGTATACCTAAGGGCTCGTATTTCCGTGTTTTAACACAATATTAATTAGATATAACAGACAGTAATGCCAAGGAATGTACAGGGGAAGTTATTAGAACCAATGAAATGTAAATAAGAAGAAAGAAGAAAGAAAAGTGGATGAAAAAATTACCAGCTGTGAGCAGGAATCGAACCTACGACCTTCGAATAATGCGTTCGATGCTCTAACCACTGAGCTATCACAGCGGCCGTCCCTCCATCCACTTTTCGGGGTTTATATGTGAATTTAGAAGTAGGAGTGACAGTCAGCGCCATCTATAAGCCAACAACGAGTGTGAAAACACTCTTATTCGCATGTTTGGCGTCACGTAGCACGTGAACCTATTATGAGCGGGCAGCTGATTAATTGTCCCTCCTATACAACCTAAACACACCAAGTCTGCCAGTACGAGACCCTCGTTCAATGAAATAAGGGAGAGAAGTGTATACCTAAGGGCTCGTATTTCCGTGTTTTAACACAATATTAATGAGATATAACAGACAGTAATGCCAAGGAATGTACAGGGGAAGTTATTAGAACCAATGGAATGTAAATAAGAAGAAAGAATAAAGAAAAGTGGATGAAAAAATTACCAGCTGTGAGCAGGAATCGAACCAACGACCTTCGAATAACGCGTTCGATGCTCTAACCACTGAGCAATCACAGCGGCCGTCCCTCCATCCACTTTTTGGGGTTTATATGTGAATTTAGAAGTAGGAGTGACAGTCAGCGCCATCTATAAGCCAAACAACGAGTGTGAAAACACTCTTATTCGCATGTTTGGCGTCACGTAGCACGTGAACTTATTATGAGCGGCAGCTGAATAATTGTCTCTCTTATACAACCTAAACACACCAAGTCTGCCACTACGAGACCCTCGTTCAATGAAATAAGGCCGAGAAGTGTATACCTAAGGGCTCGTATTTCCGTGTTTTAACACAATAATAATGAGATATAACAGACAGTAATGCCAAAGAATGTACAGGGGAAGTTATTAGAACCAATGGAATGTAAATAAGAAGAACAAAGAAAGAAAAGCGGATGAAAAAATTACCAGCTGTGAGCAGGAATCGAACCTACGACCTTCGAATAACGCGTTCGATGCTCTAACCACTGAGCAATCACAGCGGCCGTCCCTCCATCCACTTTTTGGGGTTTATATGTGAATTTAGAAGTAGGAGTGACAGTCAGCGCCATCTATAAGCCAAAGAACGAGTGTGAAAACACTCTTATTTGCATGTTTGGCGTCACGTAGCACGTGAACTTATTATGAGCGGGCAGCTGATTAATTGTCTCTCTTATACAACCTAAACACACCAAGTCTGCCACTACAAGACCCTCGTTCAATGAAATAAGGGAGAGAAGTGTATACCTAAGGGCTCGTATTTCCGTGTTTTAACACAATAATAATAAGATATAACAGACAGTAATGCCAAGGAATGTACAGGGGAAGTTATTAGAACCAATGGAATGTAAATAAGAAGAAAGAAGAAAGAAAAGTGGATGAAAAAATTACCAGCTGTGAGCAAGAATCAAATCTACGACCTTCGAATAACGCGTTCGATGCTCTAACCACTGAGCTATCACAGCGGCCGTCCCTCCATCTACTTTTTGGGGTTTATATGTGAATTTAGAAGTAGGAGTGACAGTCAGTGCCATTTAAAGCCAAACAACGAGTGTGAAAACACTCTTATTTACATGTTTGGCGTCACGTAGCACGTGAACTTATTATGAGCGAGCGGTAAATAATTGTCCCTCTTATACAACCTAAACACACCAAGTCTGCCAGTACGAGACCCTCGTTCAATGAAATAAGGGAGAGAAGTGTATACCTAAGGGCTCGTATTTCCGTGTTTTAACACAATATTAATGAGATATAACAGGCAGTAATGCCAAGGAATGTACAGGGGAAGTTATTAGAACCAATGGAATGTAAATAAGAAGAAAGAATAAAGAAAAGTGAATGAAAAAATTACCAGCTGTGAGCAGGAATCGAACCTACGACTTTCGAATAACGCGTTCGATGCTCTAACCACTGAGCAATCACAGCGGCCATCCCTCCATCCACTTTTTGGGGTTTATATGTGAATTTAGAAGTAGGAGTGACAGTCAGCGCCATCTATAAGCCAAACAACGAGTGTGAAAACACTCTTATCCGCATGTTTGGCGTCACGTAGCACGTGACCCTATTATGAGCGGGCAGCTGATTAATTGTCTCTCTTATACAACCTAAACACACCAAGTCTGCCACTACGAGACCCTGGTTCAATGAAATAAGGGAGAGAAGTGTATACCTAAGGGCTCGTATTTCCGTGTTTCAACACAATAATATTGAGATATAACAGACAGTAATGCCAAGGAATGTACAGGAGAAGTTATTAGAACCAATGGAATGTAAATAAAAAGAAAGAAGAAAGAAAAGTGGATGAAAAAATTACCAGCTGTGAGCAAGAATCGAACCTACGACCTTCGAATAACGCGTTCGATGCTCTAACCACTGAGCTATCACAGCGGCCGTCCCTCCATCTACTTTTTGGGGTTTATATGTGAATTTAGAAGTAGGAGTGACAGTCAGTGCCATCTAAAAGCCAAACAACGAGTGTGAAAACACTCTTATTCGCATGTTTGGCGTCACGTAGCACGTGAACTTATTATGAGCGGGCAGCTGATTAATTGTCCCTCTTATACAACCTAAACACACCAAGTCTGCCAGTACGAGACCCTCGTTCAATGAAATAAGGGAGAGAAGTGTATACCTAAGGGCTCGTATTTCCGTGTTTTAACACAATATTAATCAGATATAACAGACAGTAATGCCAAGGAATGTACAGGGGAAGTTATTAGAACCAATGGAATGTAAATAAGAAGAAAGAATAAAGAAAAGTGGATGAAAAAATTACCAGCTGTGAGCAGGAATCGAACCTACGACCTTCGAATAACGCGTTCGATGCTCTAACCACTGAGGTATCACAGCGGTCGTCCCTCCATCCACTTTTTGGGGTTTATATGTGAATTTAGAAATAGGAGTGACAGTCAGCGCCATCTATAGGCCAAACAACGAGTGTGAAAACACTCTTATTCGCATGTTTGGCGTCACGTAGCACGTGAACTTATCATGAGCGGGCAGCTGATTAATTGTCCCTCTTATACAAGCTAAACACACCAAGTCTGCCAGTACGAGACCCTCGTTCAATGAAATAAGGGAGAGAAGTGTATACCTAAGGGCTCGAATTTCCGTGTTTTAACACAATATTAATGAGATATAACAGACAGTTATGCCAAAGAATGTACAGGGGAAGTTATTAGAACCAATGGAATGTGAATAAGAAGAAAGAAGAAAGAAAAGCGGATGAACAAATTACCTTCTGTCAGCAGGAATTGAACCTACGACCTTCGAATAACGCGTTCGATGCTCTAACCACTGAGCAATCACAGCGGCCGTCCCTCCATCCACTTTTTGGGATTAATTTGTGAATTTAGAAGTAGGAGTGACAGTCAGCGCCATCTATAAGCCAAACAACGAGTGTGAAAACACTCTTATTCGCATGTTTGGCGTCACGTGAACTTATTATGAGCGGGCAGCTGATTAATTGTCTCTCTTATACAACCTAAACACACCAAGTCTGCCACTACGAGACCCTCGTTCAATGAAATAAGGCAGAGAAGTGTATACCTAAGGGCTTGTATTTCCGTGTTTTAACACAATATTAATGAGATATAACAGACAGTAATGCCAAAGAATGTACAGGGGAAGTTATTAGAACCAATGGAATGTAAATAAGAAGAAAGAAGAAAGAAAAGCGGATGAAAAAATTACCAGCTGTGAGCAGGAATCGAACCTACGACCTTCGAATAACGCGTTCGATGCTCTAACCACTGAGCAATCACGGCGACCGTCCCTCCATCCACTTTTTAGGGTTTATATGTGAATTTAGAAGTAGGAGTGACAGTCAGCGCCATCTATAAGCCAAACAACGAGTGTGAAAAGACTCTTATTCGCATGTTTGGCGTCACGTAGCACGTGAACTTATTATGAGCGGGCAGCTGATTAATTGTCTCTCTTATACAACCTAAACACACCAAGTCTGCCACTACGAGACCCTCGTTCAATGAAATAAGGCAGAGAAGTGTATACCTAAGGGCTTGTATTTCCGTGTTTTAACAAAATATTAATGAGATATAACAGACAGTAATGCCAAAGAATGTACAGGGGAAGTTATTAGAACCAATGGATTGTAAATAAGAAGAAAGAAGAAAGAAAAGCGGATGAAAAAATTACCAGCTGTGAGCAGGAATCGAACCTACGACCTTCGAATAACGCGTTCGATGCTCTAACCACTGAGCAATCACAGCGGCCGTCCCTCCATCCACTTTTTGGGGTTTATATGTGAATTTAGAAGTAGGAGTGACAGTCAGCGCCATCTATAAGCCAAAGAACGAGTGTGAAAACACTCTTATTTACATGTTTGGCGTCACGTAGCACGTGAACTTATTATGAGCGGGCAGCTGATTAATTGTCTCTCTTATACAACCTAAACACACCAAGTCTGCCACTACAAGACCCTCGTTCAATGAAATAAGGGAGAGAAGTGTATACCTAAGGGCTCGTATTTCCGTGTTTTAACACAATATTAATGAGATATAACAGACAGTAATGCCAAGGAATGTACAGGGGAAGTTATTAGAACCAATGGAATGTAAATAATAAGAGAGAATAAAGAAAAGTGGATGAAAAAATTACCAGCTGTGAGCAGGAATCGAACCTACGACCTTCGAATAACGCGTTCGATGCTCTAACCACTGAGCAATCACAGCGGCCGTCCCTCCATCCACTTTTTGGGGTTTATATGTGAATTTAGAAGTAGAAGTGACAGTCAGCGCCATCTATAAGCCAAACAACGAGTGTGAAAACACTCTTATCCGCATGTTTGGCGTCACGTAGCACGTGAACCTATTATGAGCGGGCAGCTGATTAATTGTCTCTCTTATACAACCTAAACACACCAAGTCTGCCACTACGAGACCCTGGTTCAATGAAATAAGAGAGAGAAGTGTATACCTAAGGGCTCGTATTTCCGTGTTTCAACACAATAATATTGAGATATAACAGACAGTAATGCCAAGGAATGTACAGGAGAAGTTATTAGAACCAATGGAATGTAAATAAAAAGAAAGAAGAAAGAAAAGTGGATGAAAAAATTACCAGCTGTGAGCAAGAATCGAACCTACGACCTTCGAATAACGCGTTCGATGCTCTAACCACTGAGCTATCACAGCGGCCGTCCCTCCATCTACTTTTTGGGGTTTATATGTGAATTTAGAAGTAGGAGTGACAGTCAGTGCCATCTAAAAGCCAAACAACGAGTGTGAAAACACTCTTATTCGCATGTTTGGCGTCACGTAGCACGTGAACTTATTATGAGCGGGCAGCTGATTAATTGTCCCTCTTATACAACCTAAACACACCAAGTCTGCCAGTACGAGACCCTCGTTCAATGAAATAAGGGAGAGAAGTGTATACCTAAGGGCTCGTATTTCCGTGTTTTAACACAATATTAATCAGATATAACAGACAGTAATGCCAAGGAATGTACAGGGGAAGTTATTAGAACCAATGGAATGTAAATAAGAAGAAAGAATAAAGAAAAGTGGATGAAAAAATTACCAGCTGTGAGCAGGAATCGAACCTACGACCTTCGAATAACGCGTTCGATGCTCTAACCACTGAGGTATCACAGCGGTCGTCCCTCCATCCACTTTTTGGGGTTTATATGTGAATTTAGAAATAGGAGTGACAGTCAGCGCCATCTATATGCCAAACAACGAGTGTGAAAACACTCTTATTCGCATGTTTGGCGTCACGTAGCACGTGAACTTATCATGAGCGGGCAGCTGATTAATTGTCCCTCTTATACAAGCTAAACACACCAAGTCTGCCAGTACGAGACCCTCGTTCAATGAAATAAGGGAGAGAAGTGTATACCTAAGGGCTCGAATTTCCGTGTTTTAACACAATATTAATGAGATACAACAGACAGTTATGCCAAAGAATGTACAGGGGAAGTTATTAGAACCAATGGAATGTGAATAAGAAGAAAGAAGAAAGAAAAGCGGATGAAAAAATTACCAGCTGTCAGCAGGAATTGAACCTACGACCTTCGAATAACGCGTTCGATGCTCTAACCACTGAGCAATCACAGCGGCCGTCCCTCCATCCACTTTTTGGGATTAATTTGTGAATTTAGAAGTAGGAGTGACAGTCAGCGCCATCTATAAGCCAAACAACGAGTGTGAAAACACTCTTATTCGCATGTTTGGCGTTACGTAGCACGTGAACTTATTATGAGCGGGCAGCTGATTAATTGTCCCTCTTATACAACCTAAACACACCAAGTCTGCCAGTACGAGACCCTCGTTCAATGAAATAAGGGAGAGAAGTGTATACCTAAGGGCTCGTATTTCCGTGTTTTAACACAATAATAATAAGATATAACAGACAGTATTGCCAAGGAATGTACAGGGGAAGTTATTAGAACCAATGGAATGTAAATAAGAAGAAAGAAGAAAGAAAAGTGGATGAAAAAATTACCAGCTGTGAGCAAGAATCAAATCTAGGACCTTCGAATAACGCGTTCGATGCTCTAACCACTGAGCTATCACAGCGGCCGTCTCTCCATCTACTTTTTGGGGTTTATATGTGAATTTAGAAGTAGGAGTGACAGTCAGTGCCATTTAAAGCCAAACAACGAGTGTGAAAACACTCTTATTTACATGTTTGGCGTCACGTAGCACGTGAACTTATTATGAGCGAGCGGTAAATAATTGTCCCTCTTATACAACCTAAACACACCAAGTCTGCCAGTACGAGACCCTCGTTCAATGAAATAAGGGAGAGAAGTGTATACCTAAGGGCTCGTATTTCCGTGTTTCAACACAATAATATTGAGATATAACAGACAGTAATGCCAAGGAATGTACAGGAGAAGTTATTAGAACCAATGGAATGTAAATAAGAAGAAAGAAGAAAGAAAAGTGGATGAAAAAATTACCAGCTGTGAGCAAGAATCGAACCTACGACCTTCGAATAACGCTTTCGATGCTCTAACCACTGAGCTATCACAGCGGCCGTCCCTCCATCTACTTTTTGGGGTTTATATGTGAATTTAGAAGTAGGAGTGACAGTCAGTGCCATTTAAAGCCAAACAACGAGTGTGAAAACACTCTTATTTACATGTTTGGCGTCACGTAGCACGCGAACTTATTATGAGCGAGCGGTAAGTAATTGTCCCTCTTATACAACCTAAACACACCAAGTCTGCCAGTACGAGACCCTCGTTCAATGAAATAAGGGAGAGAAGTGTATACCTAAGGGCTCGTATTTCCGTGTTTTAACACAATATTAATGAGATATAACAGGCAGTAATGCCAAGGAATGTACAGGGGAAGTTATTAGAACCAATCTAATGTAAATAAGAAGAAAGAATAAAGAAAAGTGGATGAAAAAATTACCAGCTGTGAGCAGGAATCGAACCTACGACCTTTGAATAACGCGTTCGATGCTCTAACCACTGAGCAATCACAGCGGCCGTCCCTCCATCCACTTTTTGGGGTTTATATGTGAATTTAGAAGTAGGAGTGACAGTCAGCGCCATCTATAAGCCAAACAACGAGTGTGAAAACACTCTTATCCGCATGTTTGGCGTCACGTAGCACGTGAACCTATTATGAGCGGGCAGCTGATTAATTGTCTCTCTTATACAACCTAAACACACCAAGTCTGCCACTACGAGACCCTGGTTCAATGAAATAAGGGAGAGAAGTGTATACCTAAGGGCTCGTATTTCCGTGTTTCAACACAATAATATTGAGATATAACAGACAGTAATGCCAAGGAATGTACAGGAGAAGTTATTAGAACCAATGGAATGTAAATAAGAAGAAAGAAGAAAGAAAAGTGGATGAAAAAATTACCAGCTGTGAGCAAGAATCGAACCTACGACCTTCGAATAACGCTTTCGATGCTCTAACCACTGAGCTATCACAGCGGCCGTCCCTCCATCTACTTTTTGGGGTTTATATGTGAATTTAGAAGTAGGAGTGACAGTCAGTGCCATCTAAAAGCCAAACAACGAGTGTGAAAACACTCTTATTCGCATGTTTGGCGTCACGTAGCACGTGAACTTATTATGAGCGGGCAGCTGATTAATTGTCCCTCTTATACAACCTAAACACACCAAGTCTGCCAGTACGAGACCCTCGTTCAATGAAATAAGGGAGAGAAGTGTATACCTAAGGGCTCGTATTTCCGTGTTTTAACACAATATTAATCAGATATAACAGATAGTAATGCCAAGGAATGTACAGGGGAAGTTATTAGAACCAATGGAATGTAAATAAGAAGAAAGAATAAAGAAAAGTGGATGAAAAAATTACCAGCTGTGAGCAGGAATCGAACCTACGACCTTCGAATAACGCGTTCGATGCTCTAACCACTGAGGTATCACAGCGGTCGTCCCTCCATCCACTTTTTGGGGTTTATATGTGAATTTAGAAATAGGAGTGACAGTCAGCGCCATCTATAGGCCAAACAACGAGTGTGAAAACACTCTTATTCGCATGTTTGGCGTCACGTAGCACGTGAACTTATCATGAGCGGGCAGCTGATTAATTGTCCCTCTTATACAAGCTAAACACACCAAGTCTGCCAGTACGAGACCCTCGTTCAATGAAATAAGGGAGAGAAGTGTATACCTAAGGGCTCGAATTTCCGTGTTTTAACACAATATTAATGAGATATAACAGACAGTTATGCCAAAGAATGTACAGGGGAAGTTATTAGAACCAATGGAATGTGAATAAGAAGAAAGAAGAAAGAAAAGCGGATGAAAAAATTACCAGCTGTCAGCAGGAATTGAACCTACGACCTTCGAATAACGCGTTCGATGCTCTAACCACTGAGCAATCACAGCGGCCGTCCCTCCATCCACTTTTTGGGATTAATTTGTGAATTTAGAAGTAGGAGTGACAGTCAGCGCCATCTATAAGCCAAACAACGAGTGTGAAAACACTCTTATTCGCATGTTTGGCGTCACGTAGCACGTGAACTTATCATGAGCGGGCAGCTGATTAATTGTCCCTCTTATACAACCTAAACACACCAAGTCTGCCAGTACAAGGCCCTCGTTCAATGAAATAAGGGAGAGAAGTGCATACCTAAGGGCTTGTATTTCCGTGTTTTAACACAATATTAATGAGATATAACAGACAGTAATGCCAAAGAATGTACAGGGGAAGTTATTAGAACCAATGAAATGTAAATAAGAAGAAAGAAGAAAGAAAAGCGGATGAAAAAATTACCAGCTGTGAGCAGGAATCGAACCTACGACTTTCGAATAACGCGTTCGACTCTCTAACCACTGAGCAATCACAGCGGCCGTCCCTCCATCCACTTTTTGTGGTTTATATGTGAATTTAGAAGTAGGAGTGACAGTCAGCGCCATCTATAAGCCAAAGAACGAGTGTGAAAACACTCTTATTTGCATGTTTGGCGTCACGTAGCACGTGAACCTATTATGAGCGGGCAGCTGATTAATTGTCTCTCTTATACAACCTAAACACACCAAGTCTGCCACTACAAGACCCTAGTTCAATGAAATAAGGGAGAGAAGTGTATACCTAAGGGCTCGTATTTCCGTGTTTTAACACAATATTAATGAGATATAACAGACAGTAATGCCAAGGAATGTACAGGGGAAGTTATTAGAACCAATGGAATGTAAATAAGAAGAAAGAATAAAGAAAAGTGGATGAGAAAATTACCAGCTGTGAGCAGGAATCGAACCTACGACCTTCGAATAACGCGTTCGATGCTCTAACCACTGAGCAATCACAGCGGCCGTCCCTCCATCCACTTTTTGGGGTTTATATGTGAATTTAGAAGTAGGAGTGACAGTCAGCGCCATCTATAAGCCAAACAACGAGTGTGAAAACACTCTTATTCGCATGTTTGGCGTCACGTAGCACGTGAACTTATTATGAGCGGGCAGCTGATTAATTGTCCCTCTTATACAACCTAAACACACCAAGTCTGCCAGTACAAGACCTTCGTTCCATGAAATAAGGGAGAGAAGTGTATACCTAAGGGCTCGTATTTCCGTGTTTTAACACAATATTAATTAGATATAACAGACAGTAATGCCAAGGAATGTACAGGGGAAGTTATTAGAACCAATGAAATGTAAATAAGAAGAAAGAAGAAAGAAAAGTGGATGAAAAAATTACCAGCTGTGAGCAGGAATCGAACCTACGACCTTCGAATAATGCGTTCGATGCTCTAACCACTGAGCTATCACAGCGGCCGTCCCTCCATCCACTTTTCGGGGTTTATATGTGAATTTAGAAGTAGGAGTGACAGTCAGCGCCATCTATAAGCCAACAACGAGTGTGAAAACACTCTTATTCGCATGTTTGGCGTCACGTAGCACGTGAACCTATTATGAGCGGGCAGCTGATTAATTGTCCCTCCTATACAACCTAAACACACCAAGTCTGCCAGTACGAGACCCTCGTTCAATGAAATAAGGGAGAGAAGTGTATACCTAAGGGCTCGTATTTCCGTGTTTTAACACAATATTAATGAGATATAACAGACAGTAATGCCAAGGAATGTACAGGGGAAGTTATTAGAACCAATGGAATGTAAATAAGAAGAAAGAATAAAGAAAAGTGGATGAAAAAATTACCAGCTGTGAGCAGGAATCGAACCAACGACCTTCGAATAACGCGTTCGATGCTCTAACCACTGAGCAATCACAGCGGCCGTCCCTCCATCCACTTTTTGGGGTTTATATGTGAATTTAGAAGTAGGAGTGACAGTCAGCGCCATCTATAAGCCAGACAACGAGTGTGAAAACACTCTTATTCCCATGTTTGGCGTCACGTAGCACGTGAACTTATCATGAGCGGGCAGCTGATTAATTGTCCCTCTTATACAACCTAAACACACCAAGTCTGCCAGTACAAGGCCCTCGTTCAATGAAATAAGGGAGAGAAGTGCATACCTAAGGGCTTGTATTTCCGTGTTTTAACACAATATTAATGAGATATAACAGACAGTAATGCCAAAGAATGTACAGGGGAAGTTATTAGAACCAATGAAATGTAAATAAGAAGAAAGAAGAAAGAAAAGCGGATGAAAAAATTACCAGCTGTGAGCAGGAATCGAACCTACGACTTTCGAATAACGCGTTCGACTCTCTAACCACTGAGCAATCACAGCGGCCGTCCCTCCATCCACTTTTTGTGGTTTATATGTGAATTTAGAAGTAGGAGTGACAGTCAGCGCCATCTATAAGCCAAAGAACGAGTGTGAAAACACTCTTATTTGCATGTTTGGCGTCACGTAGCACGTGAACCTATTATGAGCGGGCAGCTGATTAATTGTCTCTCTTATACAACCTAAACACACCAAGTCTGCCACTACAAGACCCTAGTTCAATGAAATAAGGGAGAGAAGTGTATACCTAAGGGCTCGTATTTCCGTGTTTTAACACAATATTAATGAGATATAACAGACAGTAATGCCAAGGAATGTACAGGGGAAGTTATTAGAACCAATGGAATGTAAATAAGAAGAAAGAATAAAGAAAAGTGGATGAGAAAATTACCAGCTGTGAGCAGGAATCGAACCTACGACCTTCGAATAACGCGTTCGATGCTCTAACCACTGAGCAATCACAGCGGCCGTCCCTCCATCCACTTTTTGGGGTTTATATGTGAATTTAGAAGTAGGAGTGACAGTCAGCGCCATCTATAAGCCAAACAACGAGTGTGAAAACACTCTTATTCGCATGTTTGGCGTCACGTAGCACGTGAACTTATTATGAGCGGGCAGCTGATTAATTGTCCCTCTTATACAACCTAAACACACCAAGTCTGCCAGTACAAGACCTTCGTTCCATGAAATAAGGGAGAGAAGTGTATACCTAAGGGCTCGTATTTCCGTGTTTTAACACAATATTAATTAGATATAACAGACAGTAATGCCAAGGAATGTACAGGGGAAGTTATTAGAACCAATGAAATGTAAATAAGAAGAAAGAAGAAAGAAAAGTGGATGAAAAAATTACCAGCTGTGAGCAGGAATCGAACCTACGACCTTCGAATAATGCGTTCGATGCTCTAACCACTGAGCTATCACAGCGGCCGTCCCTCCATCCACTTTTCGGGGTTTATATGTGAATTTAGAAGTAGGAGTGACAGTCAGCGCCATCTATAAGCCAACAACGAGTGTGAAAACACTCTTATTCGCATGTTTGGCGTCACGTAGCACGTGAACCTATTATGAGCGGGCAGCTGATTAATTGTCCCTCCTATACAACCTAAACACACCAAGTCTGCCAGTACGAGACCCTCGTTCAATGAAATAAGGGAGAGAAGTGTATACCTAAGGGCTCGTATTTCCGTGTTTTAACACAATATTAATGAGATATAACAGACAGTAATGCCAAGGAATGTACAGGGGAAGTTATTAGAACCAATGGAATGTAAATAAGAAGAAAGAATAAAGAAAAGTGGATGAAAAAATTACCAGCTGTGAGCAGGAATCGAACCAACGACCTTCGAATAACGCGTTCGATGCTCTAACCACTGAGCAATCACAGCGGCCGTCCCTCCATCCACTTTTTGGGGTTTATATGTGAATTTAGAAGTAGGAGTGACAGTCAGCGCCATCTATAAGCCAAACAACGAGTGTGAAAACACTCTTATTCGCATGTTTGGCGTCACGTAGCACGTGAACTTATTATGAGCGGCAGCTGAATAATTGTCTCTCTTATACAACCTAAACACACCAAGTCTGCCACTACGAGACCCTCGTTCAATGAAATAAGGCCGAGAAGTGTATACCTAAGGGCTCGTATTTCCGTGTTTTAACACAATAATAATGAGATATAACAGACAGTAATGCCAAAGAATGTACAGGGGAAGTTATTAGAACCAATGGAATGTAAATAAGAAGAACAAAGAAAGAAAAGCGGATGAAAAAATTACCAGCTGTGAGCAGGAATCGAACCTACGACCTTCGAATAACGCGTTCGATGCTCTAACCACTGAGCAATCACAGCGGCCGTCCCTCCATCCACTTTTTGGGGTTTATATGTGAATTTAGAAGTAGGAGTGACAGTCAGCGCCATCTATAAGCCAAAGAACGAGTGTGAAAACACTCTTATTTGCATGTTTGGCGTCACGTAGCACGTGAACTTATTATGAGCGGGCAGCTGATTAATTGTCTCTCTTATACAACCTAAACACACCAAGTCTGCCACTACAAGACCCTCGTTCAATGAAATAAGGGAGAGAAGTGTATACCTAAGGGCTCGTATTTCCGTGTTTTAACACAATAATAATAAGATATAACAGACAGTAATGCCAAGGAATGTACAGGGGAAGTTATTAGAACCAATGGAATGTAAATAAGAAGAAAGAAGAAAGAAAAGTGGATGAAAAAATTACCAGCTGTGAGCAAGAATCAAATCTACGACCTTCGAATAACGCGTTCGATGCTCTAACCACTGAGCTATCACAGCGGCCGTCCCTCCATCTACTTTTTGGGGTTTATATGTGAATTTAGAAGTAGGAGTGACAGTCAGTGCCATTTAAAGCCAAACAACGAGTGTGAAAACACTCTTATTTACATGTTTGGCGTCACGTAGCACGTGAACTTATTATGAGCGAGCGGTAAATAATTGTCCCTCTTATACAACCTAAACACACCAAGTCTGCCAGTACGAGACCCTCGTTCAATGAAATAAGGGAGAGAAGTGTATACCTAAGGGCTCGTATTTCCGTGTTTTAACACAATATTAATGAGATATAACAGGCAGTAATGCCAAGGAATGTACAGGGGAAGTTATTAGAACCAATGGAATGTAAATAAGAAGAAAGAATAAAGAAAAGTGAATGAAAAAATTACCAGCTGTGAGCAGGAATCGAACCTACGACTTTCGAATAACGCGTTCGATGCTCTAACCACTGAGCAATCACAGCGGCCATCCCTCCATCCACTTTTTGGGGTTTATATGTGAATTTAGAAGTAGGAGTGACAGTCAGCGCCATCTATAAGCCAAACAACGAGTGTGAAAACACTCTTATCCGCATGTTTGGCGTCACGTAGCACGTGACCCTATTATGAGCGGGCAGCTGATTAATTGTCTCTCTTATACAACCTAAACACACCAAGTCTGCCACTACGAGACCCTGGTTCAATGAAATAAGGGAGAGAAGTGTATACCTAAGGGCTCGTATTTCCGTGTTTCAACACAATAATATTGAGATATAACAGACAGTAATGCCAAGGAATGTACAGGAGAAGTTATTAGAACCAATGGAATGTAAATAAAAAGAAAGAAGAAAGAAAAGTGGATGAAAAAATTACCAGCTGTGAGCAAGAATCGAACCTACGACCTTCGAATAACGCGTTCGATGCTCTAACCACTGAGCTATCACAGCGGCCGTCCCTCCATCTACTTTTTGGGGTTTATATGTGAATTTAGAAGTAGGAGTGACAGTCAGTGCCATCTAAAAGCCAAACAACGAGTGTGAAAACACTCTTATTCGCATGTTTGGCGTCACGTAGCACGTGAACTTATTATGAGCGGGCAGCTGATTAATTGTCCCTCTTATACAACCTAAACACACCAAGTCTGCCAGTACGAGACCCTCGTTCAATGAAATAAGGGAGAGAAGTGTATACCTAAGGGCTCGTATTTCCGTGTTTTAACACAATATTAATCAGATATAACAGACAGTAATGCCAAGGAATGTACAGGGGAAGTTATTAGAACCAATGGAATGTAAATAAGAAGAAAGAATAAAGAAAAGTGGATGAAAAAATTACCAGCTGTGAGCAGGAATCGAACCTACGACCTTCGAATAACGCGTTCGATGCTCTAACCACTGAGGTATCACAGCGGTCGTCCCTCCATCCACTTTTTGGGGTTTATATGTGAATTTAGAAATAGGAGTGACAGTCAGCGCCATCTATAGGCCAAACAACGAGTGTGAAAACACTCTTATTCGCATGTTTGGCGTCACGTAGCACGTGAACTTATCATGAGCGGGCAGCTGATTAATTGTCCCTCTTATACAAGCTAAACACACCAAGTCTGCCAGTACGAGACCCTCGTTCAATGAAATAAGGGAGAGAAGTGTATACCTAAGGGCTCGAATTTCCGTGTTTTAACACAATATTAATGAGATATAACAGACAGTTATGCCAAAGAATGTACAGGGGAAGTTATTAGAACCAATGGAATGTGAATAAGAAGAAAGAAGAAAGAAAAGCGGATGAACAAATTACCTTCTGTCAGCAGGAATTGAACCTACGACCTTCGAATAACGCGTTCGATGCTCTAACCACTGAGCAATCACAGCGGCCGTCCCTCCATCCACTTTTTGGGATTAATTTGTGAATTTAGAAGTAGGAGTGACAGTCAGCGCCATCTATAAGCCAAACAACGAGTGTGAAAACACTCTTATTCGCATGTTTGGCGTCACGTGAACTTATTATGAGCGGGCAGCTGATTAATTGTCTCTCTTATACAACCTAAACACACCAAGTCTGCCACTACGAGACCCTCGTTCAATGAAATAAGGCAGAGAAGTGTATACCTAAGGGCTTGTATTTCCGTGTTTTAACACAATATTAATGAGATATAACAGACAGTAATGCCAAAGAATGTACAGGGGAAGTTATTAGAACCAATGGAATGTAAATAAGAAGAAAGAAGAAAGAAAAGCGGATGAAAAAATTACCAGCTGTGAGCAGGAATCGAACCTACGACCTTCGAATAACGCGTTCGATGCTCTAACCACTGAGCAATCACAGCGACCGTCCCTCCATCCACTTTTTAGGGTTTATATGTGAATTTAGAAGTAGGAGTGACAGTCAGCGCCATCTATAAGCCAAACAACGAGTGTGAAAAGACTCTTATTCGCATGTTTGGCGTCACGTAGCACGTGAACTTATTATGAGCGGGCAGCTGATTAATTGTCTCTCTTATACAACCTAAACACACCAAGTCTGCCACTACGAGACCCTCGTTCAATGAAATAAGGCAGAGAAGTGTATACCTAAGGGCTTGTATTTCCGTGTTTTAACAAAATATTAATGAGATATAACAGACAGTAATGCCAAAGAATGTACAGGGGAAGTTATTAGAACCAATGGATTGTAAATAAGAAGAAAGAAGAAAGAAAAGCGGATGAAAAAATTACCAGCTGTGAGCAGGAATCGAACCTACGACCTTCGAATAACGCGTTCGATGCTCTAACCACTGAGCAATCACAGCGGCCGTCCCTCCATCCACTTTTTGGGGTTTATATGTGAATTTAGAAGTAGGAGTGACAGTCAGCGCCATCTATAAGCCAAAGAACGAGTGTGAAAACACTCTTATTTACATGTTTGGCGTCACGTAGCACGTGAACTTATTATGAGCGGGCAGCTGATTAATTGTCTCTCTTATACAACCTAAACACACCAAGTCTGCCACTACAAGACCCTCGTTCAATGAAATAAGGGAGAGAAGTGTATACCTAAGGGCTCGTATTTCCGTGTTTTAACACAATATTAATGAGATATAACAGACAGTAATGCCAAGGAATGTACAGGGGAAGTTATTAGAACCAATGGAATGTAAATAATAAGAGAGAATAAAGAAAAGTGGATGAAAAAATTACCAGCTGTGAGCAGGAATCGAACCTACGACCTTCGAATAACGCGTTCGATGCTCTAACCACTGAGCAATCACAGCGGCCGTCCCTCCATCCACTTTTTGGGGTTTATATGTGAATTTAGAAGTAGAAGTGACAGTCAGCGCCATCTATAAGCCAAACAACGAGTGTGAAAACACTCTTATCCGCATGTTTGGCGTCACGTAGCACGTGAACCTATTATGAGCGGGCAGCTGATTAATTGTCTCTCTTATACAACCTAAACACACCAAGTCTGCCACTACGAGACCCTGGTTCAATGAAATAAGAGAGAGAAGTGTATACCTAAGGGCTCGTATTTCCGTGTTTCAACACAATAATATTGAGATATAACAGACAGTAATGCCAAGGAATGTACAGGAGAAGTTATTAGAACCAATGGAATGTAAATAAAAAGAAAGAAGAAAGAAAAGTGGATGAAAAAATTACCAGCTGTGAGCAAGAATCGAACCTACGACCTTCGAATAACGCGTTCGATGCTCTAACCACTGAGCTATCACAGCGGCCGTCCCTCCATCTACTTTTTGGGGTTTATATGTGAATTTAGAAGTAGGAGTGACAGTCAGTGCCATCTAAAAGCCAAACAACGAGTGTGAAAACACTCTTATTCGCATGTTTGGCGTCACGTAGCACGTGAACTTATTATGAGCGGGCAGCTGATTAATTGTCCCTCTTATACAACCTAAACACACCAAGTCTGCCAGTACGAGACCCTCGTTCAATGAAATAAGGGAGAGAAGTGTATACCTAAGGGCTCGTATTTCCGTGTTTTAACACAATATTAATCAGATATAACAGACAGTAATGCCAAGGAATGTACAGGGGAAGTTATTAGAACCAATGGAATGTAAATAAGAAGAAAGAATAAAGAAAAGTGGATGAAAAAATTACCAGCTGTGAGCAGGAATCGAACCTACGACCTTCGAATAACGCGTTCGATGCTCTAACCACTGAGGTATCACAGCGGTCGTCCCTCCATCCACTTTTTGGGGTTTATATGTGAATTTAGAAATAGGAGTGACAGTCAGCGCCATCTATATGCCAAACAACGAGTGTGAAAACACTCTTATTCGCATGTTTGGCGTCACGTAGCACGTGAACTTATCATGAGCGGGCAGCTGATTAATTGTCCCTCTTATACAAGCTAAACACACCAAGTCTGCCAGTACGAGACCCTCGTTCAATGAAATAAGGGAGAGAAGTGTATACCTAAGGGCTCGAATTTCCGTGTTTTAACACAATATTAATGAGATACAACAGACAGTTATGCCAAAGAATGTACAGGGGAAGTTATTAGAACCAATGGAATGTGAATAAGAAGAAAGAAGAAAGAAAAGCGGATGAAAAAATTACCAGCTGTCAGCAGGAATTGAACCTACGACCTTCGAATAACGCGTTCGATGCTCTAACCACTGAGCAATCACAGCGGCCGTCCCTCCATCCACTTTTTGGGATTAATTTGTGAATTTAGAAGTAGGAGTGACAGTCAGCGCCATCTATAAGCCAAACAACGAGTGTGAAAACACTCTTATTCGCATGTTTGGCGTTACGTAGCACGTGAACTTATTATGAGCGGGCAGCTGATTAATTGTCCCTCTTATACAACCTAAACACACCAAGTCTGCCAGTACGAGACCCTCGTTCAATGAAATAAGGGAGAGAAGTGTATACCTAAGGGCTCGTATTTCCGTGTTTTAACACAATAATAATAAGATATAACAGACAGTATTGCCAAGGAATGTACAGGGGAAGTTATTAGAACCAATGGAATGTAAATAAGAAGAAAGAAGAAAGAAAAGTGGATGAAAAAATTACCAGCTGTGAGCAAGAATCAAATCTAGGACCTTCGAATAACGCGTTCGATGCTCTAACCACTGAGCTATCACAGCGGCCGTCTCTCCATCTACTTTTTGGGGTTTATATGTGAATTTAGAAGTAGGAGTGACAGTCAGTGCCATTTAAAGCCAAACAACGAGTGTGAAAACACTCTTATTTACATGTTTGGCGTCACGTAGCACGTGAACTTATTATGAGCGAGCGGTAAATAATTGTCCCTCTTATACAACCTAAACACACCAAGTCTGCCAGTACGAGACCCTCGTTCAATGAAATAAGGGAGAGAAGTGTATACCTAAGGGCTCGTATTTCCGTGTTTCAACACAATAATATTGAGATATAACAGACAGTAATGCCAAGGAATGTACAGGAGAAGTTATTAGAACCAATGGAATGTAAATAAGAAGAAAAGAAGAAAGAAAAGTGGATGAAAAAATTACCAGCTGTGAGCAAGAATCGAACCTACGACCTTCGAATAACGCTTTCGATGCTCTAACCACTGAGCTATCACAGCGGCCGTCCCTCCATCTACTTTTTGGGGTTTATATGTGA